>NC_138888.1:106070914-106670914 GCF_965194825.1 Balaenoptera physalus
TGTTACGTTTATGTTCTTATTCCTGTTTTTAGAACATTTACATCTCACACAAAATTAGTACTTATTTTATTAAACATATCATTCGGAGCTGAATAATATTTGTATTTGAAGAAATATTGTTTTAAGCCACAGATTTGCAAAGAGAAAAATGTATTATTCTCAAATTCTTAAAGAGAAAATAAAGATGATTTTATAGGCTGCATGATTCATGATTTTGTGCTGATAAGTAAACACACATTTTTGTAATATTTTTAGTCAACCCAGACCTCTGAGGAGAGGTCATAATATTATACAAGGTGAGACTGTGACATGCATTTTAGGAGAGGAAGAAAGTAAAGGAATATGAAGAAGTTAGTTGGTAAGAAACGAACTGGTACTGGGCATTGAACTAATGTGGGTGTAAACCAGAAGATATTTGTTGGTGTAACAGGGCTTTCTTTTTGTCTATTTCATGATGGGAAACATTCTTACTTTTTAAAATTATTCCACATCAGTATTTAGGACACCTGAGAGAAACCAGAAGCAGGAAAAGGTGTTAGTACTGAATTGAATTATGGACATAATGTTATGAGTCTTGCAATAAATAAAGGTTATTTATGAGAGATATCTGAGAGATATTCCATGGAAAACTATCAATGGTTGGTGTTGTATTGAACATAGTAAAGAAAGAAGGAAGAAACAATATAGATTCTAAAATTTGAAGGACACATTGGAAGAATTTTGTAAAACAATCTATTATTCCAACCAAGCATAAATTCATTTTATACAACATTCAAAAAGTCATTGTCTATTTTTGCTTTAGAACAACATTGGGGATTATTACAATGTTACAAACTCTTAACTCAGGATTAAACATTGTAAACATGAAATTCTTTGAAAAACTATCTACTTGCCACATAAATTGTTGTATTCATAATTTTGTAGAATACAGACCCATCCCTTAATTCTTAGGTATGACACTTTTTTTTTGAGAAACACTGAGCTTGGAGTAATGAATAACAAAGTTGCTAAAAGAAACCTGATAATTACAATGTCTGGGCATTCAAACTTTTCAAATGTCTATCAAATCCCTGGCATGACTGGGAGTTTGTCAGATTGTCCTAAAGTATTACTGTTTGCCTGCATTTCTATGTCAGTTTTAAATTTCTATAATCTCAATATAGATTAGCTTTATTTCTGAAGGTAAAGATTAATGCTGTAGCACAGTAACATAGTTGGAAATAGCTAAGTTCTTAAATGAACAGCAAATAAAATGTATTTATGACAAATCTCCATATGTGGATTATATGATTAATATAATCATATAATCATAATGTGATTAACTCCACCTAAATATGTATTAGGAAACTGATCTTATGGGATAAGATGGGTAGTCTAGAGGAGCAATGAACCTTGCATCGCACATTTATATTTGCTGGGAATTACTAGTAAGATGTTATATGTGTACTAAATTGATATAGCAATTATAATGCAAACATAAGTCAATGGTATGGGTCCCATCAGCAAGTCAGACAAAAATGGGAAAGATTGGTATTGGATATTAAAGTTTGCTGATCAGGCAGTAATATTTTAATCAAAATGTCAATGAAAGGACAGGCATGCCTTCAGGTCCAGAGAAGTGAAAGAGGAATGAAATAAGCTCTCTTGGGTGTTAGGTGGGACCAGTGGTTCTCAATTCTGGCTACACATTAAAATCAGGTGTTTTAACAAATATTGGTCTTCTTGCTAGATTATGCATTTTAATTGTTATAGGAGGAGACTTATGCATCTACTTATTTTAACTCATCTGATAATTCTAATATTTCACCATATTTGAGAACTCCTAGGTTAGTTTATCTCAATCTTTAGTATGTTATCAGAATCATCCAGTGGACTTGTTAAAACATCCATTACTTGACATCACTCCAGAATTACTGATTTTAAGTCTAGGATAAAGTCAAAGGTTTTGCTTTTCTTACAAGTATTTTGCTTTTCTTACATCTAGGTGATGTTGATGCCACTGGTCCCAAAGACCATACTTTGAGAAACACTGTTTATGTTAAAACAACAATGGCACCATCAACAACAACAGTACTGTGCCTAATAATCTGTGTATCTAATGCTTAAAGTACACATATTTAGCTATTTGTGTCACATCTACACTTGCATAAGTTTACAGAAAAATAATTTATAAATGGAATCCTGTTTAAGCAATCATATCTTAATAAAACAATTTAGACCCATATAATTAATAGCATTTTTAAAAGTAAAATATATCATGGTAATTTGACAACAGACTTTAATTTTTATAATCTTATTAAAGGAAAAGATTCTTTCTTAAAAGCTGTCATCATTTGCCAGCAATCATAATTTTAAACTTCAGCATACTAACTCAACTTTTCATTCATCTATGGGAAATTAATCAAATGAGCTTAAATTAGTCTTATTAAACTTTCATTAAAAGTTTAGTATTAAAGTTTTAAAAACATTTTGTATATTTATCTTATTTTTACACATAAATTAGGGCCTTGAAGTTAATTTAATTAAAAAACATAAAATATGCACGTAAATTATTGGGTATTGTTTATAGCTACATTAAAAAGTAGAAAAGACAATGATGTCCTTAAACTTCTTTGGTTGAGAAAAAATGAAAATGAACATCTTGTTTGACGAATATTCTTTCACTACATTTAAATCACTAATTGATTTTAGAGTACGTTTTGTCATTTCTTTAATCATCTTTGAATAAACATGATGATAGTGCATAATACTGTATTGAAAATGAATAATCTGCTTCAGGAGATACAAATTAATATTAATAAAAGTCACCTTACTTTTAAATTGTTCAAATGCAAGCTACATATATTTTCTCAAGGTCATTAAAGATATAGAAAAAACTGAATACCTTCAAAAATCTTCTAGATCTATTTACATAATTCTAATTGTACTACAGTGTTTGAATATAGTTTTTTGGGTTTTTTTCTATGCATCACATTGACATTTACTCTTGTAAACACAATAAAATGTAATGGCTTTTTCTTTTTTCTTTTGAAAGAAAACATGTCTTATTTTAATGAGAAAATAGCATGTATGCAAATAAAGATGTGCAGTATAATTTTAGATAAAGAAATTACTTCTCCAGTAAATTGCTTTGAGTTCCTAAGAATTTCATAGCACAATGTGTCTGGGAGACCTGGGGGATTTATGTTAGACCATGAGTTCAGACAGAGAGAGAGAAAGGGCACTAATGCTAATGAGTAACATATAGTATAGTCTGGGGAGTATGTCAGTTCCAGGCTGTAAATGGAAATCTGACCATAAATGCCAAGTGGATAACTAGGGACTGCAATATAGTGACAAATAAGGTCATTATCTGATACTTATACAAATAGAAAGGCCAAGATGAACTGTGACTCCAAGCTAGAAGGCAGACAATTTGGTACAGGACAGTCTACTTTAGAGGTGAGTCATCATCTCAAAGACCAAGAAGTCAGTAAATGCAAGATGGTCAAACAGAACATCGTGAATACGTACTATTTGCTATCTGAGGTAATGTACTGCTTAAGATTTAGCTGTTCCTACCTTTCTTGATAGTATATATAAACCAAACTCTGTAGAACTGAGTTTTAGATTTTAAGTGAAGGAACAAAAAGGAAAACCAATCAGTCAATCAATTTTCCAACAGGATTTGGAAAATTGGAAAATTCAGAATGAGGAACTGTTGGAAAATTCAGAATGAGGAACTGAGTACTTTGAAAAGACCAGTCTTCCTAAATCTTTTTGCTAAAAGCTAGATTTACTCTGCCATGCATTTATTTAGCACTCACTTTCTGAATACATACCAATAGTATCAGATACACAGTGGTTTATAATTTCTATTTTCTTAACTCATTAAAAGGAAATAGTAATATTTTAAAATATATGTTGTCTCATCCTTCAACCTTAACACAAAGGTTCATTTGAACAGTTCCTCAAATCCTAAAGAATTCAGCTATAAAGTAATCGAGCCAATGGATGCTTGCCATTTCCTAAAAGTTGATCACTTTCAGCATGCAGTTTTAATTATAAACTTGTAAAAAATAAAATTTCACTTAGTCTAACCATCCCAGTGATTCTTGAATATCGAATCCAGCACTTCTGCTTATGTTTGTCCCCCTTAAACACAAGAATTTCCTCTGATGAGTAATCCAATACTTCCCAAGGTGCCGCATTTCATCTTTGAATAATCATTTTGAAAATTCACTCATATTTGGAATGAATATCTAGGTTCTCCTAATTTCATCTTTTGATTCCAACCCTCTAATTACATTCCTTGACTGATTAGAAACAAGATCAATTAACATTGCTTCCTCTCGTCAACCTTCAGCTATTTTAAGATTCGTATAATATGCCCTAGGCTCTTTTTAATTTTTCTTTTCCACCTTGGGATTCTTTTAGAAGCAGTGCTAATTTGGTGGAACAAATAAGGTCAGCAATGGATTTCCATCTCTGTCCCTGAACAATCCTGTGACTATTCACTTACAATTTCTTCACATCTCAAAATAAGTAAAACAAAACCAAAAAACCTCTCCAGTTTTGGACTCTAGGACTTTCTTTTCTGTTTTGACAACAACATAATTTTGTTGCCCTTTTTGTCATCCTTTGCAGTTTTTGCAAACCTCTTTGTTTTTGGTGCATCAACTATGCAGTCATTCAAATCATATTATTTGGTGCAAAACTCGAGGTTGACCCTTGAACGTGGCAGTGAGCACAGTGGAAAATCCATGTATAATGTATAGTCAGCCTTCCTATACCAGGTTCTTCCACAGCCTTTGTTCGTCCATATCCCTGGTTCCGCATCCTTGGATTCAAATAACTGCAGATAGTGTGGCATTGCAGTATTTACTATTGAAAAAAGTCTGTTACTGAGTCCAAGCTCGCTCTGCTCACTTCACGACAGGCCAATGAATCGGAGACGAGGTGTTGAGGCAAGGAATACGACTTTATCCAGAAAGATGGAAGAATGAAAAGATGGCAGACTAGTGTCTCCGATAAACCATCTTATCGGGGCTTGGATGCCAGTTTCTTTTATAGAACAGAGATGGGGAGGAGATGAGGAAGTAAAGTAAAAAGATCATAAATTTTGCAAATGTCCCCTGGAATGGCCAGCCTCGGGTAGGGGATGTGTTAATTTCTTCTTTCTTGCCGTCATCCACAGGTGGACAGGGTCAGGATGCTTCCCTGAACAAAGGCACTTCGGTCTAACATTCAGGCAGAGGGGCAGGGTTCTCTGAGGCAGGCCATTATGTATAGACAGTATCCTTTTAGTGAACAAACGCAATGGAAAGTGTTTGTTTAAAGTAAAAGAAACAGATCCAACATGTAATCAGATTTGGCTCTTCTCTGTTACAAATCCACGTGTAGGTGGAGCCTCACAGTTTAAACCCGTGTTGCTCAAGGGTCAACTATGTAGCAATATGCAGCACTGATTCCACAATTTTCGTCTTTTATCTTTTGAATGTGTCATTTTAAACCTGCATTTATCCTAGAGCACCCTATGGATAACTCTTTTATTTTTTTTATTTTTTGTTCTTCATTGGAATAACCTCTAATTTAATCATCAGAGTTTTTAGTTTTTATAGACTTAACAAAATGTTGCATCATTATTTTTTAATTCATTTATTAAACAAGAAAATGAAGAGGACGTGAAACTGACACATAACTGACTTCATAAAATCTGAAATCTTGTGCCTTGAAATTCTCGTGTTTTTAATCCTTATGTTTCAGAACTCTGCTATACCATTATTTGGGTCATATCTGGCTTTATCAGATTGTTCTCTCTTGAGATGGTAGGGCTGTTTTTTTCCTTAGGTGCTCTCCATATCGGATTCACTGTAAATAATTCCTACTTAGTTGCAATTAAATCTAAAGTCTCTGCTCTATTTGGAAGGGGAGATGGCATATATTAAAAAAGTATTACATGTTTTTTATGAAATGAGAATTCCAATAGATAATTGGACACCCACATGTTTTGGTAACTACATCTTCCCTTGCCTGTTTTTCCCCTTTGTCATGAAGTTTTAATCAATTATTTAACTTTTGTTCTTACAATCCACATTTTCTCTTTTTTAATCTTGATAAAATAATTGTTGAAAATTATCTAAATATCTGATTAATAGTTGTTTAGAAATATTTCAGTATTCAGGAATATTTTATCTTCTATAGTAAAGACCCGTTTCCTTTGAATAGGTATCTGTTCATTCAATTCATCTAATAGGACTATTATATTCCATGCTCATGCAACACATTTAACTACCTGAAAATTCTTATAATCTCACATTTTATTTCTCATGGTCCTAGCTTTTTCCTCTTAGTATGTCAGTTGAGTCTATTGTCTTAAGCCAAAACTCTTTAATGGTCAATATTTTATATCTCCATCTTTTAAACCAGGGGTCCCCAACCCCTGGCCGCAGACCCATATTGGCTCTGTTAGGAACTGGACTGCACAGCAGGAGTTGAGTGGCAGGCAAGCAAGCAAAGCTTCATCTGCTGCTCCCCATTGCTCCCCATAGCTTGCAACACTGCCTGAACCATCCTCCCCCACCCCGTCTGTGAAAAAATTGTCTTCCGCAAAACCGGTCCCTGGTGCCAAAAAGTTGGGGATTGCTGTTTTAAACTATAATGGTACCATTATCTCTACCTTTTTGGTATTTTATGCTTCCTGTTGGTAATGTTTATAGTCAACTTTAACATGCTACCTCTTTTTTAAAATTATTCTTCTCTATATTTGAAACATCTATACAAATATTTTCTAGACATTATAGAATGTGGTTTCTTAGACCTAGCTACCTATCTAAGCACAGAATAATTCTCAATATATGATCTTGGTGACAGTTTCTATTTTATCCAGAAATGTAAATTACCACTAGAATACATCTTTTCAGGAAATTATACACTATTGTATTTATAGGCATTTAATCAGTTCAAAGTATTTATTGTATATTCATAATTTACTGAGACCTGCATCACATCATAATTCATAATTACAGATTATTTAAAGGTGTTTGAATTTGTTGAATGCACCTTTTTTCTCACTTCTAATCAAGTAAATATGTACTTAACTGATACTATCCTTTATTTGAACTAAATGATTTTGATTTCCTATTGAGTTTATCCAACATTTAGATTAAAACTAATATTGTAAATGACTTAGCTGATGGTGCTTAATAAATATGGCTTCTGCTACTAACTGAACATACGAATAAATTCATATCTTTTTTAACCTTCATTATAATTCTGTTACAGATTTTAATTTTAGCTTCTTTATGTTTGTGGGAGTTTTGTCTTTAGCTCTTCCTCCACTTAGAAATTCAAAAAGGAGAACTGGACAGAAGAGGTGGAAATAATGTTCCACTATTCCTCAGCTTAAGAGGTGAAAAGGATTTTGATCGAAGCAAAACAAAACATTTTTTGTAATATAAACACCATTTAGCCTAATGGTGTAATATAAAGATGTTTTGAACACTAAAAGTGAACATGACTTCTTGAGACTGATGTTTATTTCATGAGTTGGCAAAGTTTGCTTTTAACTTTCATTTATAGTATCACTTCTGGTCCAAAACATAAGTCCGTTCACCACTGGTACCCAGTGTCATTTATCCTCCGCAACCGGAAAACATTCTGGCAGTGAGAGTTTACTAGGCGAGATGGGAGTTTTGTTTCAGCTTGACCAGTTCAAAGCTGACTCAAGTACTTTAAATCTTCATTTATAAGTCATCCTTTCTCATATTAGGGAAACAGAACCTCAGCCAGCTTCATTTTGAAGCACAGAAATCCTTTCTAAGACCCTGAGGCTATAGAAGTGACATCTCTAAAGCTACAAATATCTGTGTGATAACCCTGTTACTCAAAGAAAATGCATTTACTGACTTCAATATATTCCTTTTATTCCTCTAAACAGAGGCAGTTCTATCCAGTTATATATTCCTTACTAGGACATCGGAAAAGGGAAGCATTCTTATATTGTGCCTCTTCTTTACGATCTTTTTCGTCCCATTTTACTTGCATTTTGCAAAGGAATGATGCCTCACAGAGCGAATATGTAGCATGTTTTGAGATGTGACACAGCACTACCTGGGATTGGTGAGAATTCTATTTAAAAGCAGGTATTAAAAACAAAAGCAAAAATATATGCTTGTGTTAACATCACATATGACATAATACAGGAAAAATTTTATTTGAAAAAATTATGACGTGTTTGACCTGTTGCCTTTTCTTTAATCATTAAAATAAATTTATTTCTAAATTAAGGAGTATTTTGCAAAATTCTTGGTAAAATATAAGTAAAATACATTAGGTTGCCAATAGATTTAAAATTTTGAGAAAGTAGTGGACTTGTCTGTCTTGTACCCACCACTGACACTGGAACCCACCAAGGAGGATACCCCACATCCAAAGACAAAGGAGAAGGCGCAATGAGATGGTATGAGGGGCACAATCACAATAAAGTCAAATCCCATACCCACTGGGTGGGTGACCCACAAACTGGAGAACAATTTTACTGCAGTTCTCTCACTGAAATGAAGGTTCTGATCCCCATGTTGGGCTTCCCAGCCTGGGGGTCCAGCAACAGAACTGGGAATCCCCAGTGAATCTGGCTTTGAAGCCCAGTGGGATAGGATTGCCAGACTTAGAGGGCACATGCAGAGTCTTGTGCACACCAGGATCCAGAGGAAAGAAGCAGTGACCCCACAGGAGTGTGAACCAAACCTACATGCTAGGATTAGAAGGTGTCCTGCAGAGGTGGGGGTGGGGGTGCAGTGTGAGGCTGTGGCTCACCATGGAAACAGGAGAACTATCAGTAGCAGTTCTGGGAAGTGTCCATTGGCGTGAGCCCTCCCAGAGGCTGCCATTGGCCCCAACATACAGCCTGTAGGTGGGTGGGTGCCTCAGGCCAAACAACTAACAGGGAGGGAACATAGTCTCACCCATCAGCAGACAAGTGGATTAAAGTTTTACTGAGCACAGCCCTGCCCACCAGAGCAAGACACAGTTCTACCCACCACCAGTACCTCCCATCAGGAAGATTGCACAAACCTCTTAGATAGCCTTATTCACCAGAGGGCAGACAGCAGAATCAAGAAGAACTACAGTCCTGCAGCCTGTTGAATGGAAACCACAGTCACAGAAAGTTAGACAAAATGAGAAGGCAGAGGATTATGTTGCAGATGAAGGAAGAAGATAAAACCCCAGAAAAACAACTAAATGAAGTGGAAATAGGCAACCTTCCAGAAAAAGAATTCAGAATAATGATAGTGAAGATGATCCAGAATCTCAGAAAAAGAATTGAGGCAAAGATTGCGAAGATGCAAGAAATGTTTAACAAAGACCTAGAAGAACTAAAGAACAGAGATGAAAAATACAGTAACTGAAATGAAAAATACAGTAGAAGGAATCAATAGCAGAATAACTGAGGCAGAAGAATGGAGAAGGGACCTGGAAGATGGAATGGTGGAAAGCACTGCTGCAGAACAGAATAAAGAAAAAAGAATGAAAAGAAATGAAGACAACTTAAGAGACCTCTGGGACAACATTAAATGCAACAACATTTGCATTATAGGGGTCCCAGAAGGAGAAGAGAGAGAGAAAGGACCTGAGAAAATATTTGAAGAGATAATAGCTGAAAACTTCCTTAACATGGGAAAGGAAACAGTCAACCAGGTACAGGAAACACAGAGAGCCCCAGACAGGATAAACCCAAGAAGGAACATGCCAAGACACATAGTAATCAAATTCACAAATATTAAAGACATGAAACAAATATTAAAAGCAACGAGGGAAAAATGACAAATAACATACAAGGGAACTCCCATAAGGTTTTCAGCTGATTTCTCAGCAGAAACTCTGCAAGCCAGAAGGGAATGGCACAATATATTTAAAGTGATGAAAGGGAAGAACTTACAACCAAGAATACTCTACCCAGCAAGGCTCTTATTCAGATTTGAAGGAGAAATCAAAAGCTTTACAAAACAAGCAAAAGCTAAGAGAATTCAACCCCAACAGACTGACTTTGCAACAAACGCTAAAGGAACTCCTCTAGGTTGGAAAGAGATGAGCAACTTAAAAAAAAAAAAAAAAGAATTGTACATATATAGACTGTTATATCAAAACCCCATGGGATCAACAAATCCAAAAACTACAATAGATACACACACACAGAAGAAAAGGCGATCCAGACACAACACTAAAAATGGTCATCAAACCAAAGAGATGAGAACAAAAGAGAAAGGGAAGATAAAAGACCTACAAAAACAAACCCAGGAAAATTAAGGAAATAGCAATAGGAATAGACATATCAACAATTACCTTAAATATAAATGGATTAAATGCAGCAACCAAAAGACATAGACTGGCTGAGTGGGTACAAAAACAAGACCCATATATATGCTGTCTCCAAGAGACCCACCTGAGACCTAGGAACACATACAGACTGAAAGTGAGGGGATGGAAAAAGTTATTCCACGCAAATGGAAATCAAAAGAAAGCTGGAGTAGCAATACTCATATCAGAAAAAATAGACTGTAAAATAAAGACTGTTATGAGACAAAGAAAGACACTACATAATGATCAAGGGATCAATCCTAGAAGAAGTTATAACAATTGTAAATATATATGCACCCAAAATAAGGGTACCTCAATATATAAGGCAAATACTAACAGTCATTAAGGAAGAAATTGACACACAGTAATAGTGAAGGACTTTAAAACCCCACTTTCTACAATGGACAGATAATCTAGGCAGAAAATCAATATGGAAACACAAACCCTAAATGACACATTAGACCAGATGGACTGTATTGATATTTATAGAACATTCCATCCAAAAGCAGCAGAATACACATTCTTCTCAAGTGGACATGGAACATTCTCCAGTATTGACCACATACTGGGCCACAAGGTGAGCCTCAGTAAATTTAAGAAAGTTGAAATCACATCGAGCATCACTTCTGATCACACGCTATGAGACTGGATATAAACTACAAGAAAAAAACTATAAAAACACAAATACGTGGAGGCTAAACAATATGCTACTAAACAACCAATGGACCACTGAAGAAATCAAAGAGGAAATCAAAAAATACCTAGAGACAAATGAAAATGAAAACACAATGTTCCAAAACCTATGGGATGCAGCAAAAGCAGTTCTAAGAGGGAAGTTTATAGCAATACAATCTTACCCCAGGAAATAAGAAAAATCTCAAATAAACAACCTAACTTTACACTTAAAGCAACTAGCAAAAGAAGAACAAACAAAACCTAAAGTTAGTAGAAGGAAAGAAATCATAAAGATCAGAGGAGAAAAAAAAATGAAATAAAGACAAAGAAAACAATAGCAAAGATCAATGAAACTAAAAGCTGGTTCTTTGAAAAGATAAACTAAATTGATAAACCTTTAGCCAGACTCATAAGGAAAAAAAGGGAGAGGACTCAAATCAATAAAATTAGAAATGAAAAAGGAGAAATTACAACTAACACCACAGAAATACAAAGGATCATAAGTGACTACTATAGGCAACTGTATGCCAATAAAATGAACAGCCTGGAAGAAATGGACAAATTCTAATAAAGCTACCATCTCCCAAGACTGAACCAAGAAGAAATAGAAAATATGAACCAACCAGTTAGAAGCACTGAAATTGAAACTGTGATTAAAAATTTTCCAACAAACAGAAGTCCAGGACCAGATGGCTTCACAGGGAAATTCTATCAAATGTTTAGAGAAAAGCTAACATTTCTCCTCTGAAACTGTTCAAAAAAATTGCAGAGGGAGGAAAACCCCCAAACTCATTCTTTGAGCCCACCATCACCATGATACCTAAACCAGACAAAGTTACCACAAATAAAAAATATTATAGGCCTATATCACTGATAAAGATAGACACAAAAATCCTCAACAAAATACTATCAAACTGAATCCAACAAAACCTTATAAAGATCATGCACCATGATCAAGTGGTATTTATTACAAGGATGAAAGGATTTTTCAATATCCAGAAATCAATCAGTGTGATACTGCACATCAACAAATTGAAGAATAAAAGCTTATGATCATCTCAGTAGATTAATGAAAACATTTGACAAAATTCAGCACCCATTTATGATAAAAAATCTCCAGAAAGTTTGCATAGAGGGAACATGCTTCAACACAGTAAAGGCCATATACAACAAACCTACAGCTAACATCATACTCAATGGTGAAAAGCTGAAAGCCTTTCCTCTAAGATCAGGAAAAAGACAAGCATGCACACTCTTGCCACTTTTATTCCATAGTTTTGGAACTCCTAGCTATGGCAATCAGAGAAGAAAAAGAAATAAAAGGAATCCAAATTGGAAAAGAAGAAAGGAAACTGTCACAGTTTTCAGATGACATGGTACTATACATAGAAGATCCTAAAGAGGCTACCAGAAAACTACTAGAGCTCATCGATTAATTCGGCAAAGTTGCAGGTTACAAAATTAATACACAGAAATCTGTTGCATTCCTATACACTAAAGACAAAATATCACAAAGAGAAATTCAAGAAGCAGTCTCATTTACCATCTCATCAAAAAGAATAAAATACCTAGGAATAAACCTACCTAAGGAGACAAAAGACCTGTACTCATAATACTATAAGATGCTGATGAAAGAAACTGAAAAAGGCACAGATGAAAAATTATACCATGTTTGTGGATAAGAAGAATCAATATTGTCAAAATGGCTATACTACCCAAGTCAATCTACTCAATTCAATCCCTATTAAATTACCAATGGCATTTTTCACAGAACTAGAACAAAAAAATCTTAAAATTTGTATAGAGATACAAAAGACCCTGAATAGCCAAAGCAATCTTGAGAAAGAAAAACAGAGCTGGAGGAATCAGGTTCCCTGACTTCAGACTATACTACAAAGCTATAGTCATGAAAACAGTATGGTATTGGGACAAAAACAGAAATATAGTTCAGTGGAACAGGATAGAAAACCCAGAAATAAACTCACACACCTATGGTCACTTAATCTATGACAAAGGAGGCAAGACTACACAATGGTGGAAAGACAGTCTCTTCAACAAATGGTGCTGGGAAAACTGGACAGCTATATGTAAAAAAATAAAATTTGAATACTTTTTAACACCATACACACAAATAAGCTCAAAATGGATTAAAGAACTAAATGTGAGACCGGACACTATAAAGCTCCTAGAGGAAAACGTAGGCAGAACACTCTCTGACATAAATCTCAGCAATGTCTTTTTCAATCCGTCTCCCAGAACAATTGAAATAAAAACAAAAATAAACAAATTGCTCCTAATTAGACTCAAAAGCTTTGCACAGAAAAGGAAACCATAAACAAGATGAAAGGCAACCCACAGATTGGGAGAAAATATTTGCAAATGATGTGATTAGTCTTCAAAATTTACACCCTGTGTGCCCTGTGTCTGCTTCCCAATAAAAGAAGAAAGTGAAAAAAAAAAAAAGGGGGGGATTAGTCTTAAAATTTACAAATAACTCATGAGGCTTAATATCATCAAAACATACAATAAAAATGGGCAAAAGACCTAAATACACATTTGTCCAAAGAAGACATACAGATGACCAAAAGGCACATGAAAAGATGTTCAGCATCGCTAATTATTAGAAAAATCAAAACTACAATGAGATATCACCTTACACCAGTCAAAATGGCTCTCATCAAAAAATCCACAAACAATAAATGCTGGATAGGATGTGGAGAGAGGGGAACCCTCCTACACTGTTGGTGAGAATGTAAATTGGTACAGCTACTATGGAGAACTATACTGAGGTTCCTTAAAAACTAAAAATAGAGCTATCATATGACCCTGCAGTCCCACTCCTGAGCATATATCCAAAGTAAAACATATTCCGTATATATGTGTTAGCATACGGTATTTGTTTTTCTCTTTCTGACTTACTTCACTCTGTATGACAGACTCTAGGAATAAAGATGCAGACCAACTAGAGAATGGACTTGAGGACACGAGGAGGGGGAAGGGTAAGCTGGGACAAAGTGAGAGAATGCATGCACATATATACACTACCAAATGTAAATCCGATAGCTAGAAGGAAGCAGCCGCATAGCACTGGGAGATCAGCTGGGTGCTTTGTGACCACCTAGAGCGGTGGGATATGGAGGGTGGGAGGGAGGGAGACACAAGAGGGAAGAAATATGGGGATATATGTATATGTATAGCTGGTTCACTTTGTTATAAAGCAGAAACTAACACACCATTGTAAAGCAATTATACTCCAATAAAGATGTTGAAAAAAAAATACAGAACAGAAAGATGAAAAAAATAATAATAATGATTCCGAAAGCATACATGCACCCCAATGTTCGTTGTAGCACTATTTATAATAGCCAAGGTATGGAAGCAACCTAAATGTCCATCGACAGAGGAGTGGATAAAGAAGATGTGGTACATATATACAATAGAATATTACTCAGCCATT
Organism: Balaenoptera physalus; assembly: GCF_965194825.1. Taxonomy (NCBI): domain Eukaryota; kingdom Metazoa; phylum Chordata; class Mammalia; order Artiodactyla; family Balaenopteridae; genus Balaenoptera; species Balaenoptera physalus. Next base: position 106,085,385 of record NC_138888.1, read on the forward strand.
AAAAAGAATGAAATAACTTCATTTGCAGCAACATGGATGGAACTAGGGATGGTCATACCGAGTGAAGTAAGAGAGAGGGAAATAACATATGATATCTCTTATGTGCAGAATCTAAAAAGAAATGATACAAAAATGAACTTATTTACAAAACAGAAATAGACTCACAGACTTAGAGAATGAACTTATGGTTACCGGGGGGAATCATGGTGGGTAGGGATAATTAGGGAGTTTGGATTAACATGTATATACTGCTTTATTCAAAATGGATAACTAACAAGGACCTACTGTATAGCATAGGGAGCTCTGATCAATGTTATGTGGCAGCCTGGATGGGAGGACAGTTTGGGGGAGGATGGATACATATATACATATGGCTGAGTTCCATTGCTGTGCACCTGAAACTGTCACAAGATTGGTAATCGGCTACACTCCAATATAAAATAAAAAGTTTTTAAAAAAAAAGAAAGCAGGACAGTTATTACTTTCTGGAAATTTCATTATTAGGTCACTTCTACAACTTTGTTTTAACAGTACAAATCTTTGCAATTCTCTTCAATACTACAAATTTTACTTTAAGGCTGACTAGATTGAATATACTTTTATTAATTTTATTTCTAGAGTTTGCATACTGTATTTAAGAGCAAAATATTATATTCTTTTCTCCTGGTAATTGTATTTTTGTATTCTAATGTGTATGTTCTTATACAAAATAGATCAATCAATCTACAACAAATATAAATGAACTAGTAACCATAATAATGAAATTTCTTACATGAGAATTTGCATTATCTAAACCAAAGGGAAAAATCAGATAAAATGAACTCAAATTGTGAAAATGAACCTTAGTGTTTCAAGAAACTATGAAATTGAGCCCATATTTACTATATGCAATTCAACTGCCCTCAGATTATTTTTTGATCATAACAAAATATATTTTAAATTATCTAACCCTTTTTATTATTAAGTAGTTCTGCTTGATTCATAATGCAAACTAGAGAAATAAAAAAAAATTGAATTTTTACTGATCTAGAATGTGACAAATAAACTATTATTTAAAAATAATGTTCATTTATTTCTTATATCCTAGAAAATACATGTTTAATCATGTACAGTTTATTTTTAAGGATAAGACATGAGCACAGAATATTGAATATGAAGCAACAATGTGTGTTAACAATAGTGAGATGAATAAATGCTATTGAATACTTACTCTTTGCTAGGTCCTATGCTATGTTTGGTATCTATTAGAGCATTTTATTTTTCTATCTAATTTAGAAGGGTTAATATTACTATCCCCAATTCACAAACCAGTAAACAACAGCAGAGATGTTAAGCTAATCACCAACGTTTGAGATTAGGTAGAAGAAAAGGATCTTGGGGACAACAGCTTCATGTTCTGGATTCATACACTATAATAATTTGGAATTATGATGTACTTTCAGAGACCCTATCAGTTATTCCCATGATTTATCTTTTTACTTCTCATTCATTTCCATTCATTTAGTATGTTTTTACTTAATATTTCTTATTTGAAAGGCATCTGCTTTGCACAATGGAGAACATAAAATCAAATCTAATACATTTCTGATCCACAAAGAACCTACTGTGTCTGTGGTGAGCTAAAACATGTGTATGGAATATTACAACATATAGAAGAGTATACACAGAAAACCAAAGATGAAAACCTTTGGGAGTTCATTTATTAATTCAGCAAATATACACAGCTCATTTACTGGTTCTAGGGATTTAGTGTGAGCTCTGGCTAAACCTCTAATTCACCCAGCTCCCAAAAGTATTGATATGTGTTAGCACTCAGCACACTTCCATGGGTTAGGAAGGGAAGGAAAGACAACAAGAGACACTGGGAAGGAGGAATCATTTAGGTGAGATGCACTGTGAAACCAATGCATGGAAATAATTGGGAACAGTTGATAATTTGAATGCTTCTTATAGGTAAACAAAGATTAGAAATTAAAAGCATATGCTGGATTTGTCAACAATAAAGTCATCAATGACCTAATAAATAGTTTCCAATGAACAATGGTGAAAGAAGCCAAAATGAAGTTAATGAAGAAGTCAATGGGATGAGTAATTAAAGACAATTGATGTGTCTACTTTCAAGATCTGCAATAATAAAAAGGGAGAAGTATGGTGGCAGTTGAAGTGGGGTATGGGACCTAGTGTTTGAAGACAGTATTTTAGGTTGGGATGTTTAAAAGGACATGGACCCTTCACTCTTTTCTGGAAATTATTATTGGATTAAGAAAATAACATACATATCTGTTTCTTTATTTGTGTGTGTGTGTTTTTATGTTCACATACATGTGACAGAAGTTTATAAAACAATAGACTTTAAGCAAGATTTCATAACTCAAGCAAAGCCCCCATTCACAGTTCAGCACTCTGAACTAAATTCCACTGTTGTGAGTTGTTTTCTCAATAGGCTCACACTGTCTCATTGCTCTTTCAGTATCAATGCTGTGTCCATCAGTCCCAAAATAATTCAGTCCTTGGAGTGTCTGTCCAAAGAACTGATTTTTTTAAGCTTTTGAAAAAAATCTCTGACTTTGTTCTTTTTTCATTGCCACATGTTTTTCCTGTTTTTCACTTATTTCCATATGTGATCTATGATAAACAAAAAAGGGAAAAAAAAGGAAAAAAAGAGAACAACTGAATTTAAATCAAATGTATACACAGTACAACTTGAAAAACAGATGAAGGTGTTTGTGCCTAAGAAAAAAATGGCAGCTGTAGACCTTCTCCTGTGAGGCTTGAGTATTAAAAAAAAAAAAAAAAATGCAGACTGGAAGATGTATGGAGTCAGTTGCTTCATAAGATATAGAAAAGCTTAGATCCAGACGTCAGAGGAGAGAGGAATTTCATTCATCTGGAAGGTGGGGCAAGGAAGAGAAGAACAGAATGTTTATTGAAAATACATAGAAAACTGGTCCTTGAAGAGGGTAGATATGTGTGTTTAGAGCTGGGAAGAAAAGCAGGAGCAAAGGCAGACACACCATAAGAAAAATGAACAAAGTAGTTCAACGTGACTACACCAAAAGTTACACAAAGGGGTGCAGTGAGAAGAGGATCTGGAAAGGCAGATGTAGGAGAAACTAATGGAAGGATTTGAATCCCTATTTGAGGAATCTGAACTGTGTCCTGGGAGTATGAAAGAATCAACGAACAAATTTGATCAAAGGAGCAGTAATGTTACTGAACTCAGGCTTGGCTGCTCGCTGCTCAAAAGCCAAAAACTGAGAGGCAAATGTTGGTAGAAAGGAAAATTGCTTTAATCAGAAAGCTGGCAATCTGAGGAGAAGGTGGACTCATGTCCTGAGACCAATTCAGAAGATTCTGTTCAAACATGATGGTTCTTAAAGGGAAAAAGGGGAAACAATCTCAGTTAATCATTAAGGTAGGAGGTCAGACTTTTCATCATTTTTCCACTGTGGGCAGACCTGTTGACTTCTCCTGATCTTCCTTTGGATGCTATCTTGCCTGCATGGTCTGCCTGCAAATTTGCTAAGGAGGAAGGTAGGGGTAGAGAGTCAGTCATTCTTTAACTACTTAATTCTTCATTCTTACTGCTTTTAATCCAAGAAAGGAATCAACAGGTTAGGCAAGACATTGTGTGCATTCAGCAAAGCCAAAATCAGGAGTTAGGTTAAATGTTACCTAGTGATCACATTTTTTATTATTAAGGTCTAAGGGGAACAGAAATAGGCAAGCAGGAAAAGGGTAAAAAAGCTTCTTACAGTAAGATGGAGCTATGTTATCCTGTTGAATTTTCCTGGACACATTTTAATTATCTTAGCTGATTCTCTTCCTTTCAGAAAGTGGGATTTTGCATTATTCCATTTTAAGCAACCTGTTCATAATCACACAGAAAGTGATGAATCTTTGTTCTGGCTGGCTTAAAACACAGTGATTGTTCATTTGTATATTCCTTTCAGGTTGGAAAATTGCTGGGACTATGGATGCTATTTCCACTGAAAGAAAATTCAAAGATTAAGTAAAGGGTAAATTTTTAAAAACAATTAGGTTAATAAGAATGTTGAGAAATAGATGTAGATCCTCATTTGAGATCACTCACAGACTCTCTGAGTTGCAAATGTCCTCTTGTTGACTGTTGTAATTATAGCAAGAAGACCCTGGATAAACTTGAATGCAGCCTCAGCAACAGAGTTATGTCAGAGTCTGGGGATGCCTGGTGTCCCAGGGAATTTCCAGTTCTTCTTGGGTTTATCTTTAGTCTTTGTCATGACTTCCAACTTCACTCACAACTCTGGTTATTAGTTATTTACTACTGTCTCTGTTCATCAATTGAAAAGTCAAATGACATCTCCTAGGGTAACTTCTCTAATATTAGATTCTAATATTCTCAGAATCCTAACAATTCAGTAAGGGTAGAACCCCTTTATGCATTATCCTGGGAATGTAGCCTGAGATTTGTGTATCATGACGAGACATTTCCCTGGTCCCATCAACCTACACTCTTTTTTATTCTTCCAGAACGTGTAATTTATTTATTTATATTCCTTCCACTCTTAGAATGCTGGGTGCTGTAGTTTTTTTATCCTAAAATACTAATTTTATTTTGAGAAATTTTCTTAAGCTTTCACAACACTCAATGAGATAATTAAAGACATTTATCTACAATAATGTTATGGAAATGCTGACAAATTTAAAGCAGAAAATTTGTATTTAAGTTACAGATGTTTGAAGAGAAGTAAAACCTTTATATATTTCCAGAAGTTTGAAGAATTTGATCCAAATTATGATTTTCCCTATCTATGACATTTATATTAGAGAGGGCATTGGTTTATATAAGAAAAGGACCTAGTATACTGATTATAAGCCAGTTAAGAGGTGTTAAGCTTAAAACTCATGCTAGACACTAGAATACACTAGAATGAAGGGACTATTTTGACAAAATAGTTTATAGGGCAGATCTTGTTATATTTCAAAATGTGACATTAAAGAAATCTCACTCCCAGTTCTAATCTCCTAGACCAGGAATAAACTCACACTTATGTGGATAATCTGATGAAAGTTGTTTCCCATTCTGAGGGAAAGGAGGTGGATTCTAAGGGCAGCCTTCATCTAATAATTGCAATCATTGCATCTCTAACATCCGAGCACAACTCAATATTGGAATTTATATTCTTATATCTTTAATTCACAGGAAGCTCACTGCAATAGTCATAACAAATGGGACTGCCTTGCACTGAGAAAGAACTCTTGACCGTGACTCATTCTGAGATGTTACCGTCTTCTGAGCAATTCTACAGGAGAAGAACAGCATAGAATAGTTTCACCATTTCCCCTGCTGCTGGGATAGTGTGTTAGTCATTTGGGCTGAGCCCTGGATTAACCATAAAATATTGACTGATCTTTACAAATGATGAACCAAGGTTTAGAAATATGTTTTTCTTGTACATACTTTTAATTTAAAAACAAAGATATGTTTAATAGTATGTAGTCTTTTATTAAAGAATTCCAATATATATGCATCATTTATATTTGAGGTATATAATACATATCAGCATGTGGCTTTGAGTAATACACACATTTGATAAATTATTTATGAAATAGCCTTATAGTAAATGCCAGGAATAGCAGATCTACTGGCATGTATTATACAAATATATGGAAGTATCATTATATTATGAAACAGGTTTTCAATAAAGTCCCCAAAAGAAAGCATAATTAGAGACAAAGCTCAATCACAACAACAAAAAATAGTTTATTTGTTATTTATTATTTGGATTCTGCACCCAACCCCAATGTGTGTGTGGGTTTTCCCCACACACCACCATGCAATTCTCTGACACCATCTGAATGTCCTAGAATTGTCCATCAAGAAAAGCAGAAGGCTGCAAATAGGACGCAAGTTCATGGGCCCAATGCACAGTGAGGCCAAACAAACTGAAGTTGGAGTGGAGTTTGAAGCAAAGAAATGTTTACTGCAGAACCAAGCAAGGAGAAAGACCAAAGGGTGTGTGGCTTTCTTCTGATTGGTTGGTGGTGAGGTAACAGGGCGGTGCTCCAGGAATCTTGTGCTCAACCTGAAGCTGTCATCCTCCACCCGGGTGGGGGCTTTAGTTCCCAGAGAAGAACTCAAAGATATTTTTATGTATATTCCCTGAGGAGGAACCAGGACCCTCTCCCAAAGCTGCACAATTGTTTCTTGACTACTCCTCCTTTTTTTTTTTTTTCTGTATTCCCTCAATTCCATGATTAGCAACTGTTTGAATCTGCCCTTTGGTATTCAGGAATGTCTAGGAGGCCTATTTCCTACAAATAGGAAATCGCAGGCACCAGAAGGATTTGTACCTGGGAGGGCCCCACATGGTCCTTCTTGGTAACACTTACCTGGGGGTCTTAAGAATTGCAATTCCAGAGGCACAGATTCTAGTGGCAAATCAAATGTGCTCCCAGAGAAGTAAAAATGGAGGTTTATGACAAAAAACAATAAACAAAGACATTCCAGAGAAGTGACATAGGTTGTTTTGCAGAACTAAAAACTTAAATTCTGGGTTAATTCATACTGATTTACCAGATGAAGTTGTTAAAAAAAAAAAAAAAAAACCTAGAAAACAAAACAAAACAAAACAAAACAAACAGAGTACATTTGAAGATCTAATTGACTTTTTTCAAGGATTCCTGAATCAGAAATATCTCACGTAGCAACTAGAAGGGCAGGTGTTCTGAGGAGTGGTACAAAAAGGCAAGGTTGTTATAGGAAGAAGAGTGGGGGGCAAGGAAGCATTAGCAAAAGAAAGGTTTATTTTGTTTGGGTCTGGACATCTTCCTTTTCCAGGGAAGTCCCTGCTAGAGCTTTATCATGCAGATGGCCTCTTCTTCCACCCTCTGGGGTGAGAGGGGACATGGAGAGGGCCATGTGGCCCATTACCTCAATTATGCTGACCAGAAGATTCCAAACTGGTTGATTAAGATGACATTTCTGGTGAAGGTTGAAGCTGCTATTAAGTTAGGTATTAAATCTAGGTTGGGTGTCATTGAGCTTTAGCACAAAGTGACACTATTTTGGGACTGTGGTTTTTCTCTTTAACAAAGTAATAAATTATAAAATGCTGATTTTTTTCTCATTCTAATTATCTATTAAAAAAGTTTTTTTCCCATCTTTTAAAGGTTTGTGAGTCTAATACTATGGAAATTGAATAAATTAATGCAATTCTGTTCCCTGCTTCAATGGAGCTGCCAGAATTTTGTCAACAATTTTGTCTGTTTATGCCCAGAAGGGAAGCTACTCTAAACAATGTGTTTCGATTAATACAGACAGTATATAAAAATTGGCAGAAATATTAAAATTCTTCACTAGCAGGCTTGAAAGATAGTCTAGTATTTCCCTATCAATATGTTGTTTCTGAAATCTCATCTGCATTTGTTTATCCTTTATCTATTTATCTCTTTAGCTCTATCAATCTTCCCAAAGCAAATAAACTACACTCTTGCATACATTTTCTTAAATTGATAAATATTTATGTAATTAATGATCTAATGTGTTACCTTTCCAGAAAACTAAGAATTCACATATTTATAATGGGGGGGAGTCATGTATTTTTTTCAGTTATAACATAATAACACATCAAGGATGGGTACAGAGTAATTTAACAATGAGGAGACAGCTGCCGGAACTTGGAAACTATTTATTACATATATCTTTCATTAGTAAAATAACAAATACTTTTATTCACAGAATGTGGGCAAAATGCAGTGTAGAGTCAAGATTATGTTTATTTTCCAGTTCAGGTACATTTTAAAAGAGTGTCTTAATACATAATTTCCTATTTGAAATTATTCTGAAATTCTGTCCTTGAAGTGGAAATTGGTGATTGTGATTTTGGCTAAGATGTCAGCCTGAGATATCTATAACTAAAATGACTTTTATCATACTTTTCCTTCTTAATATTTATCTCATTGTCATGAAATACATGAAACCATTTGGTTTTAGGCATAATGCCAGTAATAGGAAATATTATATGTATTTATGGTTCTGTATTTTTAATATAAAAATGAACATGATTCATATAAACTGGTTAATTTATGTAGACCATATTTATAACATCTACCGTTAGAGAGGTTGAGATATAAGGCCAAGATGGGTATGACAATCAGGTGAATGGCAGTCTCAAAAAAAGTGATTTTATTATTAACTATGCTTGACTAGGTTAGATCATTTATGTTAGGAAAATAAATCTTGACATTTATATGGATAATTTTGTGGTTTACTTGTCAACCTTTCTGTGAGACATGGGTCTGATTAAACTCTGATTGAGAATGAGAACTGTAATACATTATTAATCAGCTCAGGGTAATTGCAAAGTTTTATGACTTAAGGATGAGTGGAAATTGGTTCCATGGTCAGTTTGAGAAATTATGAGAATACACCTTGCACTGTCAGTGCTGATAGCTTGGCATTAGTCATGGTCCTCCCATGACCATGGCCTGTGACAGCACTAATGATAGTCATTTTGTAGCGTGACCATGCATTAGAATACATTTAGAGGAGCATAAAATGTTGAATACTGGAGTAAAGATTTTTCAGCAGTTTTTGGCACAAGAAACCTTATATTCCCAGAAGTTTAAGTTTCTTGAAATTGTGACCCATATATAGTAATCTCCAGATTAATAGGAAAATGTTGATTAAAATTAATTAAATTTATTTTTAAAAGCAAATATCACTTTGGTCAGTAAAACCATACTGGCGAAGCCAAAGAAAACAATGTGAAAGTTTGTTCTTTGAAAATTCTCTTTATGTGATATTTATATCAATGAATTTGTTTTATTCATTTTTTAACTGAACATAGGGTAGGATAAAAGCAAATATAAAGCTGATGTTTGTTGAACGATTTTTTTAAATAACCAAGTAATATTGAGTTTTCAGTTTTAAATAATAAATAATATTTTGTCTGATGAAACAAATATTTATTATAAATTTACAATAAAAATATCAAATGATGACTATAACCTAATGGCTAAAGGCATTGGATACGAGGCTTGGAGGAGTCCAGTCTCTGACATGTCCCAGTTGTTGCCTTAGATTATTTATTTATCCTCACTAAGACTGCTTTTGTCACCTTTGAAGTAGAAATGATAGTGATTTTCCTAAAAGGATTGTTCTAAGGAGTCACTGAGCTATAGATCATGGTCTTTTTGGTACCTGATACACAATAAGCACATAAAGTATCCCTATTATTATCATTTCAACCCAGTAATGTTACTTAATAAATATGCATTGACCATTTAAAGTAGTGCTTTATGATGAAGCAAACATTGAAATTACTACATTACACTTTGCTATTAAAATGGAAGCATTTAAGGATCATAATTGTGAGACCAGCTTGAGAATAGACTATGGTTTCAGTTAAAAGTGTTTCTACCTGTTTTGACTCTAATGCAGTCAGTGTTTTTGTTTGCCCTTTAAATCCATGATTAGATATTTGTAAATGTAGATGAAAGATCTATGTTATTTGCAAAATTCAAATAAAATCATAGACACTAAGGTATCAGTGAATATAAAAAATTTCAAATGATGTAAAAGTTGATATTTTATGAACTATCAGAGCATATCACCGTTCATCCTGAGATGGCATATTTCATTTCAGTCAACTAGTTAAAAGTTTAGTGACTTAATGGTTTTTCTTTCTTTATATTTTAAAATCAATAAACCACAACAACTCCACCATTGCCCATTTTGGTAAAAATAATTTCTTGAGACTTTTTTTTTGTGACTTACAGACCCAAGCAAAAATCAGTTCTTCACTCTCTCAAAATTACCTCTGATGCAGTCCACAGATTCTTTGTCCATAATAAGCCCCAGTCTCCTGAGGCAATGCCAAATTACCCTGTCTAGTTAACAGCCAAGTCCTAGGAATGAGCAGATGCAAACTATTATATATATAAAATGAATAAATAACAAAGTCCTTCTGCATAGCACAGGGAACTATATTTAATGTTCTATGACAAACCATAATGGAAAAGAATATGAAAATGAATGTGTGTGTATGTATATATATATATATATATATATATATATATATATATACACATACACATATATATAACTGAATCACTGTGCTGTACAGCAGAAATTAATACATTGTAAATCAATTATACTTCAAAAAAATAAATTTTAAAAAATAGCCAATTTCTAGAAGCTGTTCTTTCAACCATAAAAGGGAAGTTGTAAAAGTTATGTACTTTTGGGCTTCCCTGGTGGCGCAGTGGTTGAGAGTCTGCCTGCTAATGCAGGGGACATGGGTTCGAGCCCTGGTCTGGGAAGATCCCACATGCCGCGGAGCGACTAGGCCCGTGAGCCACAACTACTGAGCCTGCGCATCTGGAGCCTGTGCTCCACAACAAGAGAGGCCACGATAGTGAGAGGCCCCGTGCACCGCGATGAAGAGTGGCCCCCGCTTGCTGCAACTAGAGAAAGCCCTAGCACAGAAACGAAGACCCAACATAGCAATCAATCAATCAATCAATAAAATAAATAAATCTTAAAAAAAAAAAAGTTATGTACTTTTGAGTAAATTTATAGGGAGTTATCCATAAGACTGTTATCCATAAGACTGTAATTGAATAGGAAACCATTATTGATGAAATAAGTATTCAAATAAAAATTCACATTAAGAATGACCTTGGCTAAACTCCAGCAGAACCATCAGTGAGGTGACCTCACAACCTTCTTGGAAGAAATGTGGATAATGCAGTGACGGTTGGGGAACAGTTGGGTTACAGACAAGTGGGTCTCTACTGCTGTGTTCTCACATCCCCCCTTTGATTCTTTAGTTGTTCCAGTTTCAAAAACTCCTTTTCTTCTTGTCATTCCACCTTAATCATAAGAATAAAAGTAGACCAATATACGGTGACAAAAACAAGTCTAAGACATCTGTCCCTTCCTCTTTTCCCTGTTATCATCCCAATTATGCCTTTCTACCCCCATCAAAATAACACTAATATTTCAGAATTTTTGTTGGGGAACAGTGTGAGGGAAGAGATGAGTTGAATAAAAAGACAAGAGAACAATATAAGTAAATTTAAAGTAAATTATTGTAAAATATACTCTTAGCAATATATTTAAATTAAATTCTCTGTAGATTTCTATTCCCACTCAGTGCTGTCCAACAGAAATATAATTTGAGTTACATATACAATTCTGATTTTTTCAGAGCTACATTAAAATTTACTTTTAAAAAAGTAAATAATTGAAGTTAATATTGTTTTATTTAACCCAGTATATCCAAAACATTATTTTTATACATAATCAGTATTATAACATTATTAAAATTATCTTCACTTTTTTCTACTTAGCCTTTGAAATTGAATATGTATTTTGAATTTACAGGGCATCCTAATTTAAATGCTGATTTTTCATTGGAATTGCTTGATTTGTATTCACTTTTTGTAAAATTTAAAGTTGAAAGTATAGATTTATATACATCAAGCTGTGAAAAAATATTAAAATTTTTTTGAGTAACTAAAATTGATCAGTTTCTTAATTTAAATTAATTTAAATTAAATAAAATAAAAAATTCCTTTCTTGCACTAGCAACATTTCTAGTGCTCAGTAACCACATGTGGCTAACGGCTACCATATTGAACATCACTTCCATGAATATTTCTATTAAATAAAGTGCATTTCTCATAAGAAACCAAATCCCTTGATTTCAGATCAATTTAACACACTACCTTCTGACCACTCTAATATATGAAATTCACTGATTTTCTTTGCAATTAGTTTTTACTTACAAGGGCAAAAATTACCAACACTTGTCTCTTCAGTCATTTATAATTTTTACAAATTACCCTGTTTTACATGTGTTACACAAACAACATGATTATCACTTTGGTTTTTAACCAGTCCAACCTTGGAACTTTATTCATATACATATAAATATCCTCAGTGGCTGAGGTCAAGTATCAGATATTAGTCACACTCCCTGGACCTCCAATTTGCTTTCAAGGCGTCATTATAAACCTTTTTTTTTTTTTTTTTTCTCTTGGCAATCTTGCTTTGTTTCTGCATCTCCTATCTTGCTGTTGTGTTCTATAACTTTTTCAACAACTGAGTTGTGGGGAAAATATCTTAAATTAAGAAAGATGGTCTAACAAATAAACCTTTATTCAATATATATTCTAATATTTCTATCCTGTTGCTGTGCTCATTTTTAGAACTTGTTTAACATAAATGATGAAATAACATTATGGGATAAAATTTCAAGTTTAACTGCAAACATCAAATTGCATGATGACAAATAAATATGTGGGACTGCCAGAATACAAGGCTGTTTAGATTCCAAAAATTAAATTAAGGCATCCTCTTATAGTAACATACTGCACAAAACATTCCCTGGGCTGCACAAAGTAGAAAAGAGAAAATCAATTATGGTTCAATAATGCCAGTTTCCCAATCAGTTAGAAATTAACAAAAGTGCCTTGTTTACAGGAAGTCTGATGGCATAATATTCTGACAGTTTTTCATCTGTGAATATTAAGCATTTCTTGTTTAATTATAAGAGAAAGTACAACAATTGGAATTGTCTGAGGGAGAAACCTACTTATTTTTTTCAGGAAATATTAAAATTATCTCAAAGCATTTTAAAAATTATTTTGAGGTTGTTCTTTTGTAAATATAGACTTACCCATTTTAAAACGTTCTGTAAACACTTTAAATTTAAGATGAAATTAAGGAAATAAAAATAATTTCCATGATTGTTGTGACTTTCAGAAAAATGTGTTTATAAGAAATTGTTATCTCTGTGACATTAATCTAGAAAAGAATACAGCCTCATCTAAGAGAAAGATTTTATTCAACAAGCTTCTTCCCTAATAGAATGTCAGTGCTATTTTTTTTTATTTTAATTTAATTTTTAGTTTAAGAAGTAATTAAGAAAGTTAAGTTGTAATTCTGTTTGAAATTTTCAAAAAAGATTTTTCTGTTATACACTTAATTATCAATTTAACTGATGGCTTTTTCTTGGGTTTATATTAGCTACTTTTACATTTTTCTCCTTATACCATGTGTTTTATTATAAATCTAGAACATTTTCTTCTGTATGTGGTTATCTTAGCTGGTTAAATCAGAGTATTAATGCAACCAGTAACATTGATTTGATATTTTATTTCCACTTGGTCTCTCTTTCTTTAACGGTGACAGACCGAAACTTTAACTGAAGCAGCTAACTTGGAAATGCACCCTGTGACTAACAGTGTGGACCTTAGTGAAAATGGCATTTTGCAGAGCTATGACCACACAGGGTTGACTGTTATAGTTTTCAGTCATCAGTAGGTTTGTTCACACCCAGACCCAGGGCTAACGGATCCTGGTGTTTAGTGGTACCTGGGATGCTCCAAAGGAGCAGTGAGATTCTACTCCATGCTTGGCATCATTTACATTAATCGATGAGTATGGGTGACCCGTATCCTCCCTGATCATTGTGGTTTCACCTCTCCATCTACCCCAGTTTAGTGCGGATTATACTACTTTTCTTCTTTCTAAGGCTCTTGTTTCCTGACTCCTGTTCCCAGTTTAATTTACCACCTGGTTTGGAGCTGAGCCCCAAACAGCAGTCTGAATATCTGGGAAATGTATCTTGGATGGGGAAACCTGTTTCTGGTAGTTAGTTTCAATGCACACCTGTTTATTCAGATGTGGCCAACAGCTGTCTCTCTTCTGTACCCGCCCACTGATTCCCAGGCCCCTGTTTCCAGAAGTGCCCAGCACACATTTTAGCCAGACCACCCTCAGTGGGAGAATACAGGTAGATTAGCAATTCACTCTAACAGTGAAGAGGGTAAGTCTCACAAGCTTTGGATTCAGACAAACTAAAATTGAACCACAAATTCACTGCTTTCCAGGTATGTAAACTTGAGCAGGTAAGCTAGTTCTCTGAGTCTCAATTTCCCATCTCCAAAATAGCTATTCACAAAAAGAGAATATCTATGAAGCAATTAGAGTAATATGTCACACATTGTAAAGATTCAATTAATGGTAGATAATATTGTTATTACGACCTTCTGTAAAAAAAATCATTTTCTATGGGAAAACAAGTGATTGGACCTGTCGTCTACTGAAGTGTTTTAACAAGTTTGCATATAAAATGTTCCAAGTAAGTTTATATGTAAGATCAGAACTGTTTCATTCTATTTTAGCTGTTCTGTATAGGTTTTTGTACTCACAAAGATAATATTTTTTAAATTTGGGACCTAATGATGACAATACTAATAAATCAGTATTTTATTAGATGTTTACTATCTGTACCTAATATCATTTAAGAATATATGTGACCCGTTCATACTCAGTTATTGCAGGAATAAATTATTCGACTGTAGTGAGGCACATGTAATGTTGATTCAGATGGTCTATTTTCATCATTACTCAATCCATATTTATAAGAAAAGCAAAATAGTACCTTATACTTTGGTATTTTCAAAAGATAACAGAAATGTAATATAAACATATTTGAGTTCATTTATTTCCTAATTCTGAGTAGCAAGAAAAAATGAGCCTCTTAAAATGCCACTATAAAAAATATTTATTTATGAATTTATTTCAAATTTTTAGAGACAGTTTTCTTTGGAGAATTTAATTTGTATAAATAACAGTTATGGTCTATTATCCCTACTTTTAAAACCATCCAGAAAAAATAAAATGTGGTGCTACTAGCTTCTCACAGTTAAATTATGGAGTTGTCACTTGGACTGTAAAGTAACATTCTGTTTCCTCAAATCCAACGTGATTTACTGTTTTAATGTTTGATTTTCTTTTCTGTCAGACAAAAACTGCAGTAGACATTGATGAATGTGCTTCCAAGCCCTGTAAAAATTGAAGTGTGGGATTTCACTATAGTTGCCTGCCAGATAAATAACCAGATATTTATATATTTTAGGCCTATCAAATGAATTTCATTTCAAATGAAATTTTTCAATTCACTAGAGGTTAGACCTGATGTGTTAACAATTCTCCAAGAATTGATATGATTCTCACTATGAACGTTAGACTCTAGAAAACTCAGATTCTACCTTCCCATGTATTTTTACAAGCATACATCATAAATGCAGCAACTGAAGTTCTCTGCAGGTGGAGTCATAAGAAACTTGAGAATTAAAACAAACACTTACACAATAACACTTAGAAAATTCACAGTATACACCTGAGAGTGTAGTCCTCTGAGTTCATTTAAACATTAATTAAGCTGAATTTCCTCAGATTATTAATACAATGTTTCCTTCTCCTTTTTTCTCATAAAAATTTTTTAGTAAAGCTAAGACTATTAAAAACACATAACTTATTAACTAATACAATATTGAATTACTTAAAAGTTAGTTAAAATATATAGATAAAACAGATTTTTATATAATGTTTCCATCATCTAAACAATATTTACTGCTTTCAAAATGTGAAGTTTTATTTTTATTTTTAATTTCTTATTAAGCTGTTGGTGATACTAAAACTATTTAATGCATAAGAATGCATGCAGGCAGTGTTTTGCTGAATCATGCAATCATTGAACTGTAAAAGTGGGTAGATTATTAAGCTCTTGGTATTCAACAAATGTACCCAAACTCCTGGTGGGATACAAACATAGTATAAGAGAAACAAGAATGTTTAAAACAGTGACTAAGAACTCATGTTTGTTACTTCTAATTCCTCATACAGATATACTGAAGATAACAAGATGACTGGGTGAGAACCCATAGCACGAAATGAAAATTAGATACATTTTATTAGGCAGTGATTTTTAGTGTAATTATACACAGTGACTACTTGCTATCATGTGATTTGAATACCACTTCAATTTGTTCCTCCATAAGAAATGACTGCAACTCTTAGCCCATGTGTCTTAGTTATTAATTTTTTCTGAATATTTCTTTTGTTTTCATATGCTCTGAAGCCCCACCAACATCTTTGGTGAAGCACACATCAGTCTACTTGGTCATATTTTTCTCTTGAAATAAAGGTGTATTTTTACCTGGACTGGCAGTGAATTAGATTCCTAAAAACTTCTCATTTAAAACCTTTTACAGTGGCTACTTAAAATACCACCTCTCTCTTGTGTCGTTAATTCCTCTGCTCTGATCTGACACTCTGTTTGCTGTTGCTACACTGCTTTTCTCCCATTTTGAGCCCACCTCATCACTATTGTTTAGGAATGATGTAATCTCTTCTCCTGGTGGGAAGTATACATTCTTGGTTGAAATGTAACCTGAGAATGGAAATCATAATTCAACAATGTAATTTGTAAAATTGCTAAACATCTTCTTTGTAGTAGCCACTAAGAGATGTTTGTATTTAATAAAATTTTGCCACAAAGTTTCTCCAAGGTCCCATGGAAGCCTCAAGTGGAAGTGGACATAGCAAGGCAGCACCAAGGACAGCGCTGTGTGCAATTCACTCAGGAAGGTCATTTTTGAGGTGCAATGCAGCAAGTGAAAAACACAAGTCCATGCTACACTTGCAATGATCCCGCGACTCCTGTGTTGGCTAAAAAGAGAGCTGAAGCAAGGAATAATTGCAGAATTCAGGACCAGTTCTTGCCATGGGATCAACATATTGTAGTATCAAAGCCTCAGTACATACATACTATGTATCTCTCATTTTGTTTGGTTTTCAGAGTTTGGAAAAAACTCTAACACTTTACTTTTTATTGTTAAGGTACATTAAATGACACAAAATAAATACATATTTTAATCAGTGAACAAGGTGACACACCCTGATAACTACCACCCATTTAGAAGAACTGAAATTCACTAGATAGCCCTGAAGACCCCCCAGTATCATTGTGAACCCTTCCGTCACTACAAAATAACCACTCTCCTGACTTTTACAGAATCACTTTCTTGCTCTTTTATTTCAAAGTTTTATCATTCAGGTGGTATTCCTAGACACCATTGTTTAGTTGTGCCCATTTATAAAATGTGCTTTTAAATATCTGTCAAAATTCAATTTCTTCATTACATCTTTCTGGAACTACCAATTCAAATGCAGCATTGAACCTTATACTTAACATCTGCTGTGTAATATCTGCATGTCATTTCTTCCATATTAACATCCTAGTCTCCAGAACACAAGGGATTAAACAACCCAGAATTTCTCAGTATTAGTCATTTACTTTATTCCACAGTATAGACATAAAATAACAGAAAAAAAATACCAAGAAAACCAACCATGATCAACTTAAATACATATAATATTTTAAGTTTTGTTCATGAGCTCTCCTTATTCTCCTCTAATTTTTTGTATTATATCTTTATATTCTGGGCTATTGACAATACATACAAGGCATAGTCCTTCTTATTCTTCGTTTACTTTACTCCTGCAAGTAAATACATGTATTATGCTTACCACCTATTCTTATGTTGACATCTCTCCAGGTATTTCAGTTGTCTAAAGCTGAGACTCTCGGAGATTCCTCAGGGAGGGCTCTGGGAATAATAATCCTTTCATTCTTGTGTATTGATAATTATAGATCTGTGTCCTTTATACTTGAAAACACATTTTGCTTGGTATAAAATATTCTCACATTTTCTCTCATTCTTTAATACTAGAAATTTTCTTAAGTGTTTAGAATATTTAATATATGTCTGGCATAATGCTGCTATTAAAAAAATCTTATATTAATCTAATTTTATTTGCATTATAGATCACTTTCTGCCTTTTTGTCCTTACATGCCAAAAGGTACTTTTTCCCTTAAAAGTGTAGTAATTTTACTAGATTATATCTTGGTAGTTGATTGTTTTGTCCATATATTCTGTGATGTTTCCATGTAGTTTCAAAACATTTTCTTTTTCAGTAAAGTTTTCTTGAATTATAATTTTTATGTTTGTTTTCCTTAATTTTGTTTTCTATTTCAGGGAATCTTAATTCATACACTGAATCTGCTTTGCCCAATTTCAATATTTGTCTATTTCTCTCAAGTCCTTTGTATCTTTCTTAATTTCCTTTCATTTAATTTTTCCATCTTCTAATTAGCCTAAGTAATTATCTGTTGTGTTAATTCTTTGTTTTATTCATTTTGGAAATGTTTTCTTTTACTGATTCTTTCCTGAATTCTGTGATCTCATTATTGAGTTTTTCTAAATTGTGTATATTTTATTCATTCATATCTTATGTTATTTTCTTAATGTCTTTAGTTCATTCTGAAATAATGTATTGCAAATTTGATCTGATTTTTTGCTTTCGTTATTTTGGCAATTTTCATTGTCTATAATGATATTATTATATTTTTCATTCCATTTCTTTTAATAACTTTATATTGGAGTTAACCTTGATACTTTCTGTTGCTCATTTTCATGTGTTAGTCTTTTTGGATATTTTGAAAGACAAGTGATTCAGAGTACTTTCCTCACTTTCCTGGACTCTCTCTTTGCTTTTTGTTTGTTTGTTTATAATTCTAGTATATGGTGGCTTGCCTCCGAGATGTACTATATCTGTCCCCCTCTTCCAAGTATATCTGTTCTTTTACTTCCTTCACCTCTACTCTGTCCATATCCTGCTCAATTTCTATTCCACTTGGAACAGTTTCTCCCAAGTCTGGGGCTCTGTGCAGGAAGAAAGCTGTGGCATTTCAGTTTTGTCAGTTTATGTGGCTAAACTTCTCTGAAGACATTTTGACTGTTCGTCCTTTGTACTCACTCATTCTAAGAGTAGATAAACACTTCTAAGCCCCACTGTTGTTCTGAAGTTGGCCGTTGTGCTTTCCACTGAAATCATGATAACTATTATGTGATTCTCTTCTCTTAAGATCCATAATATGTCCTATTACTTCCCTTGGTTACCACTTGAGCAGATGCACATGACACATAGTTCTTATGGATTTTTTTGAACAACTGTTGTTGGTGGTGGTAGTGATGGTGTGTGTGTGTGTGTGTTTTGTGTGTGTTCATGGGAATACTATATCACCAAACTTTGTTGTAAATGCTGTACATGAGTTTTGGTGTCATTATCTAGTTTTCCTGTCTGATTTTAGGTGGCAATTCAGAGAATATCACAACATTATCATTATTTTTCCAATAATCACATTTCTGATGCACTGTAATCCTACCCTGATTATTTAGAAGGATCTTCATGTACTGTTAACTTTGTGAGCATATTCTAAACAAATTTTCTGATATTAAATAACCTGAAAGTAAAAATTTCTATCTGGTAGTTTATATAGTAATAACTTTTTTGACTTCTAGAGTGACTTTCTATTTTTTTAGAATTCTATTATGTAAACTTTTTTCTTTTTACATTATATTCTTTTATACATTTTTAAGCCAATGATAACTATTTTATATATTTAGCCATAATCCCTTATAAATACATTCCTTTCATGTGGCTTTGATAAAGATTTTTTATAAGAAAAAAGTAAAACAATGTGTCCAACAGAGATAAATGAATGATTTTCCATTATAAATCACTTGTTGCTTTTTTTTTGTCCCTACATGTCCAAAAGGTACTTTGTCCCTTAAAGTGCAATAATTTTCCTAGACTAGGTCTTGATATTGATCATTTACAATAAAAATAATAAAAACTGACATTTTATATATATATATATATATATATATATAATAACTTTTCTCAGGGAATGTATACAGATTAAGAAGAGAAAGAGGGCCCATAACAAAAGCTGAGGCTTGTCAATATTTACAATATGAGTAATAAAAGGGGGAGCTACATTAGGAGACACATAAAACAAAGGACAAAAGCAGTGAGAACTCTAACAAAGAGTTCACTTAAAAGAGGAGACAATCTACACTAACAAATGCAACCTGAAGATTGTGCAAAATGAGGACTCAGAGATGACAAATGAGATTTATCTCTAATGAGGCAAAGAGCAATTTCTATAGAGAGAGAGGTTACTTGTTGTGTGACTAAAATTGAGTAGAATGAAGAAATGGGTGTAGATAAATCTTTTAAGTAGGTCAGAAGAAAAGGGTGAGAGAAGAAAAAAAATCAAAGATGATGTACAATGGAGAGTTTCTGTTTTGTTTTGCTTTCTTTTTAGGCAGGCTATTTTTAAAATGCTGATAAGGAAAAACAGTAAAAAGGGGAATTTTGAAGAATCAAGAGATGAGGGAAGGGATAAGAGAGAAAGACCTCTCAGAACTGACTCAGAAAGACTAACAGCCACGTGATACTACTTCCCTTGGGGGGGAAAATATGTGAAAAAAATAGGAGTAAATGTGATTAAACATGGGGATTAAAAGTCTTGAATTTGATGGAGTTCTCCTGTGGCTGCTGTTCTCTCTGTTTGGTAAAAAGTTAAGTCTTCTCTTGAAAGGGTATAATGTTAGCAATATTAGAGGTTATAGGAGTATAGAGAAGTTTTATAGTATTCTGCAGTATCTAAGAAGAGTTCATAAACTGCATCAGAATTTTACAGATACCAGATAGCATGGTTTACTAGCAGAGTTTAGCACCAGCAAATTAATTATTGCACTAATTCAAAGCAATGCTTACCAATATTTTTTTTCACATCAGAGTATACATAAAAATCGGTAACAGCTTAAGACATTTGATATATACTGAAAAGCCTCCTAGAAGCCAGAGGTAGCTGGCCTACAATATCTGACTATTCTGGAAATTGCCACCTGGACTTAAGCTAAAGGGATCAATATCTAGGCCAATCCAGAACTTATGTGTTGGCACACTGACACAGAGTCAGGAAGCTCTGACCAAACTTTACTGGTGAATCTTACCAAAAAAAACCCAGCAAGATAATTGAAATATTTGCAAGAGAATGGTTTTATTGAAAGAAAGAAAAAGGTATAAAAGCCTGGGAGCCAAAGTAAAAGTGTACTGAGAGAAACTGAGAATAAGTAACAAGGGTAGGTGATGGGCATCACATCATTAACTGATTACGGTTATGTCATCAGAACACCTGCGTTTATCATTTGAGAGAAGGAGCAGTTTGATGGTGAGGACAACAGCTACGGCTTAGCCAACAGAGTGTGCAACTAGTGTGAATGGGGTATGAAGGTCACTGGAGAAGAGAATGTTAAGGAAACAAGGTATGCACTGATATGAGGGTGGTCCAAATGGATGTTGGCATCATCCAAGATGATGGAATCAGGATTGAAAGAAGACTTCTCATGCAATTAACTCTGCAGTACAACAGGAATGGTTTCTAAGAGCATGAATAAAGTTAACAATAGGATTAGAAGACAGTGTTACTAATTACCATTAAGCTTAACAATGCAATGGCTTTTACACAAATTAGACTAACAGCCAGGAAGTAGCAACGTGACTGAGGATTTTAACCCTACCTTCACACAGGTAACTTCCTAGCATGTGGTAGAATGGAGAACAGCCTCTTTCAGAGGAAACTGCCTTACTGAAACTTTGATTACATTATTAGTTGGCTCTATACTAATTCCATGACATGTAACACAAAGTATTAAAAGTATCAAAAACAAGTAATAATTGGGACTTCCCTGATGGTCCAGTGGTGAACTCTCCACGTTTCCAATGCAGAGGGGTGCAGATTCAATCCCTGGTCAGGGACTAAGGTCCCACATGCTGAAATAAATAAAACAGCATAACTGTGGGAGAGGAGAGTCTTCTCTCTGCCATGGGACTCTTCTAGCATTATTCTGTGCATGTATTTGGGTATGTTTCCTGCCATAGTGGATATGATAGATCCTAGGAATGCTCCAATGGTGCTAGTTTTCAGAAGTCTCTTTACTCATCTTAGTAATCAATTTTTCTAGTTAATTCTTTATATTAAAAGTCCCCTGTCCAAATTACTAATGTGGTTACTTTCTCCAGTCTTGACTCTGACAAATTCATCCAGAATAGCAGCCATTTATTTGTGGTTGCAAAGTATTTCATGCATTTTAAAGCACATTTTTGCTTTTCTTCATATTTTACCATTTCTAAAACCCAACAATCAGTGGTGTGTTTATCAGTCTGTGATCCATCTAGCAATCTGTGGCATCTTAGATTTCATTAAATATGGTGGCACTTTTGCTGCTTTAATCTCTGTCCTGGACACCAATTGTTCGGAGACTATAGAAGTAAAATCATTTTTGTATATACAGATATTCAGAAGGAATATCTTCTCCTTGGTTTAGAAATATGTATTTTAAACCTGATCTTAAAAACTATTTGCTGGGGGACTTTGCCTTAGGCTAGAAATTTAAATGGCTAACTGAATTCTTTATGCATATATCTATTTGCCCCTTTTTGGTTATACTTAATTTTCTCTCATTGGTTACATTTTTTCCTTCCTTCACTCTGATACAATAGACACAGATCATTAGGATTAGTGATAATGGAGGAAGATATCTTAATTCTTGGAAAAAACATGGCCATTCTCTTCCTGACAAGGCCATTTTCATGTATTACTTAAAAGTAGAATTAGGAAATAGATCACTAACTTTCTGTACTATGTCCTTTCAAGAATAAGAATTCTAAATGTTAAATATGACTTCTCATATTTAATGACCAATCCCTTTGCTATTCCACCCTAGTTAAAAAGACATTGCACAGCCCATCTCCCAACTGTTGTGTATACAGTATCTCATTAGTATCCTCATAGTGCTCTGTGCAGCTCTTTGTGAATAAATAAATACTGTCACTGCAGTGAGATTAGTGTATGATTACCAAGTTTCTACAAAGAAAGGGACTGATTTGAAAACATAAAATCTACCTAATTTAAATAATTTCCCTGGTGAATTCAAGCTTGAATCAAATTGTACTAAGACTTTTGAATGTGTTGTAATTTTGACTAAAAACTGAAACAAGATTATTTCTGTAAATCTAATATCTCCTTTCTGAAGTGCTCTATGATATAAACTCTACTGTACCATGAAATAGTTCTATTGTACTTTTCCTTTCAACTCTGATGGCATGCCTAATAAACTTCTACTTCATTATACAGACAACGGATTCATTTCGAAGACTGAGCATTATAGGAAAATGGGTTTCCATATTGTTATTCCACCTGATAGACTATTAGGAAATCTGTAAGTGCATAATCACCAAGGGTAATCTTGTTATTACCAATTGTTCATGACCTGAAAATAGGTTCAAAATTGCTGAAGGTAAAATCAGAGATAATTCCTAACATTTATGTGGCTCACAGTTTTAAGAAATTTACATCAACTTGGTATAATTTCACCAACTTCATCTTAATTCTAATGATATTTATGTTTGCACATTGAGAAATATTGACATTTAATTAAGGAACAGATTATTTATTAACTATCCATTAATTATGAGGAGCCTCTGAGGGAACAACATTAAAATAAAATAAAACTTGTTATTGACCCAAGCTAAAATTCCATCACTTTGAAACTGCCCTACTATCAACAATCACTGATGTCCTTAGCTGCTTTATTTTTCTGGTTGTCATTGAATTAATTAAACTGAGACATTATAACAAAAAACTAAAGATAGACAACAAGCTTACTCTGTAGAAATGTCATTAAATTGTATATATTTTTAAATATCCCAAAAAGCAAATGCAGTTGATACTTATGGTCTTGGTCTCTTTTAGCAATGGCCATGGTGGAGGGGGGTGGAGAGAGGAAGAGTGGGGATTGAAAATTAATACACTTGACTCATATTCTTCTGCACACCATCAAAAATATGGGTTTTCAAGGCCAATTGCCAGTTCTAAAAGTTTCCTAGAGATATGTGACAACACTGTAAAGAGGAATCACTATAAATCTGATTTTGTGAATTTTTATTTAAGAGTTTGTGCTTTCCCAGATAAGTGACATTTAAGTAAGTATATATTGTGATTTAATAATTGTAATGCTGTAATTTAATAATTTGGTAATAATTCTGATCTGGGTTGTAAATGAACAAGCTATAATTCTGACTTGATTTGAAATTAAAGGACTCTTCCCCCAGATTTCCTGGCCAGACTATGCCCCAATACCCACACAGAAGCAGTACTGAGTGCCTTAACTCTTTCTTTTCTACCTAAGAAGAAACATAACACACCAGGCTGTACAGTGAAATCTTTGTTTATAATAAATTTAGCATTTTTAAGAAACATTACTAACCATACACAAAGCCAAATACACCTAAAAAGGAATTTAATCAAAACAAATTCAGTAGGATGAAGAGGAGCTTTAGCCTCCAGACCGATAATGACTAGATTAACCAGCAAGCTTTTCTGAGGATTAAAAGCCATTTATGTATAATTTCAGAAAGATAAATTCTAAAATAGATGAATTAAGTTCTTTTCATTCTAAAATTTTCCTTTTTTATATACTATCATGTGATTTTATTTCTATGAAATTTTTATATATGAATATACTCTGCCTTCCAGGAAATCATTAACTCACTTAAAATTTTTAATGTGGTTTAATTTTGTACCAAATACTGTTTTGTTGATTAGGAAACAGTTAATGATAGGACAAAGTTCTTGCCTTATGTAGTTAATTTTCCATTGGGAGAAAAAACAAAAATAAGAAATATACAAGCATTCATATGCACTCATGTGTCTGTGTGTGTATGTACAATAAAATCTAAATAAGAAATAGTTATCAAGAGAAGTGCATCAAAATTGGGGAGGAGTAAGACATGGAGATCACCTTCCTTCCCACAAATACATAAAAAATACATCTACATGTGGAACAACTCCTACAGAACACCTGCAGAAGGCTGGCAGAGGACCTCTGTCTTCCCAAAAGGCAAGAAACTACCCACATACATGGGTAGGGCAAAAGAAAAAAGAAAAAACAGAGACAAAAGAATAGGGATGGGACATGCACCTCTGGGAGGGAGCTGTGAAGGAGGAAAAGTTTCCACACACTAGGAAGCCCCTTCACTTGGGGAGATGGGGGCTGGCGGGGAGGAAGCTTCATAGCCACGGAGGAGAGTGCAGCAACAGGGATGCAGAGGGCAAAGCGGAGAGATTCCAACACAGAGAATCAGTGCCAACCAGCATTCAACAGCCTGAGAGGCTTGTCTGCTCACCCGCCGGGGCGGGCAGGGGCTGGGGCCTGAGGCTTGGGCCTCGGAATCAGATCCCAGGGAGAGGACTGTGGTTGGCAGCGTGAACACAGCCTGAAGGGGCTAGTGCACCACAGCTAGCTGGGAGGGAGTCCGGGAAAAAGTCTGGAACTGCCTAAGAGGCAAGAGACCATTGTTTTGCAGTGCATGAGGAGAAGGAATTCAGAGCACTGCTTAAACAAGCTCCAGAGACATGCAGGAGCCAAAGCTATCAGCACAAACACCAGAGACAGACATGAAATGCTAAGGCTGCTGCAGCCACCAAGAAACCTATGTGCAAGCATAGGTCACTATACACACCTCCCCTCCTGGGAGCCTCTGCAGCTTGACACTGCTAGGGTCCCGTGATCCAGAGACAACATCCCCAGGAGAACACACAGCACGCCTCAGGCTGGTGCAATGTCACTCTAGCCTCTGCCACCACAAGCTAGCCCTGCATTCTGTACCCCTCCCTCTCCCTGGCCTGAGTGAGCCAGAGCCCCTGAATCAACTGCTCCTCTAACCCCCTCCTGTCTGGGTGAAGAAAAGATGCCAGAGGGTGACCTACATGCAGAGGCAGGGCCAAATCCAAAGCTGACCCCCAGGAGCTGTGGAAACATAGAAGAGAAAGGAAAATTTCTCTGTGCAGTCTCAGGAGCACCAGATTAAATTTTCACAATCAACTTGATGTACCCTGCATCTGTGGAATACATGAATAGACAATGAATCATCCTCAAATTGATGTGGTGGACTTTGGGAGCAGCAGTAGACTTGGGGTTTGCTGTATGCGACTGACTAGTTTCTGATTTTTATGTTTATCTTAGTATAGATTATAGTGCTTGTTATCATTGGTGGATTGTTTGTTGGTTTGGTTGCTTTCTTCCTTGTTTTTTATTACTTTTCTATTTTTTCATTTTAATAATATATTGTTTAAATTTTTATTTTAATAAGTTTATTTTATTTTATTTATTTTATTCTATTTTTCTTTCTTTCTTTTCTTTTCTCCCTTTTCTTCTGAGCTGTGTGAATAATAGAGTCTTGGTGCTCCAGCCAGGTGTCAGGCCAGAAATTCAGAGGTGGGAGAACTGAGTTCAGGACATGAGACCACCAGAAAGTTCCCAGCCCCACATAATAGCAATTGGTGAGAGGTCTCCCAGAGATCTCCGTCTCAACACTAAGATCCAGCTCCACTCAATGACCAGCAATTTCCAGTGCTGGACACCCCATGACAAACAACTAGAAAGACAGGAACACAACCTCACCCATTAGCAGAGAGGCTGCCTAAAATCATAAGTTCACAGACATGACAAAACACACCACTGAACGTGGTCCTGCCCAACAGAAAGACAAGATCCAGTTTCATCCACCAGGACACAGGCACCAGGCCACTCCACCAGGAAGCCTACACAACCCACTGAACCAACATTACCCATTGGGGGAAGACACCAAAAACAACGGGAACTACAAATCTGCAGGCTGTGAAAAGGAGACCCCAAACACAGTAAGTTAAGAAAAATGAGAAGATAGAGAAATACACAGCAGATGAAGGAGCAAAGTAAAAACACACTGGACCAAACAAATGAAGAGGATAGGCAGTCTACCTGAAACAGTATTCAGAGTGATGATAGTAAAGTTGATCCAAAATCGTGGAAATAGAATGGAGACTATATAAGAAACGTTTAACAAGGACTTAGAATACCTAAAGAGCAAACAAACGATTATGAACGACACAATAAATAAAATTAAAAATTCTCTAGAAGGAATCATTAGCAGAATAACTGAGGGCAGAAGAACAGATAAGTGACCTGGAAGATGAAATAGTGGAAATAACTACCACAGAGAAGAATAATGAAAAAAGAATGAAAAGAATTGAGGACAGTTTCAGAGACCTCTGCGACATCATTAAACCCACCAACAAATGCATTCAAATTATAGGGGTCCCAGAAGAAGAAGAGGAAAAGAAAGGGACTGAGAAAATATTTGAAGAGGTTATGGTTGAAAACTTCCCTAATATGAGAAAGGAAATACTCAATCTAGTCCAGGAAGTGCAGAGAGTCCCTTAAAGGATAAATCAGAGGAGAAACATGCCAAGACAAAAATTAATCAATATATCAAAAATTAAAAAAAAGGAAAAAATATTAAAAGCTGCAAAGGAAAAGCAACAAATAACATACAACAGAATCCCCATAAGGTTAACAGCTGATCTTTCAGCAGGAATTCTGCAAGCCAGAAGGGAGTGGAAGGACATATTTAAACTGATGAAAGGGAAAACCCTACAACCAAGATTACTGTACCCAGCAAGGATCTCCTTCAGATTCGATGGAGAAATTAAAATATTTACAGACAAGCAAAAGCTAAGGGAATTCAGCACCACCAAACCAGCTTTACCATAAATGCTAAAGGAACTTCTCTAGGCAAGAAACACAAGAGAAGGAAAAAACATACAATAACAAACCCAAAACAATTACGAAAATGGTAATGGGAACATACATATTGATAATTGCCTTAAATGTGAATACATTAAATGCTCCAACAGACAGATATAGACTGGATGAATGGATACAAAAACAAGACCTGTATATATGTTGTCTACAAGAGACACAATTCAGACCTAGGGACACATACAGACTGAAAGTGAGGAGATGCAAAAAGACATTCCATGAAAATGGAAATCAAAAGAAAGCTGGAGTAGCAATTCTCATATCAGACAAAATACACTTTAAAATAAAGACTATTACAAGAGACAATGAAGGACACTACATAATGATCAAGTGATCAATCCAAGAAGAAGATATAACAACTATAGCTAGCTAGCAACTATATCTAGCAACTATAGCTAGGTAGCTAAGATAGCTACCAACTATATCTAGCAACTATATCTATAACTAGATATAGCAAATATATCTATAACTATATTATATAGTAAATATTCATGCACCCAACATTGGGGTACCTCAGTATATAAGGCAAATGCTAAAAGTCATTAAAGGGGAAATTGACAGTAGCACAATCATAGTAGGGGATTTTAACACCCCTCTTTCACCAATGGACAGATCATCCAAAATAAAAATTAGTAAGGAAACACAAGCTTTAAATGATACATTAAACAAGATGGACTTAACTGATATTTATAGGACATTCCATCCACAAAACTACAGAATACACTTTCTTCTCAAGTGCTCATGGAACATTCTCCAGGATAAATCATATTGTGGGTCACAAATCAAGCCTTGGTAAATTTAAGAAAATTGAAATTGTATCAAGTATCTTTTCTGACCACAACGCTATGAGACTAGATATCAATTACAGGGAAAAAAACTGTAACAAATAGAAACCCATGGAAGCTAAACAATACATTACTAAATAAACAAGCAATCCCTGAAGAAATCAAAGAGGAAATCAAAATATACTTAGATACAAATGACAATGAAAACATAGTGACCCAAAACCTATAGGATGCAACAAAAGCAGTTTTAAGAGGGAAATTTACAGCAATACAATCCTACCTCAAGACACAAGAAAAATCTCAAATAAACTGCCTAAATTTACACCTAAAGCAATTAGGGAAAGAGGAACAAAAAAACCCCAAAGTTAGAAGAAGGAAGGAATTCATAAAAATCAGATCAGAAATAAATGAAAAAGAAATGAAGGAAACAATATTAAAGATCAATAACACTAAAAGCTGGTTCTTTAAGAAGATAAAAAATATTGATAAACCATTAACCAGACTCATGAAGAAAAAAAGGGAAAAGACTCAAATCTACAGAATTAGAAATGAAAAAGGAGAAGTAAAAACTGACACTGCAGAAATACAAAGGATTATGAGAGATTACTACAAGCAACTATATGCCAATAATGTAGACAACCTGGAAGAAATGAACAAATTTTTAGAAAAGCACAACGTTCTGAGAATGAAACAGAAAGGTATAGAAAATATAAACAGACCAATCCCAAGCACTGAAATTGAAACTGTGATTAAAAAATTTCCAACAAACAAAAGCGCAGGACCAAATAGCTTCAAAGGCAAATTCTATCAAACATTTAGAGAAGAGCTAACACCTATCCTTCTCAAACTCTTCCAAAATATAGCAGAGGGAGGAACACTCCGAAACTCATTATACAAGGCCACCATCACCCTGATACCAAAAGCAGACAAAGATGTCACAAAGAAAGAAAACTACAGGCCAATATCCCTGATGAACGTAGATGCAAAAATCCTCAACAAAATACTAGCAAACAGAATCCAACAGCACATTAAAAGGATCATACACCATGATCAAGTGGGGTTTTTCCCAGGAATGCCAGGATTCTTCAATATACGCAAATCAGTCAATGTGATACACCATATTAACAAATTGAAGTAGAAAAACCATATGATCATTTCAATAGATGCAGAAAAAGCTTTCAACAAAATTCAACACCCATTTATGATAATAACCCTCCAGAAAGTAGGCATAGAGAGAACTTACCTCAACATAATAAAGACCATATATGACAAACCCACAGCCAACTTTGTTCTCAAGGGTAAAATACTGAAACCATTTCCACTAAATCAGGAACAAGGCAAGGTTTCCCACTTTCAAATCTATTATTCAACATAATTTTGGAAGTTTTAGCCACAGCAATCAGAGAAGAAAAAAAATAAAAGGAATCCAATTTGGAAAAGAAGAAGTAAAGCTGTCACTGTTCGCAGATGACAGATACTATACACGGAGAATCCTAAAGATGTTACCAGAAAACTATTAGAGCTAATCAATGAATTTGGTAAAGTAGCAGGATACAAAATTAATGCACAGAACTCTCTTGCATTCTTATACACTAATGATGAAAAATCTGAAAGAGAAATTAAGGAAACACTCCCATTTACCATTGCAACAAAAAGAATAAAATACTTAGGAATAAACCTGCCTAAGGAGACAAAAGACCTGTATGCGGAAAATTATAAGACACTGATGAAAGAAATTAAAGATAATACAAATAGAAGGAGAGATATACCATGTTCTTGGATAGGAGGAATCAACATTGTGAAAATGACTATACTAACCAAAGCAATCTATAGATTCAAGGCAATCCCTATCAAACTACTACTGTAATTTTTCATAGAACTAGATCAAAAAAATTCACAATTTGTATGGAAACACGAAAGACCCCAAATAGCGAAAGCAATCTTGAGAAAGAAAAACGGAGCTGGAGGAATCAGGCTCCCTGACTTCAGACTATACAACAAAGCTACAGTAATCAAGACAGTATGGTACTGGCACAAAAACAGAAATATTGATCAATGGAACAGGATAGAAAGCCCAGAGATAAACCCACACACATATGGTCATCTTATCTTTGATAAAGGAGGCAAGAATATACAGTGGAGAAAAGACAGCCTCTTCAATAAGTGGAGCTGGGAAAACTGGACAGCTACATGTAAAAGAATGAAATTAGAACACTCTTTAACACCATACACAAAAATGAAGTCAAAATGGATTAAAGACCTAAATGTAAGTACAGACACTATAAAACCCTTAGAGAAAAACATAAGCAGAACACTCTATGACATACATCACAGCAAGATTCTTTTTGACCCACCTCCTAGAAAAATGGAAATAAAAACAAAATAAACAAATGGGACATAATGAAACTTAAAAGCTTTTGCACAGCAAAGGAAACCATAAACAAGACGAAAAGACAACCCTCAGAATGGGAGAAAATATTTACAAACGAAGCAACTGACAAAGGATTAATCTCCAAAATATACAAGCAGCTCACGCAGCTCAATATCAAAAAAAATAAATAAATAAACAACCCAGTCCAAAAATGGGCAGAAGACCTAAATAGACATTTCTCTAAATACGATATACAGATTGCCAACAAAAACATGAAAGGATGCTCAACATCTCTAATCATTAGAGGAATGCAAATCAAAACTACAATTAGGTATCACCTCACACCAGTCAGAATGGCCATCATCAAAAAGTCTACAAACAATAAATGCTGGAGAGGGTGTGGAGAAAAGGGTACTCTCTTGCCCTGTTGGTGGGAATGTAAATTGATACAGCCACCATGGAGAATGGTATGGAGGTTACTTAAAAACTAAAAATAGAACTGCCATATGACCCAGCAATCCCACTACTGGGCATATACTCTGAGTAACTATAATTCAAAAAGAGTCATGTACCACAATGTTCACTGAAGCTGTATTTACAATAACCAGGACATGGAAGCAACCTAAATGTCCATCGACAGATGAATGGATAAAGAAGATGTGGAACATATATACTATGGAATATTACTCTGCCATAAAAGGAAATGAAATTGAGTTATGTGTAGTGAGGTAGATGGACATAGAGTCTGTCATACAGAGTAAAGTAATTCCGAAAGAGAAAAACAAATACCCTATGCTAACACATATATATGGAATCTAAAAGAAAAAAAAATGGTTCTGAAGAATCTAGGGGCAGGTCAGGAATAAAGACTCAGATGTAGAGAATGGACTTGAGGTTTGGGCAGGGGAAGGGTAAGCTGGGACGAAGTGAGTGAGTGGCATGGACATATATACACTACCAAATGTAAAATAGGTAGCTAGTGGGAAGCAGCCACATAGCACAGGGAGATCAGCTCGTTGCTTTGTGACCACCAAGAGGGGTGGGATAGGGAGGGTGGGAGGGAGACGCAAGAGGGAGGAGATATGAGGATATATGTATACGTATAGCTGGTTTACTTTGTTATACAGCAGAAACTAACACACCATTGTAAAGCAGTTATAATCCAATAAAGAAGTTAAAATCAATCAATCAAGTAATACATCAAAATCATAAAATATTGCCGAGGGGAGCAAGAAAATGTAGATTTTTTTTTAGAATGTGTTTGAGCTGGGGGGAGATGGGATAAATTAGGAGCTTGGGATTTACAGGTACACACTACTATATATATAAAATAGAGAAACAACCAGGTCCTACTGTATAGCACAGGGAACTATATTCA
Source organism: Balaenoptera physalus (assembly GCF_965194825.1). NCBI lineage: Eukaryota > Metazoa > Chordata > Mammalia > Artiodactyla > Balaenopteridae > Balaenoptera > Balaenoptera physalus. Next base: position 106,117,322 of record NC_138888.1, read on the forward strand.
ATACCTTGTAATAGCCTATAATGGAAAATAATCTGAAAAAGGATATCTATGTTATATAACTGAGTCACTTTGCTGTACACCAGAAACTACCACAACATTGTAAATCAACTATACTCCAACAAAGAAAATAAAAATAAAACAACTAAAAAGAGTTATCCCCCCCCCCCCAAAAAAAAGAGTTATCCCAGGGTGAGCATTCCAGGTTTAGAGGGCTGCTGGTACAAAACCCTCAGGTTAAAGTGAGTTTGGTGTGTTAAGAAACTGAAGATGTCCAATGTACCTGGAAACTAATTAAGCAAGAAAGGAGTGGTGTGGGTTGTTAGCTGACACCACATCATATAAGGCAAAGAGGTTGGAGTTTATTTGAAGTACTGCCAGAAGCTGTCATATGGGATTTATATATTGTAATTATATTATATTTTCAAAAATCACTCTGGGTGTGAAGTCTACGGTAGTAGAGTGAGTGTTAGAATAAAGAAACCAACTAAAATATTATTCTCATTTTGGGAGGGAAATAATTATGACAGACTTTGATATTAGTAATTGAGATAGAGATAAATAGACACATTTGAGATATTTTTTGGGGAAAAGTACCCAGGACTTGCTGATCAGTTCAATGAAGGTAAGGAGGAATAAACCACTCTTAGGTTTTGTAATTTTTCATAGTAAATAAGGAAAAATAAAGGTAGAACTGCTCAGATAGAGTTTTGTTTTGCCCATGTTGCATTCGTGATGCCTAATAGATATCCAAGTGCTGTTACCAACTGGTATTTAATTAGTTTTTCAATCCTGGAGTTCAGTCAGGAAAGGACATTTCGACTTGTGAGTCTTTGTCATGTAGACGTCATTGTATGGTTGAGTTTTCTATACATCGATTGGTGGTCTCAATTGTGTGACCTGGAAATAGTAGACAGAAAAGTGGATGCTTCAATAAAAGAATGAGTAAATAAAAGAGGATAGGAAAGAATTTTAGGATCTGGTCAAACCTCAAAAGAAATAAAGGCTATGAAGGAACTGAAGAGACAGCGTAAAGAAAGCACAGACTGTTTGATATACTGTGTGTGAAACAGGAATCTGATTATTAGATTTGCTTCTTTGTCCCTGGCTCATTCCTCCTTTATGGTTTCTGTGAAGAGAAACCTAGCACAGTCTGAGTTAGCCTAGAGGGGGCAAGCAATTGAAGAAATCTTGTTGAAGAAAATATCACCAAGAAACAGACAAAAAGAAACTGTGTGTGTTTTAGCCAGAATTGAAATACAGACATGGAAATATATTAGGAAGAAAAATTACGATTATTAGAAATTAACAACTAAAACTTATTTTAAAATAAGATGCAGAATACTTGATTATTTGCATTCTAGAAATTCAAAACCTAAAAGGATGAATGACTGCTATTTTATTGAATGTATTCTAACTGGTTATGCTTAATAATTTATTTGTCAAACAAGAGGAGACTTTACTACAGCTCACTGAATCAAATTAGAAATCTCATTTAAATTCCATCTACATTTTGGCAATGAAAGCTCTAAAATGATATACACGTACATCTTAAATGCAGCCTATTTTTGTCAAATCATGTGGAACATAAGCATAAATTGAAAAGAGTCAATCATAAATTCTGTTTCTGACAATCTTTATGATATTCATTATATCACTTGGAATTTTAGCGTTTTGTTAATGATTTGTCCTAAACAGGATTGGGAATGATTTTCTGTCCTTTAGAGATATAATACCACCATTGCCATTTATGTGCATTCAGTCACTGATACTTTTTCATTCATTTAACACATATTTTTTGAACACCAATATGTGTCAGTAACTATTCCAAGTGCCAGAGATACCGAATGGATACATAAGCACCTGCCTGCAGAGGAAGGTGTAAATGCTATAGAAGGTGGAAGTAACTGCCTGTGCCTGGATAGAATAGGCAGAGGCTTCATGAGATGGCTTTTGATCAAGGTTTCAAAAAGAAACCAAGCAAGATTGCAGGCACTTAAACAGTCATTGTTGCTTGGAGCACAGGATGCATGAGAAAAGGAGCAGGGTGAGAGAGATATTGCCAGGAAGGTATCCCAGACACAGATTCTGAAGTACTTGGGGATTTTTACTTTATCCTCTAAATCCAGACTTCTCAGGTAGAGCTCTATACTCTGGGGATGTATGTAAGGTTTAGTGAACATCGCAAAAGTAATTGAAGCTTCATCTTGGACTGTCAAGTTTCCCTACAGATTTGTATGCATTGTGGTATTGAATGAATGATATCTTAAGAGGAATAAAATATGGTGTAAAATTCAAGATTTACATAACTTTAAAATCAAAGAGTCAAATTTGAAAAAAGAAAACAAATATTTGTCTTATTTGTAGGTATCTTGTCAAACCCTCCTGATGTTTGAGATCATAAATTCCCTCTTTTCATCAGTTAAAACTGTTGAATAGATGAGCTTCAACATATGGATGAGGGGTGGGGAATCAGTTAAAGGCTGAAATTATAGGGTATTTCATGACAGTTTTCTTTTAGAAATATAAGTTGGTAGCAGTAAGCATTCAGTTTGATTAGAGGAAGATGGGGTCAGACAACTCAGAGATATATTTAGGGATCAGGACCCTAGGGAGGAGGTGTTGATCTGATTCACTTAATGTGGAGAGGAGAACCATGTTTCTTAGACTTCCCAAGAGAGTGAGAAGAGAATCATATTAAGAATATAAATTGATGTCTTATTATGTCCTTCCACTCTTTGGGAACTCCAGGGCTGTAGGAATCTTCACCAAGTGTCTTATCCATCACACGACTTTAGCCTTGGGGTTGCCCTCAGGTTGACTGAAGTTTAGACAGTGTCTTGTCCTTTCTGTCTCTCCCCTTCTCACCCTTATTCCTTTATAGAATTCAATAGGTCTAAACATAGACATCCCTCTCCTCCCTTTTCTTGAAGCATTTAGTTCAGAAAAACTTGTAATTTCTTCCTCTGCCCCTTTGAAGACATCTTTTTAAAGGTGTCTTGAAGATTCTACAGCTCAGGGCTGTCTCTCTCAAAGATCTGAGCACCACGCTCTTGTTACGCAATCACTGGGGAAGATAGCGCCCTGCTTCCTGGCCTCTGTGGGTAGGCAGGAGCCCAACTTTGGCAAATATCTGGATCCAAGTTGTAAAACTGCCTCGCATCTTGAAGACTGAGAAAGTTTACTTTCTTTTGGGTAAGGCCAATTAGCAAACACATATAGCCTACAATCACAGGCCTTAGTTTTAAAAACTCTCTCATCCTTTGTCATAGTGGAGTCAAGCTCTCCCATATTACCATAACCTTAAATAAGGTCTGTCTTGCTTGTTTAACTTTAGTGAAACTTTTGGTTTGACAATAAGCTTCTCAATTTCTAGAAAATTATGTCACCCTGGCCTGAATACTTGTAAAAAAGCAATTGTTTGCTGAAGTATGTAGTTTATTTATTTATTTATTTATTTATTTATTTATTTATGGCTGTGTTGGGTCTTCATTTCTGTGCGAGGGCTTTCTCTAGTTGTGGCGAGTGGGGGGCCACTCTTCATCGCGATGTGCGGGCCTCTCACTATCGCGGCCTCTCTTGTTGCAGAGCACGGGGGCTCCAGACGCGCAGGCTCAGTAATTGTGGCTCACGGGCCTAGTTGCTCCACGGCATTTGGAATCTTCCCAGACCAGGGTTCGAACCCGTGTCCCCTGCATTAGCAGGCAGATTGTCAACCACTGCGCCACCAGGGAAGCCCTGTAGTTTTTATTTTGTAGTGAAAGCAACATACCACCGACCCCAATATTTATTACTCAGTATAATCAAAAACTTATTTCCTTATCAAAAATTAGACTGGAGGAAAACAATTGCCTGTAAGGAAGATCTGAATATACCTGTGACCGTTGGTTAAGAATCTGCCTGCCAAGGCAGGGGACACAGGTCCAGGAAGATCCCACATGCCATGGAACAATTAAGCCCATGCACCACAACTGCTGAGCCTGAGCTCTAGAGCCCATGAACCACAACTACTGAACCCACATGCCACATCTACTGAAGCCCGTGTGCCTAGAGCCCATGCTCCACAACAAGAGAAGCCACAACAATGAGAATCCCGGTCAACGCAACGAAGAGTAGCCCCTGCTCACTGCAACTAGAGAAAGCCCACACACAGCATTGAAGACCTAATGTAGCCAAAAATAAATAAATTAACTAATTAATTAATGAATTAAAAAATAAGTAAATATACTTGTGCCTCAGATATCCCATAATCCATTTCTAAATGTAGTTAAGAAGAAAAATGTACTAAGTTTCTACAGAATTGTTTACTGGTTTGAACTTTGATGGGCATAAAAATAGATCATATTGATGGAAACTTTAAGAAAGAGCTATGAAACTCATTTTGTGTCATCTGCAAGAATGTCTTGGAAATGCCCTCCCTAAGAGGACCATCTAGTGACATTTCTGTCTGGCCTTAGTATCAATTGTTCTTTCTCTTGAGTCAATAATTTATTGTTATGTAATGAACACTGCAATGCTTTTCCTCTATACTGCCTGCTACAAATTTAAGATGAAGTTAGTGAACCAACTAAAATCTTTCAGATATGGCATTTTTAGCCATATTTTCAAATTCATGTTATAAACCCACTATATTTTTTTCTCTCACTCTTCAACTTTAAGACTAATTTCCTGTATTCTATTTCACTTGTTCTCAAATCTTCCCCAGGACAGGCCTGACTGATGTGCACAGATGAGTGGATGGATAACGAAATAGATTAATAGTTCCTTTGGTGTGATTATAGGAAACCAGGACTGGTTTGCTTTAGGGCGCCTGCCTTAGCTTTTTGGGGTGATTCTTGATAAGGTTCCTTCATTGAGATTTTAGGGACCTAAAATCCTTGGCAGGAGGCACTACAACAGGCAGCATTTTGATAGGGAAATCCAGAACAGGAGATGAGGGGAGAGTCACATGTCATTTGGTAATCAAATGAGTTATTTTATGAGCATGAATAACCAGAAATATATGGGGTGATTATCTGAAGTAAGAGATCACATTAAAATGAACACAGTATGAAGAACAAATACATCTGACAGCAGATTGCTTGTATTTAAATTACAGCTCATCACTGACCAGGTGAGGGGCATAAGCAAGTTATATAACCTCTATTCACACAACTCCCACACACTTAAGTGGAAATAAGAACAGTACCTGCCTAGTAAGGTTGTTATGGGGATTACAGAAGTGAGTGGATGTAAGGTTAGTAAATACTGGGTAATTCTGATCCAGCTAGTCTGACCTGGAGATAGATAGATAAACCACCCAACAAAATAGGTGATTTTAGAGAACTTCAAGCTTTTTTTCTGAAAATCCCTTGTATCTAAAGTAATAGTAAGAGAGATGCACAGAAACTCAATAAAATGTTTTTCACAGTTAAAGAAAACAATCTGTCTTTTTTTTCCCATAAAATGGAAATCTTGCTCTGCTTTGGCATATAAGCTATTGTAGTATAACTGAGTGGAATAGAAATGCCACCGTCAGGCTCTCAAACAGTTCAGTGACTTTTTTTTTTTTTTTTTACTTTGCAAGAAATTGATAAAGATATTTCATTATCCATCAGCTATTAACTTTTCTTAAAGGAGTTCTCTACATTTATTTCTCTTACTAAATCCACATTCTTGTTGTTAGTGAATTATTTATTTTTATAGAAAACAACTATTATCTTATTCAAATATCTTATTAAATTAGAGATACTGATTATAAATTAACTAAAATATTGTGAAATGTGTTTATTCTAGTTAACTATAAAATCTGCTTTGCATAATTTAATAATTCATGAATCACGGGTAAATATGTCACAGAAAGCTTTATATATAGCAAAATAGAAAACTGAGATTTAAAGGTAACTTTAACTTTGTTTTTTTTCATTATAAAATTGAGAACCTAGAATCCTAGTTTACCTAATGATAGTCACAGAACTAGGTATTTTTATGAACTTCACACTAATCTTGTATACTCATCCCTTTAAATTAAAGTATCTCACAAGGGATGAGATATTTTCACAAAATGTTATTGAAACTGTTACAGTATTTAAAAACAAACAAAAAATCAAATTGAGCAATGAACATGGTAAATGAAATCAAAAGAACTTCCAATAAAAAAGCAACAGGTTCTCAGAACAGTTCTTACCTTCAACTCTGAAATGCAGACAAACATATTTAAATAGTTTCTTACTTTATTTCTTCTGTCAGTGCCTTAATTTGCTCATACAAAATTTTATTTTTCCTTTTGAGTTTTCTGATTTAATTACAGACTTTAGTTGTTCTCCATTGTCTGTATGAATCTTATTCTCATTAATTCCCTGATCCACCTTTCCTCTACATCTTTCTCTCAATAAATATTATTTTTAGCTCTTATGTTGACCATGTCAATAATACCTTTAAGCTTCTATTTCTTAATCAAATTTAGATAACTTATCCTGACTTTTATTAAATTTAAGGATATACTGCCCTTACACTTCACTTTCCCAGTTAACCCTTTTCACCTCCAAAATTTTGTGTTTATATTGTCATTATTTGAATACATTAATGTAAGTATAATTAAACCATCTGTGCTTGCTTGAAAAAAGTTGAAAACAAGTCACCAACATTTACTTTATTATGAATATGCAAATACTCTTCACTGAAGAAGTGACACATGAATTATATTTCTTTTCTGAAGTTTCCTATGTTGCAACCCAAATCCATTTGAAGGACAATATTTCTACCTTTGAGATCACATAGTTTTTTTTTCTTTTTTTTTTTTTTTTTTACACTGAATCAGTTGTTCAAACGAAGTCAAAGTTTTGTTTATTCATACCATGACCTTCTTTGTACATTTTAAAATGTCTGCTCAAATTTCTCAGTGACTTCTTCCTTTGTATATAAAAGATAAATTAATTTATTAGTGAGTTTTACAAATGTAGTACAGCTTCACATCCACTTTATATGTGGAATGGAGCCACAAAACTATCCTTGAAAAAATAGTTTCTTCAGCACTCACTGATTTCATGTTCTAATTTAGACAATGATATTTCCCAGCCATTATCATGTGATATCTTGTCACTGAATTCCCAAATTAGTTTCATATAACATTTCTCTTGTTTCCTTATTGCCCTGATTTATTAGTAGTACATCTTAAAGTAACTTCCTGAGAATGTTTGAGGGAAGGATGTTATTATTATTTTCATTACTCCAAGTGTTTTTTTTTTTTTTCTCCAGAAACATTTAAAATTTTCTTTCTATCCTTGATGTTTTGAAATTTTGTGGTAATGAAATGACAAGACTAGATCTTTTATTGCTCCTAAATAACAACTCACGTTTCATAAACTGTAGCATATTTCTTCTATCAACTAGCTGACGTTTCTTTTATCCCTGTACTTCCTTTGAATGATGGCATACTTGAGTTGGTTTTATATATGACTTCATTTTTCTCTCAGATTTTCCTTTACTACAGTTTTGTAATATATTTTTTAGAGACTCACTCTATTTCCCTACTCTTATAATATATTTTATTTTCACAATAATACTGTCAATACTAATGAGTCTTTTAAGTGTTTTTGATTATTTCCTTTATGTATCATCTTATTCTCGTTTTGTGGATGTAATATTTTTCCATATTTCCCTGAAGAAAATGAGCATAATTTTTTAAAAAAATTCTCTATTGTCCATTGAATTTTCCCAGGAATGTAGCAGAGTTGTTGACCTGTTTCTAGGACTCAACCATGAAGAGCCTCCTCAGCTTTGTACATGTTTCGTCATTACCTTACTCATATTAGCTTTCATCAATGTAAAATTCGTGAAATAGCCATTCCATGTAAGACAACTTCCCTTAATCAATCTCTTTCCTCTTGAAAATTATTTTATTATTTTTTTTTAATTCCTTACTTTACAGAACTTTCCAGAGGGTAGAAAGATAAGTGTTTAGGTTAATTGTTCAATGTGGAGCCATTCGTCAGAATATGTAATTAAATACCTTTAGATATGAAAATCAGAAATTTTTGTACTTATAAAGAAAATAGTAAACTATTATGCAACGATTGTATGTAAAAATAATGTACACATATATGCATATGAATGGGAAAACTTTCAACAAAATTTCATGAAATTTGTTGTAAAATATATAACACTCAGTATATAATATATATAAATATAAAAAATTCAAATTTTGAATTTTAAATTTTCATCCAGATATTGGAATACATAGAAAAATACACAGTATTTTCCTCATTATACTGGGATTATATAGTTCTGTTGTCTTTAATATAATAGACAAACTAAGTAAACAACTTTTTCTAAAAACTACACTTGTTAAATTCCCTATCTTTCAATTATTATTTTATTTTAATGACATTAATAACATAAATATGTTCATAGTATGATGGCTTTATTTTCCTCATTTGTTTTTAAATAAGACATGCTCCTGGCACTTTGCTAAAGGCTATAATGCAAAACATGACAATAACATTGAATAAAATTGCAGTAAATAAATTTGTATATAAATACACTCCCTCTGCAAATAAAATTTACTGGTATGTGTTGTGATTACCAATATACATTCATTTCCTAAGTATCAGGCATGGAATAAATAATCTAAAATTATTCCTAAATTTTGCACCTGAGGAGAATTTAGTTAACTATTATTGAATATATGAATTATTATATTACTGATAATAACATTTTAATTGGAGAAGAATTTAGTTCTTTGAGGTGTTTAATTTGAGAAAACAATATGACTAGGAATAAGTTTGACACAAATACTAGGAATTAAATCAAAAGCCAGGACCAGAACTATGGTTGTAGGGAATATGTTTACAAGAGTGTGAGAAAAGCCCTGAATGCAGAGGACACAGGAGGAAAACAGGATTAATGGTTAATGCTTGGGAAAATCCAAGAGACTAGGTGGGAAAGAGAGAAAGAGAAAAATAAGTTAATGAAGTTAGAAATGGGTGCCTAGAAATATGATTAAAACCCAACTTCATGTTATGCAACAAAAGCCAATGATTTGGAAGCAAAGCTAACTTTTATAGGATTATTTAGTGTTTCAGTGGGTGCTAGTGGATTCTGATTCTGATATGTAATTTCTATTGATCTATCTTCAAATTCACTGATTATTTATTCTGCTCCGTAACATCTGCTATTAAGCCCAATTAGAAAACTTTTCTCTTCAGTTATTTGAATTTTCAAGTATAGAATTTCCCTTTATTTATTTTATAGTTTTTATTTCCCTATTGGAATCCCATATTTATTGTGTCTTTGTCATTCTATTTTAATTTAATTATTTAAATGTAGTTTCTTTTAATACTTTTAACATATTGATATTTATAGCAGCTGTTTTGGAGATTTTTTTCTGCTAAAGTTAATATCTTTAACCAGATTTGAAAATCTGACATGAACAAGGGAAGCCAGATAGCAGACAAGGGCACACTGTCTACTATCACAGCATCCATGGGAGGGATGCCCTGACACTGAGGAACACTGATGCTGGGGCCCTTGAAAACTGGGTGATTGTCCTGATGCTGCCACCTGCAGAAAAAATGAATTCTCCTTCCCCATTTTCATACATCACCAGCGTCCTTTCAAATCTCATGGTGGGTCCATGATACTAGCCAGCTTTATGTTGCATACTCACATTTAGGGGTATTTGAGACTGGGAAAGAAAATATCTTGCATTTTCACCTTCTATATTGAGAGGTGGTCTCTAACTTTATCAAAGAGTCAGTGAGTAGATACTTCTCCAGGTACAAGGGAGTTCAGGTGATGAGTACCACAAGTAAACAGAAGACAAATCTCACTACATGTTCTATCCTTAAAATTTTTGCTAAAAACATATCATCTTTTTCTCATAGGAAATGTCTAAAGTCATTTTTGAAAGTGAGAATAATTTAGCTTACAGTAATCATTGGGAGAAGTCATCGAGAGGATGTGACTGCCGGTTGACCAGAGAACTGGACCCAGGCAATGAGAGGCCCCTCATCCCCTCCCCTGCCCTAGAAATGTATGATCTGCCAACTATTCCCACATTAGGAGCTGTTTCAAGGATGCAGCCTTGAGAGAGTAAGGTGCTGTTAAGACCGTCTGCACTGGACCCAGTTACAGCCTCTATATAAACTTTTAAGATTCTGGTTGGTGAGTGCTGAAATCTAGTCATCTTGTGGCACACAAGACAAGCCTCATAAGTGAGTTATCTTGCGTATTAAACCTGCTGCCTTCCAATCTAGAAAGATCTGCCTCTTTCTTTGATCTCTCCTTGCCCTCTGTGTACTGGGGCCAATCTATGAACCAACAGTAATTTAACAAAACAAGGATATCAATATGTATAACAGACAGTTTTTGAAGGAAAAGACATCAAAGGAAAGTCAACTTGATTAACACCATACAGTTATGTATAAACAGTCATATATGAGTTTAATTTTAAGAAGATAACAGACTTTTTGAACTCTCCTATGTTCATTGAGATGAGAATCAATCCACAGTTGCAGTCCCATCAGAACAAAAACGGAAAGAGTAAAAGTCTAGTTGATAGCATTAGGCAATGTGTTGATTTTTAGCAGGCAAGTTGAAAATCTCATATATTCTGAACATAATGTTAGACTTAGTTGTAAGTTCCATCATTGACATGTTTATAATGAAGTAAATCCTTGGCTTGTTTCTAACTGAGACTGTGAGATTGAGGTAGATGAGTTTCTAAGTGATGCCTGGGCAAATGGGAGAACTTGTGTTGATCTTCACACACCTTTTCCTGCCTGTGTCAGAATGGATTTCAGGGTGGGCACACCTGCTAACCAAAATTATGATAATCAAATGTTAATTTGAGGTGGAAGTAATTCCTTATTTTTAGAAGATACAATTCATCTCATACACATGCATATTAATTTTTTTCCAGGAGAATATTTGAACATATAATACCTGCTTGGATTATGTTACTACATCTTCACATCATCACAGAAATAGATATATTTAGAGTTGAATGAATATTTTGCTTTTGTAAATGAGCCAGTTTTTTAGAATTATTAGCTGTAAGTCCATTACACTTATGTTTAAAACTTGTAATATTTTTTTACACCACACCCATTCTGTTACCATAGTAACATGGTAACTCTTACAGCAGTCCTTGTCAATACAGTATATCACTTATTTTGATGAACTATGATGTGTTAAAATATTTATGTAGTTTTGTGTGTGTGTGTTTTACATTAGGAGGAAACTCTAATAATAGACAGACTTTTACTTTCCAAGATTGGAAAAAGTAGCAGAACTCTTAATACTTTCCTTATATGCAAGCACATACCATCTAACTGCCATCATTACAAATTCAAATGTTGCTCAATATCCAACTCCCATGAACTGTTCCTAATTCTACTCCTATGGGAATGATTGAAAAATAAAAGTACTGCATAACTTTTAGGCAATGAGAAAGTCATATTTGTTTTGAAAACCGTGAATCCAACATGTTTTTTTTTCCTATTAAACTTAAGAGACTGGTTTTATGTGGTTAACCTTCTTAAGAATAATAATCTTCAGGAAATATGTGGCCACTTATATAAACTTAATGTACTATTTATCATGAACAAAAACTTGAGAATATTTAAAATTACATGACAGATAGCAAGTTCTTCTGGAGAGATGAACTTTGGTATATCCCTGACTACAAAGAACAAACCCAGGTTTTTAAATGTGCCATATGTTTTTTCACAAAGTTGATCCATAAGGCAAATTACCAAATAAACATTTTTAAGGTATAAACAAAGTTTTCATTTATTATTCATTTTAATTTCATGTTAATTATTAATCAATGGATTTAAATTCATTTTTAGTGTTAGTTTTCACCTTTTCTTCACTTTAACTTGATATTCTAATGTCATATTGTCACTTAATATTTTATTTTGTCAGTGAAAATAGTAATGCAAATAGATTTTCTATTTAATTACACGTGCTCTTTCCTGTTTAGATATATGTTACATTAATTTTTCTCCAGCCCGTATTCATTTCACCATATTAGAGAAAAAAAATTTAATAATATTAGGAAGATTTCCACTCATCTAATTTATAAGTACAATGTGTTATGTGTCAATGTCATTTTTTTCTATTTTTGTTAAATATTGGCAACAAATTAGTTGTCAGAAGTCAATAATCAATTCAGTGTCAGTTTAGGCTACATTTTTTAACTCTCTGCAAACTGACAAACAATCCAAGTGATATAATATGAAAAGTCAGTTTTAGCAACACAAGTTCTAGGTGGAGCACTAATGGGAAGTCGCCACAGCAGAATAGTTAAAAGGAAATATTAGGACTATATAGTGATTGGACATTTCTGTTTTCCTTTCTTTCCATATAGTCCTGCTTTATAAAATTAATAGAAAGAAATGTGATTCATCACCTTGCCTCCAGAGCACTACATCTACAGAATTCATGGATAAATTCAAATGCATCTGTCCCACTGGTTTTATTGGTAAGTACCATTTGACAATTGTGCCTTTATAAAGAGCATTTCACCATGGGGGACATATGTCAGGATGTTATTGGCTCACTACTATATCCTTTTTGTTCCTCTTTTAATTTCCTTTAGCTTAACATTTGATTTGCATTCCAATAACCTGAAACATCTATTCTACCTCTAGACTCCAAATCAGAAGATAAATTAGTTCACATCTAAGCAGTCTTTATCCACCAACTCAGAGATTAGTCTGCATTTAGTAATTCCAAGAGAAGTTGTTGCAGTCTGTAGTAAGGTGAGCCCTGACACTAATATATGTGGCATTCTTATCTGATGAATTTCATCTCAAACATCATCCCCTTTAGGGTTAAAATGCTTGAGCAAATTTAAGAGTTATAACCTGGTACCTGTTTGACTTATTGAAACTTAAAATCTGTTAACTTTTTTCAAAGGTACAAGATATGAAATAGATAGAAGTAGATGAGTGTGCTTCACATCCCTGCAAGAATGGAGCCACCTGCATTGACCATGCTGGTAATCATTCCTGTCAATGCGTGGCTCCATTTAAAGGTAATGACCACCGAGAGAGAAGAAAAAGCAAACATAATTAACTTTAAAGAGCATTTCTGTCTCTTGTCTGATCTCATTTCAGTCTCCCAACAACATTATGGGTTCTTCATTTCCTTAAAGTCAGCTTCTAAAGTGACCAACCAATTATCCCTTAGGCAAAAACGAGAGTGAAATGAGCTTTGTTTATACACCCACTAAAACAGTCAAGTTTCTTATTTTTTTTATTAGAAAGACCACCTTACAAGCAAATGGTAAAATAAAAAGTAAGGAAGAAAATAACCAGGCTATCATGTTATATTTGAAATATTGTTCCTATTATTCAATTTCTCATGAAATTGTCAAGGTTTTCTTTTTCTTTCTTTCTAAAGTAACCATTTATCTAATTTTTGAATATAGCTATATTGTGCTTAACATAGAGTAAGCCATTAACTGATACTTTTAATTTGGTTTCAACTTTGATGATACTTTTTTAGCTTCAGCTAAGGAATTATATTTTTTTTCAAAAACTAAAATGTATGGTTTGCCCTGTAAAATATATGTTTTGATAAATTGTGCAAACTAGTATACAGAAAGTCAATCACTGGATACTTCCTTGAACTTTAGTATATTTTTCTACGCCATGGAATTTAAAAACTGTGTCATTCAGGGTTCTCCAGAGAAAGAGAACCAATGGGAGTTATATCTATATATCTATAACTATATACTTAGACAGACATGATCATGAGAGCTTTCATCCTTCATTATTGTGTGGGCCAATTCCTCAAAATGAATCTCCATGATAAGATATAGTGCCATGATCTGCTGTCTGTCTGCAAGCTGAGACCCAGGAAAGTGGTGGTGAAATTCCAGTCTAATTTGAAGCCCTGAGAATCAGGGGAGCCAGTGGTGTGAATCCCAGTCCAAGGACAGGAGAAAACCAATGTCCCAGCTCAAGCAGGCAGGCAGAAAAGGAACACATTTTCCCTTCCTTCATTTTTTGTTCTACTCAGACCCTCAGCAGATTGAATAATGCTCACTCAGTAGATGTGAGGATCATCTACTTTACTGGGTCCACTGATTCAAATGCTAATCTCATCAGGGAGCACCCTCAGAGACACACCAGAAAAAACATTTAATCTGGGCACCCTATGGCCAGTCAAGTTAACACAGACAATTAACCACCATGCTGCTCAACTTAATATAATGCAACTGAGATATTCTTATATGTTGTATCTAATTTTCTTAGAGAGTATCTTCTATAATTATTAATCAAAAATATGATTGTTTGACTAACTTCAAATATTTAGCATATATTTAAACTCACTAAATTACAATGTTCTTATCTGTTAAATGGAGATTAAAAATATTTACCTCTTTGAGTTGAATGTGAATTAATAAGATAAATCATATAAATACCACATTGCCTGTTGGAAATTAACATTCTTCAAGTGTTTAATTGTAATTTTAAATAATTTTCTAACATATATATGTAAAATCCATACAGTAGGTAATATTTTATAATGTTTGGGTAGTAGGATTCAATACATATTTATTTATACATCTTTAAAGACGCATAGAGAATAGTCTAAACAATCCCAATCAATAAAAAACTTAGATTTTATTTTAAAAATAGCAAAGTTTTCCCAGTGCTTAAATATCTGTTTCTTATACCATTCTCAGTGAAAGGAACCATATCTCCTTAGAGATCTAGCTGATTCTGGGACTATGACCCGGAATGTACAAATGGGTGTGGAGAATTTTATAATACTAGAAAGCAATGAAGTACTCAGAAAACAAAACCATGAGAGTATCTCAAAGGAACACAGGAGCCAACTGAAGATATTCTTAATGACCAGAATTATTTGAGCAGCAAAATACAGGAGTATTGGTTTATTATCCAAAATATAAAATAAATACTCATGAGTCCACACTGATAAAAGTAAATGATAAATATATAAGTAAATAAATAGGAATAATAGACACATCTTCTATATAGAATTATTCCAAATAATTTGGGCAGATACTTTGCACTCGAGATGGTTGAACATAACTTCCCACCCCTTAAGTATGTGCTGTAACTAGTGACTACCTTCCAAAGAGTACAGTATGGAAATGGGGTGTAGGGGGAGAGTAACTTTTCAGAGCAGAAATCTGACAAAAACTGCCTAAGTTAATATCAAAGTTAATATCAACAGTGATAAGTCATGTTAATAGCAAAACTTTCAATATGAGGTAATGAGAATGTCACTTTATCTTTACGATCTTCAGCTTGAAATCATATTGCCCCAGTCTAACCATGAGAAAACCATCAGACAAGTCCCAATTGAGGGACACTCTACAAAATTCCTGGTTAGTACTCCTTACAACTGTTAAGGTGTCAAAAACAAGGAAAGTCTGAGGAACTCTCAGGAGACATGATGACTGAAAGTAGTGAAATATTCAGGATTAGATCCTGGAAAGGAAAACAGCATTAGGTTAAAACTAAGGAAATCCAAATAAAATATGGGCTTCAATTAAAAATTATGTATCAATATCAGTTCATTAGTTGCGAAAAACATAACATAATAGCACAAGATGTTTATAGTAGTGGAAACTGGTTGCAGTGTCCAGTTTCTCTTCACTATCTTTGCGACATTTAAGTAAATCTAAAACTATTCTAAAATAAAGAAGTTTAATTAAGAAATGAATGATTCCAAATAAATGATTTCTAATTCAAAATAGTTTACACTTGAAGAAAACAGAAAAAATGTAAAATATAGTCATTTTAGGTAATCCTAAATGGTTTAACATTTTATATACACAATTTTATTTTGATTAATTTCTGTGACTATTATAGAAATGACTACAGTCATACCCTGTTTTATTGCTATTCACAGATATTGCATTTTTCACAAAATGAAGGTTTGTGGCATCCCTGTGTAAGCAAGTCTATTGGCACCATTTTCTAACAGCATTTGCTCACTTTGTGACTCTGTGTCACAATTTGGTAATTCTGGAAATATTTCAAGCTTTTCATTATTATTATATTTGTTATGATGAGCTGTGATTAGTGATCTTTGATATTACTATTATCATTGTTTTGGGGCTCCAAGAATTGCACAAATATAAGAAGGTGAACTTAATCAGTAAATATTGTGTGTGTTCTGACTATTCCACTGACTAGCCATTCCCTAGTTTCTCTCCCTCTCCTCAGGCCTGCCTATACCCTGAGACACAACGATATTGAAATTAGGCCAATTAATAACCTCTAAGTGTTCAAGTGAAAGGAAGAGTCATGTGTCTCTTCCTTTAAATCAAAAGCTAGAAATAATTAACCTTAGTGAGGAAGGCATGTTGAAAACTGAGAAAGGCTGAAAGCTAGGCCTCTTACACCAAAAATCCAAGTTGTGGATGCAAAGGAAAAGTTCTTGAAGGAAGTTAAATGTGCTACTCCAGTGAACGCACAAATGGTAAGAAAGTGAAACAGCCTTATTGCTGATATGGGGAAAGTTTTAGTAGTCTGGATACAAGATCAAACCAGCCACAACATTCTCTTAAGCCAAAGTCTAATCCAGAACAAGGCCTTATTAACTTTCTTCTATTTTGTAAAGGCTGAGAGAGGTGGGAAGATATAGAAGGAAAGCCTGAAGCTAGCAGAGGTTGGTTCATGTGGTTAAAGGAAGGAAGTCATCTCCATAATATAGAAGTGCAAGGTGAAGCAGCAAGTGCTGATATAGAAGCTGCAGCCAGTTATCCAGAAGATTTAGCTAAGATAATTCATGAGGGTGGCTACCACAAACAGCAGGTTTTCAATTTTGTCAAAACAGCCTTCTTTTGGAAGAAGATGCCATCTAGGACATTCATAGCTAGAGAGGAGAAGTCAGTGTCTGGTTTCAAAGCTTCAAGGGACAGGCTGAAACTCTTGTTAGGGGCTAATGTAGCTTGTGACTTAACTGGAAGCCAATGCTCATTCACCATTCTGAAAATCCTAGGGCCCTTGAGAATTATGCTAAATCTCTTCTTCCTGTGCTCTGTAAATGGAACAACAAAGTTTGCATGACAGTACATCTGTTTACAACATGGTTTACTGAATATTTTAAGCTCACTGTTGAGGACTACTGCTCAGGAAAAAAAATATTTCCTTCAAAATATCACTGTTCATTGACAGTGCACCTGGTCACCCAAGAGCTCTGATGGAGATGGACACTGGGATGAATGGTTTTCATGCCTGCTCACACAACATCCATTCTGCAGCCCATGGATCAAGGAGTCATTTTGACTTTCAGGTCTCATGATTTAAGACATACATTTTTGTAAGACTATAGTTGCCATAGATAGTGATCCCTCTGATGGGTCTGGGCAGAGTTAATTGAAAACCTTCTGGAAAGAATTCACCATTCTAGATGTCACTGAGAACATTCATGATGAATGGGAAGAGGTCAAAACATTAACATTAACAAGAGTTTGGAAGAAGTCAATTCCAACCCTCCTAGATGACTTTGAAGAGATCAAGACTTCAGAGGAGGAAGTCACGGTAGATGTGGTGGAAACAGCAAGAGAACTAGAATTAGAAGATGTGGAGCCTGAAGATGTGACTGAATTGCTGCAATCTCATGATAAATCTTGAATAGATAAGGAGTTGCTTCTTATGGATGAGCAAAAAAAAAAAAAAAAAAAGTTTTCTTGAGATGGAATCTACTCCTGGTGAAGACACTGTGAAGATTGTCGAAGACAACAAACAATTTAGAATATTATGTAAACCTAGTTGATAAAAATAGCAGCAAGTTTTGAGAGATTTGACTCCAGTTTTGAAAGAAGTTCTACTGTGGGTACACTATCAAACAGAATTATATGCTACAGAGAAATCGCTCAGAAAAGAAAGTCAGTTGATGTGGTAAACTTCATTGTCCTGTTTTAAGAAATTGCTGCAGCCACCCCAACCTTCAACAGCCACCACCCTGATCAGTCAGCAGCCATCAGCATTGAGGCAAGACCCTCCACCAGCAGAAAGATTACAACTTGCTAAATGCTCAGGTGATGGTTTGCATTTTTTAGAAATAAAGTATATTTTAATTAAGGTATGCATGTATGTTTTTTAGACATAATGCTATTGCACACTTAATAGTCTACAGTATCATGTAAACATAACTTTTATGTGTATTGGGAAACCAAAAAAATTTGTGTGAACATGCTTTATTGTGACTTACACTTTATTGTGGTGATCTGGAACCAAACCCACAATATCTCAGAGGTCTGCCTGTACTAAGTATTTTAATTCACTAATTATACTGAAGAAAATAATTTTCCAGTTAATGTCAATGACTTACATTTGTAAAACACATTAAAATGTTTAATGAGCTTTCACATAAAGCTATAAATATAACAAGACAAAACAAAAAAGCAAAAGCAAAGTTAAACTATTATAAAACAAATATGCCTAATAATGTATATAATATTTTTCTTATAATCATGTAATGTGGTAAAATTTATACTAGAAATACATTATACTATATAAAAACATAATTTTGATAATTTCTAAATCATTTTATATTTTTATACATCTGTTAGCTAGGAAACTTATATCAGAATCTGTCTGCTTGGCTCTTATTTTCCTTTTCTGGCACAAGCTTAATTATCCTGCATATACATGAGATCATGTGAATGAGTTCTGAACAATAGAAAACAGAAGTTTTTATCTTGCAGTCTGATCCATAAAAATGTCCTATAAATATTTCACACCCTTTTTAAAAAATTTTATTGAAGCATAGTTGATTTACAATACTGCATTTAATTTCTGCTGTATAGCAAGTGACTCAGTCATATATATATTCTTTTTCATATTCTTTTCCATTATGGTTTATCACAGGATACTGAATATAGTTCCCTGTGCTATACAGTAGAACCTTACTGTTTATCCATTCTCTATGTAATAGTTTGTATCTTTTGATCCCAAATTCCTAATCTTTCCCTCCCCTACCCCATCACTCTTGGCAACCATAAGTCTGTTCTCTATATCTGTGAACCTGTTCTTGTTTTGTAAATATATTCATATGTATCATATTTTAGATTCCACAAGTAATATCGTATGATATTTGTCTTTCCCTGTCTGACTTACTTCACTTAGCATGATAATCTCTAGCTTCATCCATGTTGCTGCAAAAGGCATTATTTCATTCTTTTATGGCTGAGTAATATTCCATAGTGTATATGTACCACATCTTCATTATCCATTCCTCTGTCAGTGGACATTTAGGTCATTTCCATGGCTTGGCTGTTGTAAATAATGCTGCAATGAACAAAACAGTGCCTTTCATTCCCTTTCTTCTTCTTCATTCTTGTTGGAAGTGAGATGTCTGAAAAACTAGAGAGAAGAGCCAGAAGACCATAGGTCCCCAAAGAAATTCTCATGTAGAAAGACATCCATGGGCCAAGAACATTCCCATGCACTGAGTGAAAAAACAACAAAGAAACAGAAAAGTTTGTTTTGTGTTAGGCCACTAAGATTAAAAAGGGTTTCTCCTCTTTAGCAGCTAACATCCTTTAAGAATTACTCCTTTAATGAACATAAAGTAGTCCTTGGAAATATCATCGAAATTAATTTTTAAAAATCCCATGGATAAACATATTTTTCAAAAAATGTGTGTAATGTAGTTATAAATTCGGTTTCTATGTGAAATTTTTGTATTTTTTTAAAATTTAGTAATTATTCTCTGATTGTTTGTTCTAAGTCTGTTAGCAATTGCACAATCTATTTCAAAAAGAAATGAAAAGAACATACAAAAAATAAAACCAGAAAAAAACATTAAAATCGTGAGATTAAGTTTAGTAAATATTTAGTTGAGTCAATAATTCGGTAAGGTTAGTTTTGTGCATTGACTAGATCCAGTTAGCAAACTGTCCCACAGGGGATGTTCAAAGCCCTCCCTGTTTGTACATCTCATGACCACTACTCACATCCTTTTGTGTACTGTTATTGGCTGTTTCAGGCAGGATTTAGACTGCATTTAACTGCAAAACCTAAATTATTAATTATCTGGCTCTTTCAGAAAATGTTTGCTGACACTTTGTATAGAAAAATACTCAAATAACCTATCTTGTAAGCTATGTGTTGTGGTTTTCTGTTGGTATAGTCCACATTTCATCTATTGATTCTTTATCTGTGGTAACATATATTTTGTTAAAGTAATGTACAAGGTCTTTCTTTTTATAGGAAATAAATAATTCTACTCCATTGTACTAGATTAATATTATAATTGTTCCATTCTGAGTCAAATTTATGCTAGAAAAAGTAATACATATAAATGTGAATATATAAATGTATAAGATTTCTTTTTTAATCTAAAAAATATGTATAGTTACTGTTTACCACATATGTGAATTTGTGAGGTATAGTTTATTTTAAGATAATACCCTAGTTCAAACATTTTGCCCTTTAGAGAGGTTATGTTTCATTGTTAGTCATAACTTATTAAAACACTCACTTAGAAAAAGGAATTTATCCAAAAAAGTCAATTGCAATTATATAGTCCATTTATGGGGACAATGGAAAAGAATTAGAAAAATCTTTATATAATTACTCTGGAGAGCTGAATAATGAAGTGCTTTTATGCGTGTTATTTTCTAGCATTATAATTACAGATCCTCCACAAATAATATAGCTTTCACTCATAATGTTTAATGTTGTATATCTCTTTTGAAATCTGTAGAATTTTTTTTTTTTTTTTTTTACAAAGGACAATAAATAGGGAAAATAAATTCCTCTATACAATCTTTCTTCCATGAGGGGTTCATCTACTGGTTAATGAGTTCTTAGTTTTGATTTAATCTAGGCTCCCTGGCAAGTTCTAGCCTTAAAAACTGAACCTAACAAATAAATATTAAAAAATGAATTTCCTTCTGAAGTAAAGATCTTTATTATTTTGTTTTCTGTTTACTCTGAACTGAATTTTTCTTCAGCAATGAACAGAGAATTTTAATAAATACCAATGGGTTTTCACCTTCCCAGTAGAGGTAATTGTTATGATTTTCCTGAAGAGAACCTAATGTTTTTCATTTAAGAGAGGAGGGTATAGACTACATACATGTTTTACAAGTTTGGAAAGCACAATTTTCTATTTTAATTAAAACACAAATATATAAATCAGTCATTCCCAATGATCACTACTGTCCTGAACCAGTCTACTGTCATGGCCGATCACTGCTTCCCGGTGCCCTCTACTGAGCCTTCTGTGCCCGACACTTCCAAACAATGCAGTGATAGTAATTTATCTTGCTGTGCAAAATGTATACTAAGTGGGCATTTTTTATGTTTCCATGTGTGGAATAAGTGGGGATAAATCATGCTTCAATGTGTAAATTTTCCTTTTACATATGAAATGAAAAAGAAAATTGTCGTTACACACACATACACACACACATCTGGAGCTAAGTACACTTGTTCATCTTCGCTCCAGAATTAAATGCAGTTGTTCATGTGGTCGTGTTTTACAAATGCTAATTATTACTCTTTGTTTAAAAGCCATAATAATTGCTAAACAGTAAGGCAGCTCTTGTCCAATCAGCAGTTTTAAATTCTAAAACTAATGTCTATGAAATATGGTAGAAGTAAAGGAAAGTTGTGAAGATGACTACATATAATGAAATTGCTGCTCCTGGTAGAATTAGCTTGTGAAGCACTTAAAGAGGCAAAGTCTATTTCAGAATTTGAAGTGTTTTCTTAGTAGATGAAGATGGCCACAACTCTCAAATTGCCTGCATTGAACATTGAGTGACACTAAGTTAATGTGATTCTCTGTAGAAAATTATGACTGATAAATCCAAAATTTTAAGTGTATGGAAACTAAACTATTGATAATTTTATAATTCTTAAAATGATCCATTTGCATATTGAATTTCATTAAATGAAGGAATTCTACAAGAAAATAATGTTGCATATATCATTCTTAAAGCAATAGTCTTTCTACATCCATCACTTATTGGTTGTGAGAAATAAGTTGTTACCCTTTTTTTCTAGAATATAACAGTTTCCAATATCTAACACAAAGAAGACAGGGCTTTGATGTAAATTCTTGTTTGGTTCTCAAGTAAGTAAGTGCTTAAACTAATAAGAATGTCATTTTAATAAGGCTAGGTATGAGCTAGTGGAATAGAAATATTGTCTGAGCAAATGTCTTGTCTGCTAAAGCTTTAATGACACCTGTCCCTAAATATGTAAAAATTAAGATAAAAAAGCAGAAATGGTAATTAGCCATTAACCATGTTTGCAACAGAAAGTAAACAAAAAAGAATGAAAACCCAGCACAACAAAAATGCTTTAGTGTGTTGAAAGCCAGACTCATAATGCTGTTTTGTGGATAGGACATTCTGTGATGGGAACTTGTAATTAGAAACTAGATTTAAGTACATATTTTTAAGTGCTTGTAAAGTAAAAAATCCACAGCAAGACTAAACATTCCTGAAGGACAACATATTTCAGCAGGACTATACAGGCAACAATCTCTAATGTTCTGAAGATTTCTTAAAGTCAACTACAGACAATATGACCATACTAACAAAAAGTCAATTTACTTTAATTCTTTTAATGAAAGTAATAATATGAGTATTATTTTAGAGGGGTCAAATAAATGGGATAAAGTACTGAGTTCATAATAAGAATCCAATAGAAAAAAAATATTCATTTAATAGTTGATGTTCCTCCTCTCCCCCCCAAAAATTAAAGGAACATATCAAGCACCATAAAAATAATTTAAAATTTATACCTAAATTTCAACAGAAGAATAAAAGCTGAATCAACAAGATGGTTTTGCTATACCATTAAACGCACCAATAATCAATATCAACCTCCAGATTCAATAATATGTGTGGGTCGGTAAATTACAGTTCATCATTTCAATGGAATATTAAAATATCAAAATTAACTTCAAGATCATTTTCAGATACTTCAAAACATTAATAAATCGTGATACAATTTTAAGTTCCAAAAAAGTACAAAATTTTACATCATTTTTACAGCTTTGTAAAACATTACTGTCATTAAAACAAAAATAAAAAATACACCCGGGACCCAAAAAAAGCCAATGGTTTTGTGAAACTTAGCTTTGTTTTTCAAAATTCCTTTTACTATTATTTTTTAAACTTAAAAAAGAAAATAGAGACTATCAGAAGTTTCCTCTGGAGAGGCCCAGAGGAAACAAGTAGAGATTTTCTTAGAGAAAACCCAACTGAAAATGCCCACTGAATCAATCTTGCGTATACTGCCATGGGGAGAGGAATATAAAGTAAAATCACAAGTTTGAAAAAAAATAGTTGATGTTTATGATCTTGTTTCCCATTTGTTCTGTGTAGATTAAAATAAACAAGAAACATGAAGTACATATTGGTTTGACAATCAGTATCGGACACCTTCTTGGTGATGACATCATAACGTTTAGTTTGATATAAATGCTTAGATGCTGAGGCCATTTAGACAGCAAGAATAAAGGGAACCTGAGTAGAGGATGGGTACTAGTTATAAAGAGAATTGATTCTTTCGGCTTCATTTATTAATTTCTTTCTCTGCTTTTAGAATTCAGAGGTATTTCATACCTTGGTCAAATATTTATTTAATTATATGATTTCAATTGTATTTCTTATTAAGGAATCAGAACTATTACTTATCAGTTTGACATTCCCTATCCTTTTTCTGTATAACCTATATACTATTTCATTTGTATGGGTAATTACATTTGACTACATTTTCTGTAAAATAGCATACCAAGTGAAAAAATATTGTCACTAACTATAAGTATGGACATATTATATTCAAAGTGCTATGGAGTTCAACTGATAAGACATTGTAGATTTCACTCCATCTTGGTAACCTAATACATGCAATGATAGAATGGCAGGTTTGTCAGATTCAGAGAAAGGCTTAAATATAACCTACATTTTATACTAATCACTTTTTATTTGAATTACCAATAGGAAATTGGTAATTCCTATTATTAAATTACCAATTACCAACACACCTTTGACTCTCTAACAACTAGGGAAAATTATGACTAAGTTGAAAATTACAGATAAAGAATGGTTTGCAACGTATTTAAAATAATTTGAAGTCTTTGCAAAATTGGAAAATCATGATACTGCTATTTTTTAAAATTATTCCCTTCTTTGGTTTTCAGGATCTTACTCACACTTAATTTTTGCTGTTATTCAGCACCCTGTCCTCAATCCTTTCACCTTTTCACTCTATATGCTTTTCAGGTTGATCAAATCTATCCACATGAGTTGACAAATTCATTTCCAGCACGTGGAAAATGGACTTTTCCCTTCAAATTGAAAGAACTACATGTTGATGATTTATAAACTGTCATGCATATCTTAATACTATGAATGTTTCAGGAAGAAAACTCAAATAAAGTAACATAGAGTGACCAGAGAAAGAAAGTATGGGAATTCAAAGTGCTCAAAGATGTTCAGTGAAGCCCAAAGTTACCCTGAGAGCAATGAGGTTGGAGTATTAGGTACAGTCAAAATCAGAAATGCCATCTCAGGAATATTTGGGACAATGCGGAGTCATTAAATCTGGGAGATTTAATGAAATGTACATTTTGAGAGGTCATCCTAAACTGTATTTCTTCTTTTTCTTTTATAGAAGGGTTACATATGGAATAGAAAAAAGTTAGGTGGTTGCAATAATCAAGCTGTCGTATACAGTATAGATGTGAAAACTAGGTTTGAGGTAACTGGATGATTTCAGAAGATATTTAGGTAACAACCCAAACAGGTTAGGCTTTTATGATGTTCAGAAGTGTAAAGCAAGGAAGAGAAAAAATCATGCTCACATTCCCAGGGTGGATAAGTGAGTTATTGCTCTGGGGCGACATGAGTAGAAGTAGTGTGTTTAATAAAGACACAAAGCAGCAGCACTTCAGACATACTGAGTGTGCAAGACTGTAAACTATTAAAGTAGAAGTCTCCCTTGAATAATCCTAATCTGTGTGCCTGAAGCAGAGAGGAGAGTTCTGGAGGGCCTGTAGTTTCTAAGACATTATTTAGAAAGTGACAAAGGAAAGACAGGCACTGAGGAAAATCAAAAATGTAGGGATGAATAGACAAGGAAATATACCATGAGAAGCAGAAGGAAAAGGAAGAGAAAAGAGGGTGTCAGTAAGAATAAATGGTAAGAAAGTGTCAAATATTGTTGGACAGTCTAGTACGATTTTGTGTGAAAATTGTCCCCAAAAAAAGTATTACTAGAGAAGCATTGAAGACTTTCATAAGAAAAGTTTCAGTGGAGTTTAGTGTCATTGGTGATGTTGGAGGGGGGCAGGGGAGGGGATATAGATGAAATGAGAAAATGGAGGAAGCAAGTTGAGATTACTCCCTGAGAATGTCTGCCAGGTCAGGGGGAAGGAGTTATAAGTCTAAAGGGGAGGAGTGTGAGACAAAGGAAACAATTTTTTTTTTTTTTTTAATTTTGTCCTGTTTTGTTTTATTTATTTATTTATTTATTTTTGGCTGTATTGGGTCTTCGTTTCTTTGAGAGGGGTTTCTCTAGTTGCAGCAAGCGGGGGCCACTCTTCATCGCGGTGCGCGGGCCTCTCACTATCGCGGCCACTCTTGTTGCGGGGCACAGGCTCCAGACGCGCAGGCTCAGTAGTTGTGGCTCACGGGCCCAGTTGCTCCGCGGGATGTGGGATCTTCCCAGACCAGGGTTCGAACCCGTGTTCCCTGCATTGGCAGGTGGACTCTCAACCATTGCACCACCAGGGAAGCCCAGGAAACAATTTTTTTTCTCTGAGATTTTAATTGGTTCATGGAGTGTGTGGATATCTCCTGTTTGCTTTCCAGATCTACTCTGTGTCCAGGACGTTAAACCATATTATGTATATTTCTCTTGCTTTCATTCGAGTTTGGCAAATGAGAATCCCTGTAAAGTAAGAGGAAAGGAGCAGGACACAGATGTTGATTCCCTCACTTCATTTGTGGGTTTCCATGAACTGTTGTGCCCCTTCACCGACCACATCACATTGCTCCCAAGCGTCAGTCTCCACAGAGCCTCCCTGGTTTGGGTTCAAGTACAATCCACTCAACCCCTCAGGCTGACTGGCAGAAAAGATCTTACTCTGTCCTTCGGTTTTTCGTATACCTGCCACCCATTTGTAAATAGTCTTCTATTAAAATAGCTTCAACTTTATTATTTCGAGTGGGCCATCTCATTTCTGCCAGGATCCAATCACACTTAGTAATCTTTGTGTACTCATGGGATGATCTTAATACAAGCGTAAAGAAAAAATCTATAGGAGAAAGAGAATAATCAACAGAGAGAGGACAGTGTGGAAGGACAAAGAGCTAGAAATCTAGTGGCAACATTAGCTTTAGACAGGAAGAGGGACAGATCTGTCATTAAATAATAAATTAACCAAATGGAGAGAACAAACGGAGATATTTGTCAGAGTAGAGATTGTGGTAGGAATCTGGGGTAGTTATCATCTGATGATATCTATTTTCTCTGGTATTCAGAAGTGTGGTTATTTTCTGTGAGTGATGGGAACAGTAATATAATTGAGAATTCAAGGAGAGTGTAAAATATTTCACATTTAACTGAATATCTATTTTCCTGCATGCTGATACATTGACTTTCATTGAAAAATGATCCTTGTAGCCATATTGTTCTACAGGAGTTGCTATTTTGACTAAAGATTTCATCTTCCCTAAACCAGAATCAGGGACCATTCTTGGGATTTAGATAAGGGACTTTGAGAAAATGCTGCTCAGACTATGTTTGACATTGAAAATGTGAAATGTAATCCACAAAAATTGGCAGAAAGTTTCTCAAATTGGGGGAAGAGGTTTGAAGAAAGATAAAAATTTGAAGAAGGGGAGAAGCAGAAAGATAATGGGGGAGAGCTAAAGAGAGAGACAATCAAACATGGCAGAGTTCCCGTCCCTGATGTATCTGGGCCAATTGCATTTTTGCCACTCCCATGGTTTGCTGTTTAAAGGAATAAATTTATCATTGTACTAGTGCTGATCCTACTGGGTTCTGCCTCTTTTCTCAAAAAAATAAAAATAAAGTCTTCATTTGTAAAAACTTAGGCAGTATTGAAGTTCAGTCAAAGGTAGAGACCATAAATTTATGCTGGCATCAGTCTTCAGATCTGTGTGATCTTCCTCCATCAGGACTGAGCAGCTGAAGTAGAGAGAATAAGAGAGTTGGATTAACCAGGAATTGAGTAAATTAAGGGAAATTTACTTTTTTGTGTGTGCCAGTGAATGATAAGTGGAATTCAGCCCCACTTCTTGACCTTGAAGTTTCAGTGGTGTACACGAAATTGCTGCTCTGAAGAGGGCTGGAAGCAGCATGGCATAACTACAATGGAGATGGTTTTAATGAAGCAAGAAGGTAAAGGCTACACTCAATAAATATATAGGAAGGTTGTTAATTGTACAAGGAATGCAATGACAATAGCAGTAGGAGGTTGATTCATGAAAGAAGAAGCATAATGCTGAATAAAGGGATTAGAAAAGATGCATAGTAAAGATTCTATGTTGGCAATTATCAGAGTTTTCAGAGATCTGAGATAAACTAGACTTAAGAAGACACACAAAAGGGGCAAGATTAATCCTAGAGACTCTGGTAACAGTGGAATAGTATATAGACAAGCCATTCATCAGATGACAATTGTAAACTCTGAACGAATTACAAAAACAACTATCTGAAAGCACTGAAGAGTGATCAAAAGCAGGCAGACATTGGAGAGGAGTCAACCCATAAATGAAAGAAACTCTAATTGGATAAAATTTGTGCTTATATGGCTTCTCACCTGAGGGCACCTTCAGTCCGCTCTATATGGGTAGTGGAAGCAATGGCAGAAAGCTACAATTTTTCAAGTGTGAAGAGTCAGAGGACAGTCTGAGACTTCCATAATAGCATAAAAGTGACCCAAGAAAAGAGGGAAGAAAATATAAAGGAACACTAAGATCTCATATGATGGTACTAATCCTTGGTTAATGCCTGAACAGCACACATGTAGGGAAATTCTAAGGTTCCCACGAAAGCAACCAATAAAAATATAAAGAGCTAAGTAGTTTCAGCTGCTTCCAAACCAGTGAGGCAGAATTTGGAATTTTAGTTCAGCCATGCTAACATCATACCACAATTAATAGCATCATTACTTAGAGAAACAAAACAGAATGCAAAGGCAACACAAAATATCTTCACAATGTCAAGAAGGAAATTAAATGTTACTAGAGAGATTTCATTATTAGAATACCTTCACTATAAGACATCTTGAAGGAAGTTCTTTAAGCTGAAGGGAAGTAACACCAAATGGAAACTCAGATTTATAAGCAGATATGAAGGCCTTGAAAATGGGAAATATCTAAGCAAATGTACTAGAATATATAATTTTTCTTCTCTTAATTTATTTAAAACACTACAACTGTTTCAAGCAAACTTTACAACACTGAATTGTGGGATTTATAACATAAATATGTAGAATAGATACAACAACAATAGTATAGCAAATGGGGCAAATGGAATTATATTGGTATGATATTCTTATATCTTATTTGAAATAGCACAAATTAACTCTAAGTAGACTATACAAATGGGGACAATTTAAAAATAATGTAAATAGGTATGGGTATGATTAAAACCAATAAATTTGTTTAAATAAAGTATTTAACAAAAAAGAAAACAGGAAAATATAGAGTAGAATAAAAATGAAACAAACAATAGGACAAATTGAAAACAAAAACCAAATGGTGGACAAAAATTCAATCACAGCATAATTACATTAAATGTTAATGAGTTAAAAAAATTCAAATGAGGTTCACATTGTCCAATTTATTTAGACTTTAATTAGTCTCAAGAATGCTCATAAATATAAAGGCATAGATAAGTTGAAAAAAGGATAGATGTATACTATTTTAAAACAGCATAAAAATTGATGAAGCTATATTTGTTACCAAAAGTGGGGTCAGACTGCTCACCTCTCAAAAGCCAATAAAGGGGCAAGGTTGATAGAAAAGTTTGCTTTATTTCGGATGCCAGCAACCAGAGGAGTCCTGTCCAAAGGCCAACACCCCTCCCCCACCCCTGACAATCAGTGAGCAAGAGATTTCATAGGCAGAGGGAGGGGGCTACATGCAGAAACAGCACAGTCAGCTCTGACCGTCATCTTGAAATTGGTCATTCAGTCATCTAATCAACATCATCTTGATTATCTTAAGTACAATTAGTCTTCAGTTCCAGGGTTGATTTGTTCCCATTTCTCTGAGGCCAGTTCTCGGAATTGTGGCCGGTTATGTCATGGCTACAGTCTGGTCATCACGGAGTTAACTTCTTCCACCTGGTGGGGATTTCAGCATCTACAAAACAGCTCAAAGGATGTGGTTCAGAATTATATCTATAGCCCTTGAGGAGAAGATAAAGGTCCTTGACTTTGCTTACTGAGTACACTGTTATTATTTGGTCTTGCTGGACTGTTTTCCTTGCTTCTGCATTTTCTCACTTTTTTGATCAAACTTTTTGACTAAAATTTTTCCACAGACAAAAGGCAGGTGGAGGACAGTGGGGGGCGGAGGGGGTGCAAGGACCACAGGGTCCAGCTCAGTGTCATATTCATCTTAGAAAAAGTACATTCAGGACCAGAAGTAGAATGTGAATATCATAGTAATAAAAGATTGATTCATCAGTGATTCCAGCAAGCAACATGCAGAGTGGGGACCACCCATCAATTGCACAGGTTGTTGTTGTAAGTCTCCATGTGGATCAGTGATCTGTTCCATAGGTAAAGGTAATTGAAAAAGAAATTCCTATCTAGAAGTGCTCTCATAACTAAAACCTAATACATGTAGCATTGGGGCGATTTGTGGAAGAGGATGCAAGGACGGCGAGACAATTCTAATGACGTCCAGAAGAGCAGTGAGGAAACTATCAGAGGCTCGACAAGGAGAAGGATGTCATGTATGACCACAAGCTCACAAGATCCTTACCCGTGTTAAAGTGACAGATAGAAGATATGCACAATGACCTCATAGACTTGGCAAAGAAGATTCCAGGGCACAATATTGAAATTACCTAATAGTTTACCTTAATGGCCTTAGATAAACTAGGAGGGGAAGGAGATGAGCTAACAATTAGCCTGTTTTCAACCAGATTTTAGAAAAACTATTTTTTTATTTTTATTTTTTAAGGTTTCTGGTATGATATACAGTAAATGATAATTCACAGTATCTTGATGAATACACATTCAGATCAATCTACGTAGTACTCAAATCCTGATATGTGATCCTATATGACATCAAGAATTTTCCATTTCTTTTTTGTTTGTTTGTTTGTTTGTTTGTTTTATACTGCAGGTTCTTATTAGTCATCAATTTTATACACATCAGCGTATACATGTCAATCCCAATTGCCCAATTCAGCACACCACCATCCCCAACCCACTGCAGTTTTACCCCCTTGGTGTCCATATGTCTGTTATCTACATCTGTATCTCAACTTCTGCCCTGCAAACCGGCTCACCTGTACCATTTTTCTAGGTTCTACATACATGCATTAACATACGATATTTGTTTTTCTCTTTCTGACTTACTTCACTCTGTATGACAGTCTCTAGATCCATCCACATCTCAACAAATGACTCAATTTCGTTCCTTTTTATGGCTGAGTAATATTCCATTGTATATATGTACCACAACTTCTTTATCCATTCATCTGTCGGTGGGCATTTAGGTTTCTTCCATGACCTGTCTATTGTAAATAGTGCTGCAATGAACATTGGGGTGCAAGTGTCTTTTTGAATTAACGTTTTCTCTGGGTATACGCACAGTAGTGGGATTGCTGGATCATATGGTAAATCTATTTTTAGTTTTTTAAGGAACCTCCATACTGTTCTCCATAGTGGCTGTATCAATTTACATTCCCACCAACAGTGCAAGAGGGTTCCTTTTTCTCCACACCCTCTCCAGCATTTGTTGTTTGTAGATTTTCTGATGATGCCCATTCTAACTGGTGTGAGGTGATACCTCATTGTAGTTTTGATTTGCATTTCTCTAATAATTAGTGATGTTGAGCAGCTTTTCATGTGCTTCTTGACGATCTGTATGTCTTCTTTGGAGAAATGTCTATTTAGGTCTTCTGCCCATTTTTGGATTGGGTTGTTTGTTTCTTTAATATTGAGCTGAATGAGCTGTTTATATATTTTGGAGATTAATCCTTTGTCCGTTGATTCATTTGCAAATATTTTCTCCCATTCTGAGGGTTGTCTTTTCGTCTTGTTTATGGTTTCCTTTGCTGAGCAAAAGCTTTGAAGTTTCATTAGGTCCCATTTGTTTATTTTTGTTTTTATTTCCATTACTCTAGGAGGTGGATCAAAAAAGATCTTGCTGTGATTTATGTCAAAGAGTGTTCTTCCTATGTTTTCCTCTAAGAGTTTTATAGTGTCCGGTCTTACATTTAGGTCTCAAATCCATTTTGAGTTTATTTTTGTGTATGGTGTTAGGGAGTATTCTAATTTCATTCTTTTACATGTAGCTGTCCAGTTTTCCCAACACCACTTGTTGAAGAGACTGTCTTTTCTCCATTGTATATTCTTGCAGCCTTTAACAAAAATAAGGTGACCATATGTGCGTGGGTGTATCTCTGGGCTTTCTGTCCTGTTCCATTGATCTATATTTCTGTTTTGGTGCCAGTACCATACTGTCTTGATTACTGTAGCTTTGTAGTATAGTCTGAAGTCAGGGAGTCTGATTCTTCCAGCTCCGTTTTTTTCCCTCAAGACTGCTTTGGCTATTCGGGGTCTTTTGTGTCTCCATACAAATTTTAAGATGATTTGTTCTAGTTCCGTAAAAAATGCCATTGGTAGTTTGATAGGGATTGCATTGAATCTTTAGATTGCTTTGGGTAGTATAGTCATTTTCACAATATTGATTCTTCCAATCCAAGAACATGGTATATCTCTCCATCTGTTGGTATCATCTTTAATTTCTTTCATCAGTGTCTTATAGTTTTCTGCATACAGGTCTTTTGTTTCCCTAGGTAGGTTTATTCCTAGGTATTTTATTCTTTTTGTTGCAATGGTAAATGAGAGTGTTTCCACAATTTCCCTTTCAGATTTTTCATCATTAGTGTATAGGAATGCAAGAGATTTCTGTGAATTAATTTTGTATCCTGCAACTTTACCAAATTCATTGATTAGCTCTAGTAGTTTTCTGTGGCATTTTTAGGATTCTCTATGTATAGTACCATGTCATCAGCAAATAGTGACAGTTTTACTTCTTCTTTTCCAATTTGTATTCCTTTTATTTCTTTTTCTTCTCTGATTGCCATGGTTAGGACTTCCAAAACTATGTTGAATAATAGTGGTGAGAGTGGACATCCTTGTCTCATTCCTGATCTTAGAGCAAATGCTTCCAGTTTTTCACCATTGAGAATGATGTTTTCTGTTGGTTTGTCATATATAGCCTTTATTATGTTGAGGTAGGTTCCCTCTATGCCCACTTTCTGGAGAGTTTTTATCATAAATGGGTGTTGAATTTTGTCAAAAGCTTTTTCTGCATCTATTAAGATGATCATATGGTTTTTTTTCTTCAATTTGTTAATATGGTGTATCATATTGATTGATTTGAGTATATTGAAGAATCCTTGCATCCCTGGATAAATCCCACTTGATAGTGGAGAAGGTCCGTGGCGGGTGTTGACGTGATGTGATTTCTGCCCAGTTCTCTGAATGTCAAAGTGAAGAAATTCAATGAAGCGCGGGTAAACGGTGGGAGTAACTATGACTCTCTTAAGGTAGCCAAATGTCTCGTCATCTAATTAGTGACGCGCATGAATGGATGAACGAGATTCCCACTGTCCCTACCTACTATCCAGCGAAACCACAGTCAAGGGAACGGGCTTGGCGGAATCAGCGGGGAAAGAAGACCCTGCTGAGCTTGACTCTAGTCTGGCTCGGTGAAGAGACATGAGAGGTGTAGAATAAGTGGGAGGCACCCGGCGCCCTCCCCCCGTCCCCGCGAGGGGGCAGGGCGGGGTCCGCCGGCCTTGCGGGCTGCCGGTGAAATACCACTACTCTGATCGTTTTTTCACTGACCCGGTGAGGTGGGGGGGCGAGCCCCGAGGGGCTCTCGCTTCTGGCGCCAAGTGCCTGGCCGCAAAAAAAAAAAAAAGAAGAAGAAAAAGTATTTTTAACCCAGGACTGCTGTTCTGGAAAATAAATATGATTGTTATTTCCAGGCTCTCCATCTGGCAAAGGTTTTCAAAATGGGCTCAGGATAATGATCAAATCTAGGATATTACCAGTAAAATTGGGCTTCACGGGCAAGATCAAGGGTGCATGGCTTTAAAACCCTTTGTTAAGACTATAGAATAAGTTAAAGCAGAGGCATGTAGACCCCCTCAGCTAGAAAAAAAAACACTTCTAAACACATTGAGGACTATGTCTAACTCTCACCCCAAGGTAGAGAGGAACTAATTCAAAGCAGCGTATGGGTCTGGCAGGAAGGAAGCTGAGAAAGTCATTGCTTAGGGCTTAGGGCAGAGCGGGGCTCACAGAAGGACTGGGGACCAGGCTTTACTCTGTACCTTCCTCCTCTCCTCCCCCCTTGAATGAGGGCTCACTGCACTGCCTCAGCTTTGTATATTGACAGTGTGGGCAAGCAGATAACTTGTCTTTTTAATCAAATTGTCTCCAAGTCAGGACAAGCCAAATGCAAGCACTAAAACAGAGAAAATATAATCAAGTAGCTTCTTCGACATGTGAGCTTAAATGATGGCCTAGATTGCAAGCTAGGGTTGCAAGCTAATTCCAATGGGACAGAGTATTTGTGAATGAAAAGAATATATCTTTCACATCAGAGGTGTGAGTTATAGTTTCCAGAGATTGGATTGTGGTATTTAATTTCTTAAAATGGCCACTGATTATCCCTTTGGTCAACTGGGGCTGGTTGACCACCCTTCTGTCCATGTGTCCTTCTCTCCATATAACTAGCTTAGGCTTCTTTACAACAGGGTAGTCCAAGGGTAATTATATATATATATATATATATATATATATATATATTAAACAGTGGTACTCAGATAGAGATGATTTGCCCTTCCAGAGGACCTTTGGCAAATCCTAGAAATATTTTTGGTTGTCAGGACTGGAGGGGTGAGAGGGACATCTAGTGGTTATGTTATGGGTAGAAGTGTGTCCTCCTCAAATTTATATGTTGAAGTCCTAACCCCTAGTACCTCAGAATGTGACTTTATTTGGAAATAGGGTCCTCTCAGGTATAAGTAGTTAAGATGAAGTCACATTGGTGTAGGATTGACCTTAATCCATATGACTGTTGTCTTTATCAAAACGGAAAATTTGAACAGACACACACTGAATGAGATCCCCAGCTGAACATGAAGGAAGAGATTTGGGTTATGCTTCTACAAACCATGGAACACCAAAGACTGCTAGCAATCTGAATATTGAATGGGAGAGAGGCATGGAACAGATTCTCTCTCAAAACCCTCAGAAAGAACCTACCCTGTCAACACCTTGATCTTGGATTTCTTGCCCCTCCAGAATATGAGATAATAAATTTCTGTTTTTAATAAATTTCTGCTTTTTAAGTCCCCCAAGCTGTGGTGAAGCCCTAGCAAACTGTACAGGTGGAGGCAAAGGATACCATAAAACACCTTATAACAGACAACAACAAACAAGGATTTGGTGATAATATCAGTACTGCTGATACTGAGAAACCTTGTTCTTAGAGCAAATGTTTGGGGGAAGGAACAAGAAACTGCCAGCCTCTTAAGAACTTTGCTGCAAAATTAATAAGTAACACTTCTGTAGGGCAGACCATTCCCAGAGCTCATCCAGATTCAGGAAGAGGGCACAGTCCTTCCCTGCTCAGTCTGCACATGGCCACAGAGTATGTACATGCCATCTACATGCAGAATCCACATTTTCCTCCAAGTCTTCTTCCATCATAGCATCAGGCTTGTGTTGAGATTAGAAAATAGAAATTTCTAAAAAGCCCTTTTACAAAAGCTGCAAAAGCATAGAAACTTAGGACTGAATTAAAATTAAAAATATCTATGCAGAAAACTGTAAAACACTGCTGAGAAAAATTTAAAAAGATTTATACAGATGGAAAAAATGTAATCTGATCATACCTTGGAAGAATATATCTATAAATTCAACGCAATGTGTGCTATAATACAAGTGTGTGGTCTTTTTCTTAATTGACAACTTGATTTAAAATAGGGAAATGTATGAACTTACAATGGCAAAACAATCTACTGAATAAAAGAACAAGTCTTTTGGAAGTTATAATATCTGACTTCATGACTTAATATCAAAAGAATATTTTACCAGAAAGAAAGGAAGAAAGGAAGAGAAGGAGGGAGGGAGGGAGGAAAATTGATCAATAAAAGTGAAATGTGATTCCAGAAATAGAATCACACTTATACAATTAGTTCATTTTCAACAAAGGATCTGAAGCAATTCAACAGGAAATGCAAGTTTTTTCAGCAAATTGTAATGGAATAAGTAAGTGTTTATGTGGGAAAAAAATGGCATTGACTTCTACCTCGTACCCTACATGCACGTATTTATTATACTATACTAGAGTATGGTCAATGGTATTAGATGATTGGATTAAATTACTAGGGTTGAACAAGTAAGTAAATAAATTGTAGATAATGGGAACCAAGCTGCTCACTGTCAGAGAAAAACATTGTAAATAAATAAGTGAGGAAGGCTGGAACAATCCATGTGGTGATGGATTAGTCAGAGATATCTGAATGGGTACTTGGATCCTGACAGTATTTCCAAAGTGTTAGGTAGACTTTTGGACTGTGCTCTCTCTTCTATGTGTTTGAACAAATGTATTCAGCATTATAGTATCATACAGAGTATTTTCATTGCCTGAGAAATCCTCTGTGCTCTGCCTATTAGTCCTTCTCTCCTCATTAATCTCTGGCAACCGCTAATAACTTTATTGTCTCCATATAGTTTTGTCTCTTCCAGAATGTCATATAGTTGGAATCACACAGTATGTAGATTTTTCAGGTTGACTTCTTTCACTAAGTAATATGCATTCAAGGTTTCTCCAAGTCGTTTTGTGATGTGAGAGCTCATTTCTCTATAGTGATGCATAATATTCCATTGTCTGGATGTATCATTATATTAATTCATTCACCTAATCAAGGACATCTTGAGTTGCTTCCAAGTTTTGGCAATTATATTTGGCAATATAGCTGCTATAAACATCTGTGTGAAGGTTTTCGTATAGACATAAGTTTTCAATTCCTTTAGGTAAATACCAAGGAACTTGATTACTGGGTCATATGATAAAAGTATGTTTATTTAAACTGCCAAACTGTCTAGCAAGTAGCTGTGCCATTTTTCATTCTCACCAGCAGTGAATGAGAGTTCCTGTTGTTCCACATCCTCACCAGCATTTGGTGTTGTCAGTGTTTTTGTATTTTGGCTATTTTAATACGTGTTAAGTGGTATCTCATGGTTGTTTTAATTTGCATGTCCTTGATGACATGTGATGTACAGCATCTTTTCATATGTTTGCTTGCCATCTGTATATCTTCTCTGGTGAGGTTTAATTATTACAATTTTTCTTAGCAAAGAAGCACAGTCTGAGGAAGATACTTGGGCAAAGATATCAGTTGCTGGCCAGGATCTATTATTTCTTAATTCTTTAGTTAAGAATTACTAAGAAGTGCTGGATGGGATTCCAGGGATATTCCTTAAAGGTAGCTGACCCAGTTGGGAGATGTGCTATTTCTGCCCTTCAACTTTGCTTTTTCTGCTGCCTGGAACTTGGATATGATGGCTGAGCACCAGCAACCATATTAGACCATGAGGAATTTTTGAAGATGGAAACTGTGCCCCAGGATGGTAGAGCAGATGAACTGAAGAAGGAAGAAGGTTTCTAGAGAAACCCCATAATAGCCACAGATTACTTACCCCCAGACTTCTTTTATGAGAAAGAGAAAAGAAAATCTGTGCTGTATAACGGGGGTCCCCAACAGGTATACATGTATACTGGCCTGTGGCCTCTTAGGAACCGGGCTGCACAGCAGGAGGTGAGTGGTGGCTGAGTGAGCAAAGCTTCATCTGCCGCTCCCCATAGCTCCCCATCACTCGCATTACCACCTGAACCGTACCCCTCTACCCACCCCATCCATGGAAAAATTGTCTTCTGAGAAACTGGTTCCTGGTTCCAAAAATTTGGGGACCGCTGCTGTATAAGACACACTAGTTTTGGACATTTTATTATAAGTAAATGTACTTCTGTCTGAAAGAGATGCAGTAGCAGAAAGACCTCAACCTCTGGTGATTTTCCATGCCTATAAAATGTCCTGTCAAGTGAGGGCTAGGGCATATAGCATGGACTTAGCATTCTTCCTGGACCGTGACCTTATATTATAGACCTATAAAAGGAATGAGAAAGCACCTGTCCTATCTATGAGTGAGTGGCTCCTTGATGGGCCAACAGGTGCCATACAGCTCAGACAGGGGAGGGGGCACACTCCGGCAAACATAGGAGGAGTTACAATAAAATTATGCTATGAAATGTGATACTAAATAAAGCATGTCTTTGGGATCATCACAAATATTCAGTAACAAATCTCTTATGGGACAAGGGAGGAAACTGCTGACTCATTTGGTTGAATAAATTGATACATTTGTTCTAAAAAGGAATCATGTTAACTTATAGTTAGTAATATTTGATATATTCTAATCATGCAGATTTTAATGATTTTCTAATGATATATTCTAATATGATTCTAATAGTATTTTCTAATCATATTACCCAGGGTGTGAGATGTCCTTTGGAAGCATCCTTGATTGCTCTTCCTATCCCTGGTTACTAACTTGAGTCATTCATGGGTCTTCAATAGAATGGTCACCACAAGAAGCAGCTCTGAGCCAGGCTCAGGCAACTCAGACCCAACTCTGGGGCATCCTAAGCCATGTGTTTCCACAGGCATTGTATTAACAATGGGTGCTCTCAGCACTGACCTGAACTCCAGCATGACCTCTGGACCTCTCAGGGATGGGATGTTGATCCATTCTTAACAAGAGTATGCCTGGCTCCACTCAGTCTCCTTTGGACTCCACTCAGCCTCCCTGGGTTTCTACTCCCTAACAGTGAAGGATAGGGTGTCCATTCCTCCTTTAAATCACTCTCTCCAGGACCAACACCTCCCTGAATGTTGGATGCTCATCTTCATGGAGTCATGAACTCTCAGGGGTGCTGGAGACCCTACAAGACCGTTTATTTCATTAAGGCCTCTCTGAAGGAAGGCTGTGGCTTCATAATAACCTACACTCCATGCACATGGTAGCAGCCAAACTTACTAGATGTGAAAAAGTAAGCAAATAAGTATTTGCTGTTTAGGGTTGAGGGTTGAATTGCATCCCCCCCAAAATATATGATGAAGTTCTAACCCCTGGTACCTGTGAATGTGCCCTTATTTGGAAAGAGGGTCTTTGCAGATGTAGTTACTGAACACAAGGTCATAGTGGAGTAGTGTGGGTACAAATCCAAAGACTGGTGCCCTTATAAGAAGAGAAAATAGACACACAACAGAGAAGGTCCTGTGACAACAGAGACAGAGATTGGAGGGATGCAGCCACAAGCCTAGGAATGCCAAGGATTGCCAGCAACCATCAAAGCCAGAAAAGAAGGATCCTCCACTAGAGCCTTCAGAGAGAACAGAGCCTACTCACACCATGATTTCAGACTTCTAGTCTCGAGAAGTATGAGAGAACATGTAGCAACTGCTGTCTTGTTTGTAGCCCATCCTTCAGTGCACAAATCCCTTACCACACGTGTGCCTGTAACTTTGCTCTTGAGCCTCCTCTGCCTGGAAACTCCAAACACTCTTTTTCTTTTTTCTGGAGAATGCCTACTGCAGAATTACAGCTTGTGACATTTAATACCTGAATTAGTTATATATTTCCTAATAATATCCTTGTTCTGTTTATTAAAGCAACAGTAGATAGCATTAGCAAATATAAATCAAGTAATAGTAGAAAACATATGTTAAGACTTTATGAATGAAATAAGAGACAGCAGAAGTCTCTTTCAATCTTTGCAAAGAAAGATACTGAAGAATTACTAAATGGTCACAGAAAGGTAATGGCTGATGAAAAATTAGAGGCAGTAACACAGGACTTCATAATAAAAATGCATTGGCAATTTAAAGTAATGCTGGTATAACTTAACTATCAGAAATGTTGTACTTATGAACTGAGTTTCAAAGTATACCCTGCATATGAGTGACTTGTACTAATCTTGAGATGCTTATGTTGAAGGATCACTACCATGGGCAGGCTTTTACAATGACCCTTCCTTTGTGCTCCAGCATACACTTACTAGGGTTTAATTTAAACAAGTCTTGCATTCAGACATACATTTGTTTGTTATCTAACATTCAAGATCCATGAGGCCTGGAATTATTTTGTTTTTCTCTCTTTCTTTCTTTTTTTTTTTTTTACATCTTTATTGGAGTAAAATTGCTTTATAATGCTGTGTTGGTGTCCGCTTTATAACAAAGTGAATCAGCTATATGTTTACATATATCCCCATATCACCTCCCTCTTACATCTCCCTCTCACCCTCCCTATCCCACCCCTCTAGGTGGACACAAAGCACTGAACTGATCTCACTGTGCTATGCGGCTGCTTCCCACTAGCTATCTGTTTTACATTTGGTTGTGTATATGTGTAGATGCCACTGTCTCACTTCGCCCCAGCTTACCCTTCCCCCTCCCTGTGTCCTCAAGTCCATTCTCTACATCTGAGTCTTTATTCCTGTCTTACCCTTATGTTCTTCAGAAACACTTTTTTCTTTTTTTTAGATTCCACATATATGTGTTAGCATACAGTATTTGTTTTTCTCTTTCTGACTTACTTCACTCTGTATGACAGACTCTATGTCCATCCACCTCCTACAAATAACTCAATTTCATTTCCTTTTATGGCTGAGTAATATTCCATTGTATATATGTGCCACATCTTCTTTATCCATTCATCTGTCAATGGACACTTACGTTGCTTCCATGTCCTGGCTATTGTAAATAGAGCTGCAATGAACATTATAGTACATGACTCTTTTTGAACTATGGTTTTCTCAGGGTATGGTATATGCCCAGTAGAGGGATTGCTGAGTGATATGGTAGTTCTAGTTTTAGTTTTTTAAGGAACCTCCATACTGTTTTCCATAGTGGCTGTATCAATTTACATTTCCACCAACAGTGCAAAAGGGTTCCCTTTTCTCCACATGTTCTCCAGCATTTATTGTTTGTAGATTTTTTAATGATGACCATTATGACCAGTGTGAGGTGATATCTCATTGTAGTTTTGATTTACATTTCTCTCATGATTAGTGATGTTGAGCATCCTTTCATGTGTTTCTTGGCAATCTGTATATCTTCTTTGGAGAAATGTCCATTTAGGTCGTCTGCCCATTTTTCGATTGGGTTGTTTGTTTTTTTGATATTGAGCTGCATGAGCTGCTTGTAAATTTTGAAGATTAATCCCTTGTCAGTTGCTTCATTTGCAAATATTTTCTCCCATTCTGAGGGATGTCTTTTCATCTTGTTTATGGTTTCCTTTGCTGTGCAAAAGCTTTTAAGTTTCGTTAGGTCCCATTTGTTTATTTTTGTTTTTATTTCCATTTCTCTAGGAGGCGGGTCAAAAAGGATACTGCTGTGATTTATGTCATAGTGTTCTGCCTATGTTTTCCTCTATTAGTTTTATAGTGTTTGGCCTTACATTTAGGTCTTTAATCCATTATGAGTTTATTTTTGTGTATGGAGTGAGGGAGTGTTCTAATTTCATTCTTTTACATGTAGCTGTCCAGTTTTCCCAGCACCACTTATTAAAGCGGATGGCTTTTCTCCGTTGTATATTCTTGCCTCCTTTATCAAAGACAAGGTGACCATATGTGCGTGGGCTTATCTCTGGGCTTTCTATCTTCTTCCATTGATCAATATTTCTGTTTTTGTGCCAGTACCATACTGTCTTGATTACTGTAACTTTGTAGTATAACCTGAAGTCAGAGAGCCTGATTCATCCAACTCTGTTTTTCTTTCTCAAGATTGCTTTGGCCATTTGGGGTCTTTTGTGTTTCCATACAAATTGTGAAATTTTTTGTTCTAGCTCTGGGAAAAATGCCAGTGGTAGTTTTAGGTATTGCATTGAATCTAGAGAGTCTTTGTGTAGTATAGTCATTATCACAGTGTTGATTCCTCCAATCCAAGAACATGGTATATCTCTCCATCTGTTTGTATCATCTTTCATTTCTTTCATCTGTGTCTTCTAGTTTTCAGCATACAGGTCTTTTGTCTCCTTAGGTAGGTTTATTCCTAGGTATTTTATTCTTTTTGTCTCAATGGTAAACAGGAGTGTTTCCTTAATTTCTCTTTCAGGTTTTTCATCATTAGTGTATAGGAATGCAAGAGATTTCTGTGTATTAATTTTGTATCCTGCTACTTTACCAAATTCATTGATTACCTCTAGTAGTTTTCTGGTAACATCTTTGGGATTTTCTATGTATTGCATCATGTCATCTGCAAAAAGTGACAGTTTTACTTCTTTTCTGATTTGGATTACTTTTATTTCTTTTTTTTCTCTGATTGCTGTGGTTAAAACTTCCAAAACTATGTTAAATAATAGTGGTTATAGTGGACAACCTTATATTGTTCCTGCTCTTAGTGGAAATGGTTTCACTTTTTCACCATTTGGAACGATGTTGGCTGTGGATTTGTCATATATGGTTATTATTATGTTGAGGTAACTTCCCTCTATGCCTATTTTTGTGGAGGGTTTTATCATAAATGGATGTTGGATTATTTTGAAAGTTTTTCTGCATGTCTTTAGATGGTCATATGGTTTTTCTACTTCAATTTGTTAATATGGTGTATCACATTGACTGATTTGTGTATGTTGAAAAATCCTTGCATTCCTAGGATAAACCTCACTTTATCATGGTGTATGATCTTTTTAATGTGCTGTTGGATTCTGTTTGCTAGTATTTTGTTGAGGATCTTTACATCTATGTTCTTCAGTGATATTGGCCTGTAGTTTTCTTTCTTTGTGACATCTTTGTCTGGTTTTGGTATCAAGGTGATGGTGGCCTTGTAGAATGAGTTTGGGAGTGTTCCTCCCTCTGCAATATTTTGGAAGAGTTTAAGAAGGATAAGTGTTAGCTCTTCTGTAAATGTTTGATAGAATTCGCCTGTGAAGCCATCTGGTCCTGGGCTTTTGTTTGTTGGAAGATTTTTAATCACAGTTTCAATTTCAGTGCTTGTGATTGGTCTGTTCATATTTTCTATTTCTTCCTGGTTCAGTCACGGCAGGTTGTGCATTTCTAAGAATTTGTCCATTTCTTCCAGGTTGTCCATTTTATTGGCATAGAGTTGCTTGTAGTAATCTCTCATGATCTCTTACATTTTTGCAGTGTCATTTGTTACTTCTCCTTTTTCATTTCTAATTCTATTGATTTGAAAATTCTCCCTTTTTTTCTTGATGTGTCTTGTTAGTGGTTTATCAATTTTGTTTATCTTCTCAAAGAGCCAGCTTTTGTTTTATTGATCTTTGCTATCATTTCCTTCATTTCTTTTTCATTTATTTCTGATGTGATTTTTATGATTTCTTTCCTTCTGCTAACTTTGGGTTTTTTTTTTCTTCTTTCTCTAATTGCTTTAGGTGTAAGGTTACATTGTTTATTTGAGATATTTCTTGTTTCTTGAGGTAGGATTGTATTGTTATAAACCTCCCTCTTAGAACTGCTTTTTGCTGCATTCCATAGGTTTTGGGTCGTCGTGTTTTCATTGTCATTTGTTTCTAGGTATTTTTTGATTTCCTCTTTGACTTCTTCAGTGATCTCTTGGTTATTTAGTAGTGTATTGTTTAGCCTCCATGTGTTTGTATTTTTTGTAGTTTTTTTTTTTTTTTTCTGTAATTCATATCTAGTCTCATAATGTTGGGGTCGGAAAAGCTACTTGATATGATTTCAATTTTCTTAAATTTATCAAGGCTTGATTTGTGACACAAGATATGATCTCTCCTGGAGAATGTTCCATGAGCACTTGAGAAGAAAATATATTCTGTTGTTTAGGATGGAATATCATATAAATATTAAGTCCATCTTGTTCAATGTATCATTTAAAGCTTGTGTTTTCTTATTTATTTTCATTTTGGATGATCTGTGAAAGTGGAATCTTAAAGTTCCCTACTATTATTGTGTTACTGTCGATTTCCTTTTTTATGGCTGTTGGCATTTGCCTTGTATATTGATGTGGTCCTATGTTAGGTGCATAAATATTTACAATTGTTATATGTTCTTCTTGGATTGATTCCTTGACCATTATGTAGTGTCCTTCTTTGTCTCTTATAATAGTCTTTATTTTAAAGTCTATTGTGTCTGATATGAGAACTGCTTCTCCAGTTTTCTTCTGATTTCCATTTGCATGGAATATCATTTTGCATCCCTTCACTTTCAGTCTGTATGTGTCTCTAGGTCTGAAGTGGGTGTCTTTTGGACAATATATATATGGGTCTTGTTTTTGTAACCATTCAGCCAGTCTATGTCTTTTGGCTGGAGCATCTAATCCATTTACATTTAAGGTAGTTATCAATATGTATGTTCCTCTAACCATTTTCTTAATTTTTTGGGTTTTTTTATTGAAAGTCTTTTCTTTCTCTTCTGTTTCCTGCCTAGAGAAGTTCCTTTAGCATTTCCTGTAAAGCTAGTTTTGTGGTGCTGAATTCTCTTAGCTTTTGCTTGTCTGTAAAGATTTTAATTTCTCCATTGAATCTGAATGAGATCCTTCCTGGTAATCTTGGTTGTAGGCTTTTCCCTTTCCTCACTTTACATATGTCCTGCCGCTGCCTTCTGTCTTGCAGAATTCCTGCTTAAAGATCAGCTGTTAATCTTATGGGGATTTCCTTGTATGATATTTGTTGCTTTCTCTTGCTGCTTTTAATATTTTTTCTTTGTATTTAATTTTTGGTAGTTTGATTAATATGTGTCTTGGTATGTTTCTCCTTGGATTTATCCTGTATTGGGCTCTCTGTGCTTCCTGTACTTGATTGACTATTTCCTTTCCCATATTAGGGAAGTTTTCAAACCTCTTCAAATATCTAATTAGTCCCTTCTTTTTTCTCTTCTTCTTCTGCGACCCCTAAAATTCTAATGTTGGTGAGTTTAATATGGTCCCAGAGGTCTCCGAGACTGTCCTCAATTCTTCTCATTCTTTTTTCTTTATTCTGCTCTGTGGTAGTTATTTCCACTATTTTATCTTCGAGGTCACTTATCTGTTCTCCTGCCTCAGTTATTCTGCTAGTGATTCCTTGTAGAGAATTTTTAATTTCATTTATTGTGTTGTTCATCACTGTTTGTTTGCTCTTTAGTTCTTCTAGGTCCTTGTTAAACGTTTCTTGTTATATCTCCATTCTATTTCCAAGATTTTAGATTATCTTTACTATCATTACTCTGATTCCTTTTTCAGGTAGACTGCCTATTTCCCCTTCATTTGTTTGGTCTGGTGGGTTTTTATATTGCTCATTCAGCTGCTATGTATTTTTCTGTCTTCTCTTTTTGCTT
The DNA here is from genome assembly GCF_965194825.1 of Balaenoptera physalus. NCBI lineage: Eukaryota > Metazoa > Chordata > Mammalia > Artiodactyla > Balaenopteridae > Balaenoptera > Balaenoptera physalus. The sequence goes on from NC_138888.1 coordinate 106,161,912, forward strand.
AACTTACTGTGTTTGGGGTTTCCTTTTCACAGGCGTAGGTTCGTAGTTCCCATTGTCTTTGGTGTCTGCCACAGTTGGTAAAGTTGGTTCAGTGGATTGTGTAGGTTTCTTTTTTGAGGGAACTGGTGCTTGTGTTCTGGTAGATGAGGCTGGATCATGTCTTTCTCGTGGGCAGGACCACATCTGGTGGTGTGTTTTGGGGTGTCTGTGAACTTAGTATGATTTTACGCAGCCTCTCTGCTAATGGGTGGGGTTGTGTTCCTGTCTTGCTAGTTGTTTGGCATAGGGTGTCCAGCACTGGAGTTTGTTGGTCACTGAATGAAGCTGGGTCTTAGCATTGAGACAGAGATCTCTGGGAGAGATCTTGCCGATTGTTATTACATGGGGCCGTGAAGTCTCTGGTGGACCAGTTGTCCTGAACTTGGCTCTCCCACCTCAGAGACTCAGGCCTGACACCCGGCCAGAGCGTCAAGACCCTGTCAGCCACGTGGCTCAGAAGAAATGGGAGAAAAAAATAAAAGAATGAAAGAAAAATTAATAATAAAATAAATGAAGTTATTAAAATAAAAAATATTATTAAAATAAAAAAACAAAAAAGTAATTAAAAAAAGAAAGAAGAGAGCAACCAAGACAGTAAAAAAATCCATCAATGATAACAAGTGCTAAAAACTATACTAAAAAAAAAAAAAAAAAAGGACAAACAGAGCCCTAGGGCAAATTGTAAAAGCAAACCTATACAGACAAAATCACATAAAGAAGCATACATATACACACGCACAAAAAGAGAAAAAGGAAAAAAAAATTAAATATATATATATATATATATATATAAGAAAAAATAAAGGAAGAGAGCAACAAATCAGTAAACAAATATACCAGTGACAATAAGCTCTAAATACTAAACTGAGATAAACATAAAACCAGAAACAGATTAGATGCAGAAAGCAAACCCCAAGTCTGCAGTTGCTCCCAAAGTCCACTGGCTCAATTTTGGTATGATTCGTTGTCTATTCAGGTAGTCCAGAGATGCAGGGTACATCAAGTTGATTGTGGAGATTTAATCTGCTCCTCTTGAGGCTGCTGGGGAAATTTCCCTTTCTCTTCTTTGCTCCCCCAGCTCCTGAGGTTCAGCTTTGGATTTGGCCCTGCCTCTGCATGTAGGTCACACTCTGGCGTCTATTCTTTGCCCAGACAGGAGGGGGTTAAAGGAGCGGCCGATTAGGGGGCTCTGGCTCACTCAGGCTGTGGGGAGGGAGGGGTACAGAATGTGGGGCGAGCCTGCTGCAGCAGAGGCCGGCATGACATTGCACCAGCCTGAGGAACCCTGTGTGTTCTCTGGGGAGGTTGTCCCTGGATCACTGGACCCTGGCAGTGGCAGGCTGCACAGGATCCCAGGAGGGGAGGTGGGGATGGTGACCTGTGCTTGCACACAGGCTTCTTGGTCGCTGCAGCAGCAGCATTAGCATTTCATACCCATCTCTGGTATGCACACTGAAGGCTGTGGCTAACGCATGTCTCTGGAGCTCGTTTAGGTGGTGCTCTATTCTATTTCCAAATATTTAATTAGTCTCCTCGCGCACCCCAAAACAATGGTCTCTTGACTCTTAGGCAGGTCCAGACTTTTTCCTGGACTCCTTCCTGGCTAGCTGTGGTGCACTAGCCCCCTTGAGGCTGTGTTCATGCAGCCAACCCCAGTCCTCTCCCTGGGATCTGAACTCCGAAGCCCGAACCTCACCTCCCAGCCCCCACCCGCCCCGGCGGGTGAGCAGACAAGCCTCTCAGTCTGGTGAGTGCTGGTCAGCACTGATCCTCTGTGCAGGAATCTCTCTGCTTTGCCTTGTGCAGCCCTATTGCTGTGCTCCCCTTCGTGGCTCTGAAGCTTCCCCCCCACCAACCTCTGTCTCTGCCAGTGAAGGGCTTCCTAATGTGTGGAAACTTTTCCTTCTTCACAGCTCCTTCCCAGAGGTGCATATCCAATCCCTATTCTTTTGTCTCTGTTTTTCCTTTTTTTTTTTTGCCCTACCCAGGTTCATGGGGAGTTTCTTACCTTTTGGGAGGTCTGAGGTTTTCTGCCAGTATTCAGTAGGAGTTCAGTAGGAGTGGTTCCACATGTAGATGTATTTTTGATGTATTTGTGAGAAGGAAGATGATTTCCATGTCTTACTCTTATGCCATCTTGAAGGTCTCTCCCTGTTTTTCTTTTTATCTGCTTGAACACTTATCTCCATCAGACTACCAATCCTACATCATGTGCACTCACTGTGTATGTACTGAAAGGAAGAATTCTTAATTTTTCTTTCTTGAAAAGCTAATATTCTCTAAATTTATAATACTTAAATAGATAAGAAGTCCAGATTTATATATCATGTATATCTTAATAGAGAAATCATCCAGATTTATACATTCACTAAGACCCATTTATTTAAAAACAATTCACTTTCTCTGCTTCAGAGGTTTTAGTAGGTATGATACATGCCTTTCCCCATGTTGTTTTAAGTAGGTAACATGTAATTGCTTCATCTTTGACATTGATGGTTTACATTTTTTTTTTAACATCTTTATTGGAGTATAACTGCTTTACAATGTGTCAGCTTCTGCTCCATAACAAAGTGAATCAGTTATATATATATACACATGTGCCCATATCTCCTCCCTCTTGCATCTCCCTCCCTCACACCCTCCCCATCCCACCCCTCCAGGTGACCACAAAGCACCAAGCTGATCTCCTTGTGCTATGCGGCTGCTTCCCACTAGCTATCCACTTTACATTTGGTAGTGTATACATGTCCCATGCCACTCCCTCACCCCATCACATTCTACCACCCCCTCCCCATATCCTCAAGTCCATTCTCTGGTAGGTCTGTGTCTTTATTCCCGACTTGCCACTAGGTTCTTCATGACCTTTTTTTTTTTTTTTTTCCCCTTAGATTCCATATATATGTGTTAGCATACTGTATTTGTTTTTCTCTTTCTGACTTACTTCACTCTGTATGACAGACTCTAACTCCATCCACCTAACTACAGATAACTCAATTTCATTTCTTTTCATGGCTGAGTAGTATGCCATTATATATATGTGCCACATCTTCTTTATCCATTCATCTGATGATGGACACTTAGGTTGCTTCCATGTCCTGGCTATTGTAAATAGAGCTGCAATGAACATTTTGGTACATGACTCTTTTTGAATTATGGTTTTCTCAGGGTATATGCCCAGTAGTGGGATTGCTGGGTCGTATGGTAGTTCTATTTTTAGTTTTTTAAGGAACCTCCATACTGTTCTCCATAGCGGCTGTATCAATTTACATTTCCACCAACAGTGCAAGAGTGTTCCCTTTTCTCCACACCCTCTCCAGCATTTGTTGTTTGTAGATTTTCTGATGATGGCCATTCTGACTGGTGTGAGATGATATCTCATTGTAGTTTTGATTTGCATTTCTCTAGTGATTAATGATGTTGAGCATTCTTTCATGTGTCTGTTCACAATCTGTATATCTTCTTTGGAGAAATGTCTATTTAGTTCTTCTGACCATTTTTGGATTGGGTTTTTTTTGTTGTTGTTGTTACTGAGCTGCTTGTAAATCTTAGAGATTAATCCTTTGTCAATTGCTTCATTTGCAAATATTTTCTCCCATTCTGAGGGATGTCTTTTCATCTTGTTTATGGTTTCCTTTGCTGTGCAAAAGCTTTTAAGTTTCATTAGGTCCCATTTGTTTACTTGTGTTTTTATTTCCATTTCTGTAGGAGTTGGGTCAAAAACGATTTTGCTGTGATTTATGTCATAGAGTGTTCTGCCTATGTTTTCCTCTAAGAGTTTGATAGTGTCCAGCCGTACATTTAGGTCTTTAATCCATTTTGAGTTTATTTTTGTGTATGGTGTTAGGGAGTGTTCTAATTTCATACTTTTACATGTACCTGTCCAGTTTTCCCAGCACCATTTATTGAAGAGGCTGTCTTTTCTCCACTGTATATGCTTGCCTCCTTTATCAAAGATAGGTGACGATATGTGCGTGGGTTTATCTCTGGGTTTTCTATCCTGTTCTATTGATCTATGTTTCTGTTTTTGTGCCAGTACCAAACTGTCTTGATTACTGTAGCTTTGTAATATAGTCTGAAGTCAGGGAGCCTGATTCCTGCAGCTCCATTTTTCGTTCTCAATATTTATTTGGCTGTTCGGGGTCTTTTGTGTTTCCATACAAATTGTGAAATTTTTTGTTCTAGTTCTGTGAAAAATGCCAGTGGTAGTTTCATAGGGATTGCATTGAATCTGTGGATTGCTTTGGGTAGTAGAGTCATTATCACAATGTTGATTCTTCCAATCCAAGAACATGGTATATCTCTCCATCTATTTGTATCATCTTTAATTTCTTTCATCAGTGTCTTATAATTTTCTGCATACAGGTCTTTTGTCTCCTTAGGTAGGTTTATTTCTAGATATTTTATTCATTTTGTTGCAATGGTAAACAGGAGGGTTTTCTTAATTTCACTTTCAGATTTTTCACCATTAGTATATAGGAATGCAAGAGATTTCTGTGCATTAATTTTGTATCGTGCTACTTTACCAAATTCATTGATTAGTTCTAGTAGTTTTCTGGTAGTATCTTTAGGATTCTCTATGTATAGTATCATATAATCTCCAAACAGTGACAGCTTTACTTCTTCTTTTCTGATTTTTATTCCTTTTATTTCTTTTTCTTCTCTGATTGCTGTGGCTAACACTTCCAAAACTATGTTGAATAATAGTGGTGAGAGTGGGCAACCTTGACTTGTTACTGATCTTAGTGGAAATGGTTTCAGTTTTTCACCATTGAGGACGATGTTGGCTGTGGGTTTGTCATATATGGCCTTTATTATGTTGAGGAAAGTCCCCTCTATGCCTACTTTCTGCAGGGCTTTTATCATAAATGGGTGTTGAATTTTTTCGAAAGCTTTCTCTGCATCTATTGAGATGATCATATGGTTGTTCTCATTCCATTTGTTAATATGATGTATCACGTTGATTGATTTGCGTATATTGAAGAAACCTTGAATTCCTGGAATAAACCCCACTTGATCATGGTGTATGATCCTTTCAATGTGCTGTTGGATTCTGTTTGCTAGTATTTTGTTGAGGATTTGTGCATCTATGTTCATCAGTGATATTGGCCTGTAGTTTTCTTTCTTTGTGACATCTTTGTCTGGTTTTGGTATCAGGGTGATGGTGGCCTCGTAGAATGAGTTTGGGAGTGTTCCTCTCTCCGCCATATTTTGGAAGAGTTTGAGAAGGATAGGTGTTAGCTCTTCTCTAAATGTTTGATAGAATTCGCCTGTGAAGCCATCTGGTCCTGGGCTTTTGTTTGTTGGAAGATTTTTAATCACAGTTTCAATTTCAGTGCTTGTGATTGGTCTGTTCATATTTTCTATTACTTCCTGGTTCAGTCACGGCAGGTTGTACATTTCTAAGAATTTGTCCATTTCTTCCAGGTTGTCCATTTTATTGGCATAGAGTTGCTTATAGTAATCTCTCATGATCGTTTGTATTTCTGCAGTGTCTGTTGTTACTTCTGCTTTTTCATTTCTAATTCTATTGATTTGAGTCTTCTCCCTTTTTCTCTTGATGAGTCTGGCTAATGGTTTATCAATTTTTTTTTTATCTTCTCAAGGAACCAGCTTTTAGTTGTATTGATCTTTGCTATAGTTTCCTTTATTTCTTTTTCATTTATTTCTGATCTGCTCTTTATGATTTATTTCCTTCTGCTAACTTTGGGGTTTTTTGTTCTTCTTTCTCTAATTGCTTTAGGTACAAGGTTAAGTTAGGTTAAGTTGTTTATTCGAGATGTTTCCTGTTTCTTTATGTAGGCTTGTATTGCTATAAACTTCCCGCTTTGAACTGCTTTTGCTGCATCCCATAGATTTTGGGTCGTCGTGTCTCCATTGTCATTTGTTTCTATGTTTTTTTTTATTTCCCCTTTGATTTCTTCAGTGATCACTTCGTTATTAAGTAGTGTATTGTGTAGCCTCCATGTGTTTGTATTTTTTACAGATATTTTCCTGTAATTGATATCTAGTCTCATTGCATTTTGGTCAGAAAAGATACTTGATACGATTTCAATTTTCTTAAATTTACTAAGGCTTGATTTGTGACCCAAGATATGATCTATCCTGGAGAATGTTCCATGAGCACTTGAGAAGAATATGTATTCTGTTGTTTTGGGTGGAATGTCCTATAAATATCAATTAAGTCCATCTTGTTTAATGTATCATTTAAAGCTTTTGTTTCCTTATTTATTTTCATTTTGGATGATCTGTCCATTGTTGAAAGTGGGGTGTTAAAGTCCCCTATTATGATTGTGTTACTGTTGATTTCCCCTTTTATGGCTGTTAGTATTTCCTTATGTATTGAGGTGCTCCTATGTTGGGTGCATAAATATTTACAATTGTTATACCTTCTTCTTGGATCGATCCCTTGATCATTATATAGTGTCCTTCTTTGTCTCTTGTAATAGTTTTTATTTTAAAGTCTATTTTGTCTGATATGAGAATTGCTACTCCAGCTTTCTTTTGATTTCCATTTGCATGGGATATCTTTTTTCATCCCATCACTTTCAGTCTGTATGTGTCCCTAGGTATGAAGTTGGTCTCTTGTAGACAGCATATATTCGGGTCTTGTTCTTGTATCCATTCAGCCAGTTTGTGTCTATTGGTGGGAGCATTTAATCCATTTACATTTAAGGTAATTATCAATATGTATGTTCCTATTCCCATTTTCTTAAATGTTTTGGGTTTGTTATTGTAGTTGTTTTCCTTCTCTTCTGTTACTTGCCTAGAGAAGTTCTTTTAGCATTTGTTGTAAAGCTGGTTTGGTGGTGCTGAACTGTCTCAGCTTTTGCTTGTCTGTAAAGTTTTTAATTTCTCTATCAAATCTGAATGAGATCCTTGTTGGGTAGAGTAATCTTGGTTGTAGGTTTTTCTCCTTCATCACTTTAAGTATATCCTGCCACTCCCTTCTGACTTGCAGAGTTTCTGCTGAAAGATGAGCTGTTAACCTTATGAGGATTCCCTTGTGTGTTATTTGTTGTTTTTCCCTTGCTGCTTTTAATATGGTTTCTTTATATTTAATTTTTGATAGTTTGATTAATATGTGTCTTGGCGTGTTTCTCCTTGGATTTATCCTGTATGGGACTCTCTGTGCTTCCAGGACTTGATTAACTATTTCCTTTCCCATATTAGGGAAGTTTTCAACTATAATCTCTTCAAATATTTTCTCAGTCCCTTTCTTTTTCTCTTCTTCTTCTGCGACCCCTATAATTCAAATATTGGTGCATTTAATGTTGTGCCAGAGGTCTCTGAGACTGTCCTCAGTTCTTTTCATTCCTTTTTCTTTATTCTGCTCTGCAGTAGTTATTTCCAGTATTTTATCTTCCAGGTCACTTACCCGTTCTTCTGCCTCAGTTATTCTGCTATTGGTCCCTACTAGAGTATTTTTAATTTTATTTATTGTGTTTTTCATCATTGCTTGGTTCCTCTTTAGTTGTTCTACGTCCTTGTTAAACGTTTCTTGCATTTTGTCTCTTCTATTTCCAAGATTTTGGATCATCTTTACTATCATTATTCTGAATTCTTTTTCAGGGAGACTGCCTAATTCCTCTTCATTTGTTAGGTCTGATGCGTTTTGACCCTGCTCCTTCATCTGCTGTGTGTTTTTCTGTCTTCTCATTTTGCTTATCTTACTGTGTTTGGGGTCTCCTTTTCACAGGCTCCAGGTTCGTAGTTCCCGTTGTTTTTGGTGTCTGTCTCCAGTGGCTAAGGTTGGTTCAGTGTGTTGTGTAAGCTTCCTGGTGGAGGGGCCTAGTGCCTGTGTTCTGGTGGATGAGGCTGGATCTTGTCTTTTTGGTGGGCAGGCCTACGTCTGGTTGTGTATTTTGGGGTGTCTGTGGCCTTATTATGATTTTAGGCAGCCTTTCTGCTAATGGATGGAGCTGTGTTGCTGTCTTGCTAGTTGTTTGGCATACAGTGTCCAGCTCTGTAGCTTGCTGGTCATTGAGTGAAGCTGGGTCTTGATGTTGAGATGGAGATTCCTGAGAGATTTTTGCCGTTTGGTATTACATGGAGCTTGGAGGTCTCTTGTGGACCAGTGTCCTGAAGTTGGCTCTTCCACCTCAGAGGCACAGCCCTGATGCCTGGCTGAAGCACCTAGAGCCTTTCATCCACACGGCTCAGAATAAAAGGCAGAAAAAATAGAAAGAGAGAAAGAAAGAGGATAAAATAAAATAAAATAAAATAAAATAAACCTATTATAACAAAAAATAAGAAAAAAATTATTAGGAAAAAAATTTATTAAGAAAAAAATTAAATTTTTTAAAATAAAGATTAAGAAAAAAATTATTTAAAAAAATTATTTTTTTTAAATCAAAAATAAGGAAAAAATTATTAAGCGAAAATTTATTAAGAAAAACAGTTCTTTTAAGTAAAAAGAAAAAAAAAAAAAAAAAAACGATAAAAACACGGATGGACCGAACCCTAGGACAAATATTTAAAGCAAAGGTATACATACAAAATCTCACCCAGAAGCATACACATATACACTCACAAAAAAGGAAAAGGGGGTAAATTAAGATATCCTGCTCCCAAAGCCCACCTCCTCAATTTGGGATGATTCGTTGCCTATTTAGGTATTCAACAGATGCAGGTTCATCAAGTTGTTTGTGGAGCTTTAATCCGCTGCTTCTGAGGCTGCTGGGAGAAATTTCCCTTTCTCTTCTTTGTTCCTGCAGCTCTCGGGGTTCAGCTTTGGATTTGGACCCGCCTTTGCATGTAGGTCGCCTGAGGGCGTCCTTTCTTCGCTTACACAAGACGGGGTTAAAGGAGCAGCTGCTTCGGGGGCTCTGGCTCACTCAGGCGGGGGGGATGGAGGTGTACGGATGCGGGGCAAGCCTGCAGCGGCAGAGGCCAGCGTGACGTTGCAGCAGCCTGAGCCGCGCTGTGCGTTGTCCCAGGGAAGTTGTCCCTGGATCACGGGACCCTGGTCGTGGCGGGCTGCACAGGTTCCTGGGAGTGGCGGTGTGGAGAGTGACCTGTGCTCGCCCACAGGCTTCTTGTTGGTGGCAGCAGCAGCCTTAGCATCTCATGCCCCTCTCTGGGGTCCGCGCTGATAGCCGCGGCTCGCGCCCGTCTCTAGAGCTCGTTTTGGCGGTGCTCTGAATCCCCTCTCCTCACACACCGGGAAACAAAGAGGAAAGAAGATGTCCCTCGCCTCTTTGGCAGCTGCAGACTTTTTCCCGGATTCCCTCCTGGCTAGCTGTGGTGCACTAGCCCCCTTCAGGCTGTGTTTACGCCGCCAACCCCAGTCCTCTCCCTGGGATCCAACCGAATCCCGAGCCTCAGCTCCCAGCCCCGCCCACCCCGGCGGGTGAGCAAACAAGCCTCTCGGGCTAGTGAGTGCTGCTTGGCACTGATCCTCTGTGCGGGAATCTCTGCTTTGCCCTCTGCACCCCTGTGGCTTCGCTCTCCTCCTTGGCTCCGAAGCCTCCCCCCTCTACCGCCCACAGTCTCCGCCCACAAAGGGACTTCTAGTGTGTGGAAACCCTTCCTCCTTCACGGCTCCCTCCCACTGGCGCAGGTCCCGTCCCTATTCTTTTGTCTCTGTTATTTCTTTTTTCTTTTGCCGTATGCAAGTACGTGGGGAGTTTCTTGCCTTTTGGGGGGTTTGACGTCTTCTGCCAGCATTCAGTGGGTGTTCTGTAGGAGCAGTTCCACGTGTAGATGTATTTCGAATGTATCTGTGAGAAGGAAGGTGATCTCCGCATCTTAGTGTTCCTCCATCTTGCCCAGACCCCCCCTACATGTTTGATATAATAGATTTAAGCGAACTCAGTGCTCTTAAAATTTGCTGTGGCCAAATATGTTTAACAAATATATATTTTGTGGATGATGCATATTGATTTTCAACATTATGATGGACATAAATATACTCTGTAAGTCTACTGACTAATTTAATCTCTAAGATATTCAGAAGAACAATATTTCTTGGAAATTTAAATATGACAAAATTTCTCATAAATAGTAATTTTTTTTTGCATACAAGAAGAGTTTTATTGTATAGGAATAAGATATAGGAATTCATCTCTTTCTATTCAATTCAATTCTAGGTTTTATCCTAAATTCACTGTCCTTAATCACACTAGTTGTTCATTTATGCCATGGAATTGCTGAAATCATTTGATTGGTAATACTCAATGAATGCCTAGAGGTTTAGCTAACTTTTTTCAAGGTTATTTAAAAAGTCATTTCAGAGCACTCTCAAACAAGAGTGAATGTTTGTCCCTAGAACTTAATATCTGGGATATTTTAAAAAGCCATGTATATATGCTGCTTGCATAGAATCACAAGAATTAAACAAAGTAATAATTTTCACCAGAGCCTATTATGTTCAACTGGTGGGCAACTCGGGGATTAAATAGGAAACAAAAATAAATTTTTTAATTTAAAATTATTAACATGAAAATACCTGAAATTTCTTAGATTAAAAAAAAAGCAGATTTGAGAAACATGAGGATCAGCACTGCCCTATGACTGAATTCACAAACTTGAGGTTGGGCTGCTGGGGTCGAAGCAAGGCTCCCCTAAGAATGGATATAATAACACCTACTCACAGATTCCTTGTGAGGATAAAATGAGTCAGCATATGTAAATTACTTAAAATAGTACATGGTCTGCTTTCAGGTCCAAGTGGTTTTTGTTATTATATTACCCAAATCCTGTGTCAGGGTTTGCCTTATACAGACTCATTAGTGAATCAAAGCTCCCTAAACATACAAGCCCCAGAAATACTTCTATGACATTTTTGTCTTTATTCTGTATTAATTTACTCTGAGTAGAAATTTACAAAAGCTACCGATTCACATTTATTTTCCAAAGTAAAATTAGTTTTTAAAATCTCATGACAAAACAAGCCCACGTGGGATACTAAAGTTTATGTTAAAGAAGAGAGCTGAGGGATGTGACAATAGGAGCCTCTTTTAGTCTCAGCCAGTATTGTTCTGTTTTTCAAACTTTTACCCTCACCAATTATTTTTACTTAAGATTGCTTAATTTATTGAATCACTGTGCCCCATATCTTAATCTGGAATCTAAATTTAAATGTTTGTCCCAGGAAAAATATTCTTGAAAACTTTAATCCTGTCAGTGGTACTAAGATATGGGATTGGGAAAACGACAAGACAAGGACCTAGTTGAACTATTAGAATGTGTTCCCTGATAAATGCTACTGTTCTGCTTACAGAGCAAAGGATTTTCTATTAATTTTAAGTGAATCCTATTTCCCACATTGTGCAACATATCACAGCACTGGGATGTAAGGGGTTGTTGGGCCCAAGCTCACCTGCTCCTCATCAGACTGACAGCCAACATCTTGAAGTTTGTATCCTAGGATCAAAATAAGCAGTACTAAAAATGTAAATTTGCAGGCAAGCAAATTCCTTTTCTATTTACTCTAAATATACCATTGAAGGCCCTATTAACTGTTGACATAAAATAAGCTTGACTATTAATGGTGTTGTGGTCATTGTTGATATAAGGCAGTTGGTTATTTCCAGGTAAATGTCAACTGCTTTTGTGTTAATGATCTATGTTTTGGGTGTTTTCTCCTTTGGGGATGTTTTTCTCCCTTTAATATGGCATCTGGGTTTCAAGGTGGTTTATGTAATATCATGACTTGGAGAAAACTGTTTTATTTGCATGTTTCTATTAAAGTTTCTCATAATGCTTGGTCTGTTTGCCCTCTTCTACCATTTTAGCATCTTCTGCTAAGAGACCAGGATTGATGTAAACTGTAGTTTATTCTCTTTTCTTGTTCATTGTAAGTTGACTCTCTTATTCTCTCAAGCTTACATCACAGCCCTTCACTTCAGGGATTCTGTTCTTCCTTTAACTTTCACTGCTGCTAAATTTAGCATGCAAATTCCCTTGGCTGTCAAGATCAGGGGTTTAAACCTTCAGATCTCTTCTAAGGAATCATTTCACCCATGCCCACAGAAAGCCATATAGGATGATCATAAGAGACTACTGTGAACAATTACATGCCAACAAATTGGATAACCTAAAAGAAATGGATTAATTCCTAGAAACACACAACCTACAAGAGACTGAATCAAGAAGAAATAGAAATCAGAATAGACCAATGAGTGAGGAGACTGAATCATTTATCAATAACTCCCACCAAAAAAAGCCCAGGACCAGATGTTTTCACTGGTGAATTCTACCAGATATTTAAAGAAGAATTAATGCCAATCCTTCTCAAACTCTTTCAATGAATTGAAGAAGAGGGAACAATCTCCAATTCATTTTACAAGGCAAGTATTACCCTAATGTCAAAGCCAGAGAAGGACACTAAAGAAAATTAAAACTACAGGGCAATTACCCTGGTCAATTGAATTCTTAGTTGCATATAATATCTAAGATTCCCTTCCCTTTGGGATGACCTGAGACCAACCAAAGTATAGCAGGAATATCAGTTAAAATTATTAAAAAAGGAAATATTATCCTTCTATAATTTAATAGCTTTATTGACATATAATTCATATACCATGAAATTTACCTGTTTCATGTGTACAAATCAGCAGATTATAGCATATTTACAGACATGAGCAACCATCACTGTAACCTAATATAAGAACACTTCATTGCCCCTAAAAGATACCCTGTACCCATTAGCAGTCTCTCCTCATCTTCCCCCCTGCCCCCAAGCCTAGGCAGCCACCAACCTGCTCTTCTCCTCTAGAGATGTGCTTATTCTGGACATTTAATATAAATGGAATTATACAATATGTGATCTTTTGTAACTGGCTTCTTTCACTCAGCATAATTACTCATAATGTAGAGTTTATACCTGTAATTTTGCTATTTTTTCTATGTGTTTGATTTTTTTGTTCCACTATCCTCAATCATTGTCTTCTCTTTGTATAAAATAGATATCTTCTAGTATACAATTTCAATTCCTGTGTTCATGCTCTTAACCACAAACTATATTGTGTGGATAGCTGAACGTTTTGTAAAATAGATGGAACAAAATATATATATAACAGGACAAATGTAATGAAAGTGGTGGTGAGACTGGCTTAAGAGAGATGATGTTCAATTATATTTCTTTAGAAACACAAGTGATGAAGAAGGGGAAAGGGATACATATATTTCGTCCATGCTTCTATGGGGTATCTAGTTTCATAAAAATGTATTATAAAAGATTAAAAATATTCCCATTAGACTGACATTATTATCAATGGATTTGTCTTAATCTAAAATTTACATTGTTTTAAAATAAAATCTTAAAAAAGCAAGCCTTTCTTGCTTTGTCTCATATTGTCTTACATCTCTGCCATTTATTCTGTTCCTCAATCTGTATGCATTGAGATAATCTAATAAGATTTCTTTTTTATTTCCAGCATTCAAAATGATACACAAAAAAAGATAATTTTTTACCTATGATTTTTTTGTAAGAATAAAACTTAAGCTAAGATGGCAAAAAGAAAAAAAAATACAATTTAAAAAAAATCAGAACTAATAGATAACAAACATATGCATGCAGGGTGAAGCAAAAATTTTTGTCAGGATGTGAGTAACCAAAGAAGCCTTGAATAGAAATTACCAGATAGACTTTATTAAAGAAGAATTTAGGGAAGTTATATCCTCAATGGTGCAGTTTCAGTGAAAGATCAGAAGGTGGTCTTTAAAAAAGCTTATAAACAAAAAAGCCTTATGCCTCATTGACATCAAAGCACATTGTTATTGGTTGATTTGTGTTCCCCCAAAATTCATGTATTAACATCCTATCTCTCTAGTAACTTAGGATGTGACCTGATTTAGAAATAGAATTACTTCTGATACAATTAGTTAATATACTCTGAGGTTTTACTGGAGTATGGAAGGCCCTAATCCAACATTACTGGTGTGCTTATAAAAAGAGGAAATTTGGATATATGCTCATAGAGAGAAGGACATGTAAAGATGAAGGCAGAGATCACGTGATGCTTCTGTGAGCCTTCGAACACCAAAGATGGATAGCAGACCACCAGAAGCTGGGGAAGGCCTGGAACAGACTCCCCCTCACAGCCTCAGAAGGAACCAACCCTGCTGAAACCTTGATCTTGGACTTCTTGCCTACAGAAATGTGAGAACAATAAATTTCTGTTGTTTAAGCCAACCAGTTTCTCGTACTTTGTTATGGTAGCCCTAGCAAATTAATGCACCCTGTATTATACATTTGTGGTAAAATTGTAGATTTTTTCAAATATGAGACCGTAGACATAAGTGGTCTCTTATTTCTAGTTTTAAGTAAGTCTCTTTTATTGAGACCCTTACAGCCAAAGACCACCGGAAACTCAACTGTAGTTGAACAGAATTGAGTTTCTTGGCTCCACACAGTGGGGAAAGAGCACGCCATGGACCATTTGGGATCATTTTAGTGCTAGGGTTTATTATGGCATTTGGGCTGTGTTTGGTAAATTTGGAGATGGTTCCAGGAAGTTTGGTTTTTACTTTACATTGAGTGTTGTTAGAAAGTGGAGTATTTTGAAAATACTTAACTTGAAGATAGGAAGAACAGATCAGGCTAAAACTGTAATTGGTTAAAGAAGCAGCAGAAGGACTTCTCTGATTGTGCAGTGGTTAAGAATCCGCCTGCCAATGCAGGGGACACGGCTTAGAGTCCTGGTCCGGGAAGATCCCACATGCTGTGGAGCAACTAAGCCCGTGCACCACAACTATTGAGCCTGCACTCTAGAGCCCGCGAGCCACAACTACTGAAGCCCATGCACCTAGAACCCGTGCTCCGCAACAAGAGAAGCCACTGCAATGAGAAGCCCGCGCACCGCAACGAAGAGTAGCTCCCGCTCGCCGCAACTAGAGAAAGCCCACACACAGCAATGAAGACCCAATGCAGCCAAAAATAAAAATATATAAATAAATAAAATTTAAAACATTATTTTAAAAAGAAGCAGTAGAAAAGGCAGGAAGGAGGAGTGTTGAGCAATTTTGTGGTTGGGCAATATTCTTGCTTTGTGATTGGACAGACATGGGCATGGAGGGATCTTATTTTTATCTCATGGACACAGAGAAACCTTGTCTGATAATGGCGTTCTATGAAATGAGTTACCTTCAGCAGGAGAATAGCACAGCCGGATTTTAGAGCCAGTTCAGCTCAGCCAGCCCCAGGAAGGGGCTGCTTGTTCTCTCTCACTTTAATTACTCACAAAGTATTTTATTAATATCTATAGGAGATAAAATAATTTTGTTACATATTTAATAAGGAATTGAAAGAGCATATCTAAACATGGATTTTAATACTTTATTCATTCTTACTTGAAGGTATGTTGTTTCTAAAGAAAAATAAAAATTCTCTGGAGAGTAAATTATAAAATTAAGCTGAAAATAATTGAATTGATATGCCTTGAATTCAGCCTGAAGTGGCAACCTGTTTTCTTAAGTAAAAAATAAAATGAAATGAAAAAAATTCAGTCAACAAAAGTAAAAATAAACAAGTGGACTACCTCAAACTAAAAAGCTTCCACACAGCAAAGAAAACATGCAACATATGAAAAAGCAAGCTACAGATTAGGAGAAAATATTTTGTAAACCATGTATCTGAAAAGTTAGTGTCCAAACTTTATAAGGAAGTCATACATTCATTAGCAAAAAACCAAACTATTCAATTAAAAATGGGAAAAGGAAGAGATGTTTTTCCAAAGAGGACATACAAATGGCCAATAGGTATACATAAAAAGGTGTTTAATGTTACTAATCATCAGGGAAATGCAAATTAAAACTATGAGATATCACCCCACACCTGTTAAGGTTGTTGTTATCAAAAATAATAAAAAATAACCTGTTGGCAAGGACATTGAGAAAATGGAACCTACCCTTGTGCACTGTTGGTGGGAATGTAAATTGGCATATTTTCATTATGGAAAACAGTATAGAACTACCAAATGATCCAACAATCCTCTTCTGGGTGCATAAGCAAAGTAAATGAAATCAGTACCTCAAAGGGATATCTGTTCTCCCAGGTTCATTGCAGCATTATTCACAATAGCCAAGATATGGAAATAATCTAAGTGTCTGTGGAAAGATGGATGGATAAAGAAATTGTGGTTTGTATATGAATAATATTCAGCCTTGAAAAAAAAGAAGGTAATCCAGCCATTTGCTACAACATGGATGAATCTTTCACATTATGCTAAGTGAAAAAAGCCAGGCACAGAAAGGAAAACACTACATGATCTTTCTTATATATGGAATCTGAGAAGTAAGATACAAAGAAGTAGAGAGTAAAACAGTGGTTACTAGATGCCCTAAGGTGGGGTAAATGGGGAGATGTTGGTCAAAGGGCACTAAGCTGCAGTTCTGTAGGATGAATGAGTCTAGAGATCTATTATACAGCATGATGATTGTAGTTAGTAATACTGTAACTGGTTGTAGTTAGTAATACTCTAGATTTCTGGAGTTCTCATCACACACACACAAAATGATAACCTTGTTAGAAGATATGTTAATTAGATGATCATAGTAATCATTTCACTGTGAATATGTACATCAAATCATGTTGTATACCCTGAATATACACAATTTTATTATTGTTTTTTAAAAATTGTAAATTCTTATATACAATCATGATTTGTAAAATACATCTATATCATTTACTACGAGTAAATGAGGATTATGAGAGAAATCGTATCTCCCATAAAAATCATGGCTCGGGCTTCCTTGAACTGCATGAAATTTCCGGCTAATAGGTAACAGTAGCCTTCTTTGGGCATTTACAATGCACAACAAATACATTACCACTTAATATCCATCAAAGACACATAGTATGATCTAGCTTTTCTGTTTATTAAAAAGCACTTCGGAATTTGGGTAGTCGATTCATAATGGGTTTTACGAGGATGTAAAGAGTAATTCTTTAATATTTTGAGGTATGCTTCATTAGGAACTACTGTTTACTCAATCCATATATCACTTGCTCTCATTGCAGAGACAAAATTTATAATCTGCAGTCTGATTCTTTCAAGTTTTTCTTGCAGATCGCAGAAGTTGGATGACTTCATTTCCATGTCACTTATCTTTATAATGGATGACATTGTGCCTTTATTACTGTCACACCTCCTATATGACTCCTATATGACAGAAAAATAGCCCCTAACCTATTATTTACTAACATATAACATTGCCACATTTCTATAGATATCTGAATTCTGCTATCACTTTAAAATTTTAAACATCATTTTTCTTTAAGTTTATATAAATCATCATAAATTAAAATGCAAATTACTAGACTAATATGGACTCAGGTTTAGCATCTTCACATTTTTATAAACATCTACATTCACTTAGACCTTTTAAAAATAATATTTTCCTTTAAGAAGTTTAACAACATCATAAAGAACTTGATACTGAAAATGATGCATATACTCAAAAGTAACATACTAATTTGATTGATGCAAATTTCAGCCAGAGGAAAAATAGTTCAGCTAAATGCACATTACTACTAACAATACAATTTTAGTGGAAAGCTCAGCATTTATGAATTTGCAAATCAAAGGCATAGTTGTAAAAAGCAACTAGTGAAAATAGGTTTTTAATTTTTCCTACCAACGACGTATGCAAATAAAATGTATATTATCTTGGTTTCTCAATTGTAAATTGTGTCAACAGCATATAGCTTTCAGGAAATAAAACCTCAGGGGAAAAATAAACATTATATATATATATTTAAATACAACTTGGAAATACAATGTGATTCTCAGTATGAAAAGGCCAAGGATACTTCATTACCACTTTTTTAAGGTTTTTAACAGCTTTTCAATGTGTACAGATCCAAGTCCTGTGGATCATAAAGCATTTTATGGTCTTCTCTCAAATTACACAGATATCATTTCAAATTAGTGAAGTACATTTAACACATCCGCATTTTTCTCAAATATTCACTAACATTATCACATAATGACATTAACATCTTTGACGCTGGGGTGCATTTTTACAATAATGATATATTAATCACTTTGTCAGATCTTAACTGGCAATTTTTACCCCCTTGTATTAGTTTCCTTTGAGTGCTGTAACTAATCGTCACAAACCTACAACAGTACAAAATTTCTGTTTTATAGATCTGGGGGACTGAAGTCTACAATAAGACGTTGGCAAGGCTGTGCTCCTCTGAAGACTTTCCTACCTTTTCAGGTTCTAGAGACTCCCTGAATTCCTTGGCTGAGATACCTTCCTTATATCAGCCCAACCTCTTGCTTTAATCGTCCTGTCTTTTTCTTTCTTTCAATTTCTTGCCTCTCCTTTGCAGGACCCTTGTGATTACTTTTGGGGCCCACCTGATAAACCAATATAATCTCACCATATCAAGATGCTTATTTTAACCACATCTGCAAATCCTTGCTTACCATATTAGGCAACATTCACAGGCTCCAGGAATTAAGGCCCAGATACCTTTGAGGGGAAGGCATTTTTCAGTTTACTACACTACCCTTAATGGCACGTACAATAAAGTCTCTTAGTCAATGGCTTCTTATGATCAATGAAATACAGTAAAACTCATCCCCTTCCTTGCTTTGTTTTCCCTTGAGAACTATTTGATTTCAATTCCCTGGACTTCTCGCCTCTGGTCTTCATCTCTTTCTAGAATGCCCACCCTATCCCTCTATCCCACATACCTAACCTTGATAATGTATGTCACTATTTTAGGACTCACTTTATTTTTTAAAAAATGTTTATTGGAGTATAGTTGATTTACAATGTTGTGTTAGTTCCAGGTGTACAGCAAAGTGAATCAGTTATACATATACATATATCCACTCTTTTTTAGATTCTTTTCCCATATAGGCCATTACAGAGTATTGAGTAGAGTTCACTGTGCTATACAGTAGGTCCTTATTAGTTATCTATTTATACATAATAGTGTGTATATGTCGATCCCCATCTTCCAATTTATCCCTCCCCCCTTGTCACACCTGGTAACCATAAGTTTGTTTTCTACATTTGTGACTCTATTTCCGTTTTGTAGATAAGTTCATTTGTAGCCTTATTTTTAGCTTCAACATATAAGGGATATCATATGATATTTGTCATTCTCTGTCTGACTTACTTCACTCAGTATGACAACCTCTAGGTCTATCCAATATTACCTCTTCAGGAAGATTTCCAGTGTCACTTACAATGCCTTAATTACCCTTATACACGATTGGATTAGTTTTCTGTGCTATATAACAAGTTATCAAAAACTTAGCAGTTTAAAACCACTCACATTTATCATCTCACAATTTCTGCATGTCAGAAGTCTGAGTGTGACTTAGCTGAGTTTCTGTTCCTGGTCCCGCAAGGCTGAGGTCAAATGTTTGCCTGGGTTGTGAGCTGATCTGAGGCCCAGGTTCCTCTCCAAGCTCACTGGTTGTTGGTAGAACTTAGTTTCTTGTGGTTTTGAAGCCAGTTCTCTGGACTCGCTTTCTTACTGGCTGTTTACCTGAAGGTTCTCAGCTCCTAGGAACCACATGCCCTTCCCTGCCATGTGGCGCTCTCCAAAACACAGTCTTCATTCTGCTCCTTCCAGGCAAGCAGGAGAATGAATGAACTTCTTTTCAAGTCTTAAATGAAAGTCTTTTAAAGTCTTACCTGATTTGGTGAGACTTACCCAAGATAATCTCTCTCTTGATTAACTCCAAGTTGTCTGATCAGTTGACAGTAATTATATCCACAAATCCCTTCCACAATATAATGTAATATAATCATTGGAGTGATGTTCCATCACATTGGCTAATCTCACCCAACTCAAAAGGAGAGGATTCTACAACCCAGGTACACTGGGGGTGAAGATCTTGGGGGCTCTGTTAGGATTCTGTCAGCACAGAATCACAGTCACCACTGTGACTCCTTAGCATGAGAAACTGACCACGTGTACCCGTCATGACATTGCATTGATTTAAACCACTCATTGTTTATAACCCCAATATCTACCACACTTCTTGCCACATGGTAGGGACTCATTTAATATTTGTATAAGAAATTAATATACAAGTCAGCACGGCATTGAATGTGCAGTGAACTCATGCACATTCTGTAAAAGAGATTCTTGTATGAGTGTTTTCTCACATATGAATATATTATTCTTCAGCACTTGAATGGATTATATGCATGAAATTATTTATGAAAGAGACAAGCTAAATTAACTTCCTACTAGAAAAGCAAAACACCTTTTCTCACAATTACATATTTAGAAGTAGGTAATTAGAACAAAAGGGTGTGCATGAGAACTTAAGGATAATTCATTTTTTCATGTGTTTCTGGCAGATGTTTGTTCAATGCTATTTCTCTTATTTTACAAAGAAAAATACTTTCATTATTATAAAATAGTATCCAGAAATGTATCATTTGCAATACACTTCAATCTCATCATAATGGTTTAAAGACAAAGAACAGGCTTTTTTCCTATTTGAATTCTCCATACTACCTACCATAGCTCTTGCAAAAAATATCCACTTAATGGATTTTTTTATTGAAGGAAATCTTTATTTCTATGCTATTTGGAAGTAGTGTTGTATTTTTACTTCTTTTTACCGTCCTTGGAAATTTGAAATCCTTTTATTCAACTTGGTCCAGTTTCTATTGTTCTTGTTTTTTGAACATTAACTATCATTTGGGGTTTTTCACTGTATATAGATCATTGCCTTCAGTAGTTTCTAGGGCAGTTTGGGACTACCATAGTTTTTCCAACTGCCACTGTACTTTTAAGCTTTGAAAACTTTATCCCGTATCCCGATTCTTTTTATTATACCCTTATCCCTACAGTTGTGAAATTACTGATAAAAGCTGAGCAGTTAAAGGACATAATGATTACTGGACATTCTCTTCTCTGAGGTATTCAGCCAGGAATTTTTAGAACTTATATGTATACATATATGCTACATTTTGGAGGATAAATGATATTATTTAAATACTTTCCAAAAATGTTACTATCCACATATATTAACTATGCCTGGAAAACTGACACCCAAATAATGATTCTGCTTTATGAACAATTTTATGATGTTTACGCCTCACTTTTTGTTTCATCTGGATTCCCTTGGGTCAAGTCAGCTTATTTCTTATCTCCAAATACTTGTGTGCATTTCATCCAATGACAATCATTTTATCTCTCTGTGTTTTCTGAGTAAAACTTAAAACTTAGTTTCAGGACTGATGTGTTGGTCTTAAGATTGAAGACTTATTACAGTGACATTTTTTCATTGTTTATTTGTTTTGAGAGTAGCAAGAAATCTATCAAGCAAAGCTTATAATGATTGCAACCTCCAGGGTACCAGAAAGAAAACATAAGGAAGCATCAAATCATTAATAATGTACTTTATTAATTGCAATGTCTTCAGAGAACATTATTGAACAAGAGGTGAGAAGTATGAAGAAACAAAATAGTATTTTAAAAATGCTGTCATTTAACATTGCTACCTGCTGGTAGTTTGTTAGATGAAGCATAGGAATCATAAATAACATTTCTTTCTTAAATTGTAATGTAGAGAAAGAGAGAGAATCGCAATGATAATATGGAAGAGAATTATGAGTCATTGCCTAGAGACTAAATTGGATGCATTTATGCAGAAATATGCCAGTAACTGACAGCAGTGGTGGAGGGAACTTGTTCATTGGATATGCACTGACACTGATTCTTTCCTTTGAGTTTCTCATTGTGAATTTGGACCTTGTGAAACTAGTAATCCTTGTGAGAATGGAGCTGTGTGTAGAGAGAAAATGAATCTGGAAGCATTTCCCCTTGGGTGTCAGTGCCAGTGAAGGAGGGCTTTGCAGGTCCCCAGGGTGAGATCACTGTCAGTCCTGCTTGCATGGACCTGGCTATGACCTTGAACTCACTCAGCCACAGCAATTCTTATAGAGCAGTCAACTAAGACTCTGATGGAGGAATGGAATAGTTCAGGATGCAACCATGGTTATCTAGTGAAGGTTATCTGCCTTCAATATCAAAATGAGTGCCAATTATTTTCACAAAACACCCCAATTCTGACAAATTAATTTATATTTATGTTAGTCATAATTGTAACAAATGAGAAAATTTAATGAGATGTGACCTCTATGTTCTGGTGTCAGAATTAACCATTTTTCTTTGTTTTTTAATGGTAGATTTTTTTAAAGTATTTATTTGTAGGTATGGGAAAGCACTATTTACAATGATTTAAAATTATTTTAGCCCACCTATTACACACACAAACACACACACACACACATACTTTTTCTTACTGAAATATGTATTCCTGAAGGAATATAAATTTGCAAAGGAAAAAGAAGGAGTTAGGAAGAAAAGAAGAAAAAATGTAAGGAAAGGGAAAAAAGGAAAAAAAGAAATATTGAAGGTTGGAACATGGATTTTTCTGTGGAAAAGCATGCCAAAAATGGATAATTTTATTAAGACACAGGAAAATCAAGGCATAAAATAGCCCTGTGAAGTGGATATGGCTAAGAGACATGAGAGAGGAAAAAAAAAAAAAATGAAAAGGAAAGAGACAGTGAGCTAGAAGGAGTTGGAAAAAAATGTCCATTTTATTTTGCCTTATTTAACCTCCTGAAAAATATATTTTTACAATTTTTACATGGTCCCTCACTAAATTAATAAATGGTTAAAATAATGTAATGTATGAAAAAGCACATTTTGATAGAAAGTTATTTTGTTTTTAAATGGTATCATTTAAATGAAAGTATGATTTTTAAACCAAATATCTGCAAATGCATGTCCTTAAGAAGTGTAATATTTTTTTTTTAATTCGGTGAAGAAGCCCAGGTTTAAAATAACAGGTAGAGGTGGGGCCCTAGCAAACTGTAATATCTACATACATATTAATATAGAATTGATTGTTCTAACACTGTGTCTTCTAAGCAAAATATATTTTGGGGCTGTGGGCCACCTCTTTGCTACTCCTGATTTAAACCAACATTACTGTCTTTTTTTTTTTTTTTTTTTAGATTTTGGTACTTAAAAGATTGTGTTTTAAAATATGTGAAATTCTCAGATTAACTTGAAATAATTCAGTATTATCTTATTTCTGAGTTCAAACCCAAAGGCTTTTGGGGGTGTTGGGAATGGTTCTCAAATTTCTGGGGCTCACTAGAAATAAAGAAGGCATGGTTGCATGCCTGAGAGAGAAGCCAACAAATTTTTTAGATCTAGATAGCCCTAGTATCAGGGTAATATACGGTTATATATGGCCACTTCTTATATGTTCTGAGTGACATAAATATATATATATAATTTTATAAGTCTCTGTAAATATTTTAATTCTTAATTTCTTATACTATAAGAAAATACAATTTCCAAATATGCTACATATAATGCAATGCTACCTATTAAATTTTTGGAGATCATACATTATATACTACGGAAATGTAAATTTTGGATACCTGATATATTGATGTATTTTATAATAGCATTATCCATAATATATTTTGAACAATGCCCAAGAAGATTTAGCTACTAGAGAACTAAAACATTTATTAAAAATTATATCACACATGTAAGCTGATATCAGCATAAAACTATGACACTGTATTCTTAACACTTTCTCAAAAATAAAATAGCATGGGAAGCCAAAATTTTGAATTCACATTAGTAGTAGTATTTTTACATGACTATATATGAGAAACAATTATTACTATGTATATGCCAATTTATAAATCTCAAACATTATGTGGTTATTCACCACATTGGCAGTACATTATTAAAATACTCACCTCTGTATTTTAACCACAAAGTTTTACGTTACCAGAAACTTTGACTCAGCACAACTAATGTATGATGTTTCATGTTTATTTAAGTATAGAATGAATAATACACACAGATTAATAGAAGTCTTATCCGATGAAAAGTTCAATTCAAAATAGTAGTATGGAATATTTATAAACAAAGACTGATACATATACAGTGACTGTATTTTCTGGTAAAATTAATAACAAAACAAGACAATATGCTTAAAAAATATTTTCTGATAAAATGGTGATTAATCACATAGCCCATCGTTAACAAATTAGATATGAGAAAGAAAATTTGTTTATTTGTTTTAAACTTTAAACAAATTATGTTTATTTATTTTCCCTATGGTATCCAATTTAATTCTCTAGGTTCTCATTGGGCCCATAGCTCATTTCTTAGATTCTTAACCCAGAATAGTTAACATTCAGAAAGTAAACTCTGTCTTTCAGACTCTTTTTTAATTTCAATTTATCTTTTGCTGTAATTTTTCTTTTAAAAGAGTTTATCATTTATCTACATGGAGAACATCTGCATCTATGCTGACATTAATTTGACTCTAGCTGCTTGTTACTTGCCAATTTGCATCAGTATCCAACACGACTTATAATCATGAACATTTTAAAAAATATCATTATGACTCATCATACTCCACAATGTCTTAATTACATATTGTATCACATCTGGGTTTAATTTGTTAACATACCTAATGCCATATACACGAAATAAAGATGCACCAACAGATACCATTTTTTTCATTAATTTATTTATAGCTATACCTGTATATTTATTAATCATTTATTTTCAATGAGATGCTAAAAACTAAGTTTCTTGATTAAAAAAAGTAAAGTAAAACAAAAGTAAAATGTTGTCTAAAGAGCTGTCAACTCTGTGTCTCCCTTGACTCCGGTTGATGGCCATGGGCTGTCTTGTTTTCCTTCAAGGCCACAGTTACATTTGTTGGGCAGAATCCTGGCTGCACAAACCTAGAAGCCACACAGTGCATTGACAAAGCTGTTTCCACCCAGGATCTACTCGTTTAATGAGAGTAGGATTAGGAACAGGCACGTGGCACAGAGTCAGTGTGACTGCTTGGTGGGTCTCAGGAATGGTGGGGACCCAGGCATCAATCCCACCTGCTGCAACCATGATCAAGCCGCCATCATGTCCTTGAGATGCTTCAGAGACTGTTCTTTTTCCATCATTAATGATAAAATAGAGGACAGATTCTGATCATTACTTTTAAAAGATTATGGTGAAATGTGAAAGCTCTTTTTAACTAAGGTTTAGTAGTTCTATGTCAACTTTCAGATCACTTTGCACTTTAAAGTATCTTGTCACACAAAGAACTTTATAAACCAGTTAATTTCCTGTTTATTAAACCTAAAACAATCTGGTAAAAGGTAATTGATACAAAAGTGACCCATTTACCATAGGCATTGTTTACTGACAAAACAAAAGAGATAGAGAGAGAGAAAACTGGATATTTTCATTGTTGCTTTGCAAATTGTTACCATTTATTCACTGTGATTGTTCTCATTTCAAATAATTCAAGTTTTTAAGTTAACAGAACTGAGCAAGATAATTATTTAGAAACTGTTGTAGAAAATTGTGTAATAGAATACAGAATATAAAAATTCACACATACTTTGGTTAAAAGTGAAATGCATTCAGATGAATACAACATTCTTTAGGGTAATTAACATTATACCATGACTAAAGATATGTTAAGAGTTTTCTTTCTGTTGCTTTCAGTGGTTGATGGCTTCTCCTGTTTATGCAGTCTGGGCTCTGCTGGTCTGAGGTGTAAACAGGACTTTGATGACTGCATCCTAAATGCCCATGAGAACAATTCTACCTGCAAAGATCTGTGTCTGGTTAGTATCCATGAATATTATTAATGTATCTGAAGGTGGGCTAGCATAAATTAACCCTTACAGATATAGTTGACATTTGCCTTTGTTGCATGTTGGTATGTGTATATATATATATATGCATACTTACAAAGATTAGAAAACAGAAACTCAAGCAATATTTTCTTAACCTAGTAGTAAAAAGATATTCTATTTACCACCATATATAGGTTAATGTAAATGTTATAAAATGAGTAGTTTACTCTTTGGATTCACAACTCTTAGTAACATTGAGTTTGTGTAAAATTTCAGAAATTTTTCTAAAAATGCTGTTAATCTTAAGGGAACCACTTTCATCTAACTCAAGGTATTGTATACACACGTTATATATTTCATCGTCATTTATAATCTTGAATTCTATTTTGATTTCCATCGCTTGCTGTACCCCCATCATTTCCTTCATTCATCTGTATTGGTGCTGTCCCTTTGGTACATATTCATTTGTCATCGCCTTTGTCACAAGCATGTGCCATTCTGCCTTAAACAGACTGTGACACAGTTCGCAAATCAATGGGATCCCTTCTGGCCCTCTGGCTCCTCATTTTTCAGGAAGCCTGACATAAAAAATGTCAGCTCAAGGTGGATTCATGGACCAGCTTCAGAAAATATATGACAGGCGACACAAGTTAATGCTGTGACACCGGTGCAGGCTCAGAGCTGAGGCTGTAGCATCAGAGCTGGCTTTCACAAAAGGACTACACTAGTTGAAGTTAGGAAAAAACATTTGAAAAACAGATCTCTTTTCATCCATATTTCAACTATCAGTGTACTGACATTGTTTTAACAATAAAAAGATAATTTGTGGCAACTTGTTTCTTTGTACAAGGAAGGCAGACACCTAAATGAAAAATTATAACTAAGGTCTGGATAGCTGTGACCAGACGCATCAATGGCGCAGAGGTTGTCTAGCCACTGTTATGCATGGGTGTGGTCCAGTTGCTTTGTTTTTGTTCATTCCAGATTCTTCGTCTAAGTCAGTCAATCCCATCCCACTTTGGGGGGATTCCTGTAGGCCTGAGTGTGTCACCCTATGCTGGTCTCTGAGGTAAGAGTGGAATTCTTTCCAGGAAAAGGTTTCCTCACCTGCATATAGGATGTATGTAAAAGGTACATACCTCTTCTAGACCTTCTTACATCTGTATTTTAGACATGTAATTGCAGTTGCTCTTTTCAGGCCCCAAGGAAGGGACAAGGTTCTGTCTAGTGATGAGTGACCTTTAAGGCAGCAGAGCTGAGAGACAGAAGATCAATGTTGATCTCCTGACTGAACCCCCAGGTGCCTGCCCAACCCTTGGATCTAATTATGTGAGATCACTTATGATATATTTTTAAGTATAGCTTGAGCCAAAGTTCCTTTGATTTGCAGGTAAATCATCTAATTTCCATAATGTGATTAAACTTTATTTTAGTCTATGATTTCAGCCATAACTTCAGCAATAATAGAAGTTTATGACAGTAGAAAGAACTTCTTACCCATAATTATAAGATTCCATTTCTACACCTGACCTTGAGACAAATTATCTGTGTGACACTAAGACAGCTTTTTGACAAGTCAGGACCTGCAATTTTAGGAGCCGCATTGTATCAAAGAAGAGAACTTCTAAGTAGAGTATTCTCTCATTTATCCATTTTATAAGTTGCCAATGAGAAGCTAGTCAGACTAACTTTAGACAAGTATTAGTTTAAAATCTTGACTCATACTTCCAGAAATTGTTATAATATAATAAAGAAAAATAAGAATTAAAAAAAATTGGAACTCACAGAAACAGAGAATAAAATAGTAGTTATCAGAAATTGGGGGTTGCAGGAAATTAGGAGATGCTAGTCAAAGGGTATAAGTCTTCAGTTATAAACTGAATAAGTTATAGGGATCTAATGTGACTATAATCTAATAATGACTATAACTAATGATACTATGTGTATACTTAACATTTTCTAGCTCTCATGTGCCATCTTTACTATGGCTATATTGTATATTAATATTGTTTTTAAGTCGTAGGTCCTATAAAATATCGCCTAAACTATTAAACCTCCAAATAATGAGTTTTTTTCTTGTTCATTTTTAACCTTTATTAGGTTAAATATCTGGCCAGTTTTTGGTAATTTAAAGAGTAAAGAGGAGGTTTGGAGATTGTCTGGCTTTGACATGGATTTGTTCTATGATTTACCACAAGCCACTTAACTTATTAGATCCATAAAATTAAGAAGCGTTAGAACATTCTTCAAATTCACTATATATGGAACAAAATTTAAAGGCAATATAGCTCCATTTTATTTAAGTATCAGAATATACATAAGCAAGTATCTATTACTGGACTTTTTAGTTGGGTTATCAGTTTCTTCAATCACATGAAAGAATTGGACTCAATTGTTCTTAACCAGGGAACAATTGCTTAAAATTCTGATTCAGCTGCTGAATCCAGACACCTGGATAATTTGTGATTCCTTGTGATTTTGAGAATCACAAGGAATCACAAATTATCGAGAATCACTAGACTAGGTATCCAGATGGCACTTTCCAGCTCTAAACTTTTCTGATATTTGGGGTGGAGTACAGAGGTTATTATTTCATGTGTACTGATAACTCACAATTTAGCACCTTGTATGAGAAATAAAGGACAGTCTGAAAAAAACCGAGAGATTTCTTCCCTGTGTTTTTAGCAGCATATTTCATTACATCTTACATTTAACGTATGATTTCTCTTTTGGATTATTCCATCTGTTACAGTGCTTTTGTTTTTTGGGGGTTTTTGTTTGTTTGTTTTGTTTTCAATTATACATCACTTTTATTAGTTCCAACCCCAAGTTTTCCTTAAAACAGTAATATTTCACTTTTACTGTTTTTACATCCATTAAAGCCACCCCACCTTACTGCAAAATTACCCCCTATGCAATTAAATACTGGATCCGTGCACTTTGATTTTGTTAACAAGTGAATAGAAAAGATTCTCTCATCTCATTGAGAAAACATTTTCCTCCGACACCTTGTTCTATCTTGGTTTTCTTTAAAAGAGTTCTAGCAAAGGGATATTTCAAAGGTTGATTCTTTCTCCTTTCACGATGTGCGCTCGAAATTCCCAAACATCCTTCAGGCTGACGTCTTTCACTCCATAGATTTACTGACTAACCCTAAAACTTGGCCCCACTTAACTCTGAGGGCAGCCCCGCCTCCCCAAGGCTGAAGAGGCTTCAGTGCTTTTTTTTTTTTTTATTTTTGGCTGTGTTGGGTCTTCGTTTCTGTGCAAGGGCTTTCTCTAGTTGCGGCAAGCGGGGTCCACTCTTCATCGTGATGTGCGGGCCTCTCACTATCGCGGCCTCTCTTGTTGCAGAGCACAGGCTCCAGACGCGCAAGCTCAGTAGTTGTGGCTCATGGGCCTAGTTGCTCTGCGGCATGTGGGATCTTCCCAGACCAGGGCTCGAACCCGTGTCCCCTGCATTGGCAGGCAGATTCTCAACCACTGCACCACCAGGGAAGCCCAGTGCTTTTGTTTTTAAGACAAAGGGAATAAATCTAACTTTTTCATACCAATTCTTTTCTGAAGGACATAATGATATATTGTTTTTGCCTCACTCACAATAGCTTAGTGAAGTGTCAATCTCTTTATGTATTGACATTTGCTAATCAGAAAATTTGTGCATGAAATTATAACTTTTCATAAAGGCTGGATATAATGCTTCAAATCATTTTGAGAGTATTAAAAAAATAATCAATGGCTAATTGATTGTAATGCTATCCCAAAATTCAATTAAGTCTTTTGATTAAATTGATTAGTTACAAGGCCTTCAGTAATGAATATATAGCAAAAATGTTTAATCTAAATCGTGATGCATCAGCTAACAACCAAACTCATGGTTAAAAATGGCACTGTAGTGATTAAGTGACACCAAATGAAGTCCTTTGGGTATGTCCATTCTAAACAGCCTACTTTTGTTTATGTAGAATAATATCTGCCTAAAAAATTTTATTACCCAGATATCTACTTTTCATTACACAGCTTTTAGTCTAATAATTTATTGAGAATGATTTACATTTATGAAAGTGGTTCAATGTGATGGGTGTCCGTTTTCTTTCCTTTCTACAATATGGTAGATTATAGAATTGTTTTCCTTGTATAATCCAAGAGGAATATAGAATTTTAGTTCATTCATCTGATGATTGTATAATTCTTTCAATGTATTCCCCTCAATTATCAATTTTGATCAGCTAATATGTCTGTCTGAAGCACCCCATTTCTTCACCTCTAATCTGTTGTTTTCAGTCTGTCATGGTAGTGAAACACATAACCAAATTTGGTAGGATTATATGCAAAGTAAAAACAAATGGATCCTAGAAAAGATTTGTTGATCCACCTGAGTAAAGAAATACAAGAGCTTTAATACTTTGGATTTCTTATATCTACTTTGGAAGCTCAGACATATTTTTCCTTCTTTCTTATTCTAAGATTCGTTACAGAGAAGTGAATTTTACAGATGGTTGAGTTTTGAGGTTTAGAAATCTGTGGAGCAGTGTGAATTTCATAACTGTTGTCTAAGAATGTAACTAGTCAGAGAGAAATTTTCCATTTTCAGCGTCTCCAGTAAAAGTGGACAGTTCCTAGAAATAGTCCAGTTTAAAAAATGATTTAGAACTGATTGAATACAATTTCCAATGCCAACATTAGCCAAAATACATCAATAAATAGGTTTATTTTCAAAGCATTATCAGGCAAATTAAGCTTCAAAGTATTTCAATACCGGCATTGTACTTTTATATTATTGTTTGTTGTATTTACGTCACTATAACTAGGACTCAATTCTGGGCTTCACAATTTATTTCTGAGAATTTAGTGAATAGTTACACAGTAATTTATTTTTTTTTCCTAAAATATATTCTTTCTACCATTTACATGGATGCCATTTTCAAGTGGTTGAGGCTATATAAAACTGTTTTTAGAAAGCTGTCATGTTGTGTTCAGATACTGTTTTTAAGATGATAATAAGAGAAAAGACACACATCTTCCTTCAGAAGAACAGGTTGACTTAACAGTATATTATTAACTGACAAGAGCAGTGACCAAAGAACTGTAAATCCTTCATCTCCATCAATGAAGAGCTCCATTGTGTTCTAACTCTGTGTCATCCCAATCCCCCATTTGTCTGTGAGGAGTTTATCAATTGTGAAGAGTGTAGGAAATTTTGAAAAAGAGAGTAGATATGTATATGTGGAAACAAGCATATGCGCAAATATGCATACACATGCGAGTGCATACACACAAAAGAGAATATGTCTTTGTTCTTTAGCCATTTGCCAACCATCCTGATTTAAACAGATAGCAAGAGGTTTCCAAAATCAAGTTCTGGAGCCCAGGTTAATTACTTCATTTATGAACTTGTCTTGGTTATAATACATACAGATTAATTAGAGCTAGCAGATAAATAGTTTCTTTATGTACACTGATGAAAAGCTTTGGTTAAGAATAACAGAGAGTGGTCTTTGCATTTTCTTGATTATAATGGGTCAGGTTGCGCAGCATGCCTTTCACAACCAAAGGCTGCTTGCACATAGGGGACAGGCCTTTGAGGCCCACAGCTTCCCTTCCTAGCTGTGCCACCTCAAACAAGTCACTTATCCTTTCTAAGCCTCACTCAGCTCATTATAATAATGCACATATTAATAACAGTTACTTTGCAGGATTGTTATAAAGATTAAATAAGATACTGCATGTAAAATACTTAACACATTGCCTGCCACGTATAAAGCAATTAACAAATATAAACCATATTTTATGATGCTGAGGAGGGGGATTTAATTGTGGCTACAGAAAAAGAGAGAGACAGGGAGGAAAGGAAGGAGGAAGAGAGAGAGAGAGAGGATGAGAGAGAGAGAGAGAGAGACAGGGAGAGAGAGAAAAAATAAAGGATAAATGAATGAATGCATGAATGGATTGAATGGGCAAGTCTTTATCTCTATCTCTTTAGCTAATTTTAGATTTCTCATAGACTAAGAATCCCATAGATTTCCACATCTGTGACTCTACTCCTGTTTTGTAAATAAGTTCATTTGTACCCTTTTATATGTGGAAATTTTTAGATTCCACATATAAGCAATATCATGTAAGAGAGGGGATGAATTGGGAGATTAGGATTGACATATACACACTACTATGTATAGAAAAGATAACTAACAAGGACCTACTGTATAGCAAAGGGAACTCTACTCAATACTCTGTAATGGCCTATATGGGAAAAGAATCTTTAAAAAAAAAAAAGAGTGAATATATGTATAACCGATTTACTTTGCTGTACACCTGAAACTAACACAACATTGTAAATCAACTATACTCCGATACAAATTTTAAATAAATAAATATAAAGCATATTACGTACACACACACAAAAGAATCTCACAGAGTCTGTACTCATCCCAAGATTCCAGGGATTTGACAACTGCTGATAGCTTTTGTTCTACATAATCTCAGGCTGCTGGGGTTCTTGGGCAAACTTTCAGGACTTGATGTGAGATTGCTACATTTCTTTTTTTAAAAATTTTAATTAATTAATTAATTTATGGCTAAGTTGGGTCTTTGTTGCTGTGCGTGGGCTTTCTCTAGTTGCAGAGAGCGGGGGCTACTCTTTGTTGCGGTGCGCGGGCTTCTCATTGCGGTGGCTTCTCTTGTTGCGGAGCAGGGGCTCTAGGCGCGCGGGCTTTAGTTGTGCCTCGCAGGCTCTAGAGGGCAGACTCAGTAGTTGTCGTGCACGGGCTTAGTTGCTCCATGGCATGTGTGATCTTCCCAGACAAGGGCTCGAATCCGTGTCCCCTGCATTGGCAGGTGGACTCCTAAACACTGCGCCACCAGGGAAGCCCGAGGTTGCTACATTTCTAATGAAATGCTCTGCATCTGATGGACACAAAGCAGAACACGTCCACCTGTCTCTCTTCAGACATCAAGCCTTTAATCTGGCTAACTCCACCTAAATTTTAGTGCCACAGCCTTCCAGGTTAGTTCCCCTGCTTTAGTTGCTGGCCTTCTCTGCCCTCTCAAAGCAAGAAGATCTCCTGTCATCTAAGTGCTGCGCTTAAAAGACTAACATGAAAAATCTATCTTCTATACTTAAAAAAAATCTGGAACAAAAACTCAAGAGAATCTCATGTGATTGACATAGATATAAGTGTGAATGAGTATATGAACATATATACAGACATATAGGTCTAGAGTGTTATTACTGATCCTGTCACTTTTAAAATATATATACAATCAAGGGCTAATTGCATGTCAGAAAATGTAGATCCCACTACTTTCTGTGCTGTGGTGTGCCTTTCTAGGACTGCTTTTATAGTTTACTGGTATATCATAGAAGATGTATTTTACAAAGAAAAACACAAGCCTCTTGGAAATAAGCCAGGTTTCTCATGGTCACACTGTGATGTAAAGCAGAGTTAGAATGGTCTGCAGATCCCGTGCCTCTCCCATATTTTCTTTCTCTCCTAGACCTCGCTGAGCCTATGCAAATATCAGAGCTTGAGCTCAGTTGCCCACAGGACTCACAAAACTAAAAAGGATGAGAATCCTGAGATCAAATCAGTATTTCAGAGACGCCATAACACACCACAATCACCTGTACCATTTCTGAAAATACCTGCTAATTGGGACTCACTTCCTGGGGATTCTAATTAAGCAAATAGGAACGAGGTCCTAGCCTTTGTGTTTTTAAAGTACATCACAGAAGATTCACATGCAGAGCCATAGTGCATAAATACAGGTTCCTGGTGGCCACTG
The DNA here is from genome assembly GCF_965194825.1 of Balaenoptera physalus. Classification (NCBI taxonomy): domain Eukaryota; kingdom Metazoa; phylum Chordata; class Mammalia; order Artiodactyla; family Balaenopteridae; genus Balaenoptera; species Balaenoptera physalus. Next base: position 106,195,358 of record NC_138888.1, read on the forward strand.
GGCTGCCTATCCCGAGCAACACTCAGCAACCAATCAGTGCTCAACTGGATGGAAGCCTGCACTCAGAGGACAGACCCTTTCAGGGAATGGGTTGTTCACAGGTAATGCAGCCAGAGACTAAAATTAAAGCGCCAGCTTCTTATCTGCAGATTAACTGGAACTGAAAAGAATGTAGAGCTAGAATTATAAAAAGTAAATTTAGGATTAAAATAGAGACTTAGAACGCTAATCATTGCTTTCTCTCTCAAGTGGGAACTTTCTATGGAAAAAGTGATCTCCTTAGCTGGTTTTGACAAGCAAGTCCAAAGGCCTTAGTCATCAAAGGAGTGGCTGTTAGATGACATTGGTTTGGAAGGAGTAGGCTGAGCAGTTAAGAGACAAAATAGTCAGAAAGGAAAATTCCAGAAAGCAAAAGTTGAATTTGCCTCCCAATGGCAACCATTTACATAGCGTTTAGTATTTATAACTATTTACCTAGCATTTTCATTGTATTAGGTATTATAAATAATCTACATAGGATTTAAAATATACAGGAGGATGTGTGTAGGCTATATGCAAATACTACACACTTTTATATAAGGGACTTGAGCATCCAAGGATTTTGATATCCTCAGGAGTCCTGCAACCAATCCCTGGAGGATACCGAGGGATGACTGTACACAGTTTATACTAGATTATGATTTGATATTTGCAGGGTATTTGGAGTTTGAGAGTGTGAAGCCAACCTCTTGCTACCCAACTGAGATTTTCTTCCAAGATTTGAATGGGATCTTCAGATACAAATCCTATATGATGTAAATTGGACCCTTAATGCTATAAGCAGCCTGGAGCAGACTGAGAACTGCTGTTCAGTTGTTCTTGCTAAAGCTTGACAGAGAACCAGAGCTGTAAAGTGAATATTGGTAAGAAAAGATACAGTCATTTCATCAGTAGTTGCAGTAAGAGAAACTTACAGCATCTGGGTGCAAGTGCCCTGGACGTAAGAGAGGTAATGGAACACAGGAACGTCAATTCCTAGGCTTACAAGCAGGTTACTAGAGCAGAATTTACTTCTGAACCAGAAACGTAGTATGGAAAACATTCACAATCTTATAAAAATCGACAGCTTGCCTCTTTGGTGGGATACTCAGCTGGCAAACTCATTTAATGGCTATAGTGACTGGAGGGAGATATAACCCTGTAATTGTGGTGCAATGCCTTTTAGAACTTGTTATGATATTTTACATTTGGTAAGAGAGAGATGGACTGAATCAGAAACAGCCAGGTCACGGAGCATGAAAAGCATTACTGGGATGGTGTGGAAAATTAAGGAGGAGTCTAGCGATAGGCACTGAGAGACAAGTGAGAGTTGATGGTAGTATCATGAGGTGAGAGGAGTCTACAAGGAAATATTCAGAGGACATTGCTGTCCCTCACTTCTTAAAGCAGGTGTTTATTGCCTTGCCACAGATTTTTGAAGTCCAGTTTTCATTCTTCAGATGACTGGGAGTATGTCAAGTGAATGACTTCAATCCAGAAATTATCCAAGGTGATAGCATAAAAATGTATTTATACAAATTAAAGCTTGAATACTAGAGCTATTTATTGAAGATGCGTTCTTACTAAGTAAGTTAAATTTAAATTTTGAAGTGTAAAATTTCTTAAAATTTGGCTTTTAAGATATTTTATTAAATGTTCTGTATACACATAAGAGTGAATGATTTTTATAATGGGAAAAGGTTTTAAAGTATTGTATTTTAATCCAGCTATAAATATATTTTAATAAACTCAAAATTTACCAAAAGAAATTAATTTTAATTACAAACCCCTCAATTTAATAAGAAAAATTCCTAAGAGAAAAGTAACTGCCCCATGGCTTCTTTTTCATTACTGAGGATTGGAATAATGTACTGATTATCAAACATCAAAAAAGCCAAAGATTTTCAAAACATTTTCTAAGTATATGAGCCGCTGGTCACTCTGAAGTGGTACCAATTACTGCACTTAAGCCACCAGGGAGTTTGGTCCTACTGTGTTCTAGTGGACACAGAGAGAGGAACAATTTTTTCTTAAAATTTGCCAATCTAACTAGCTAATCAATGGATTTCTGTCATGTGTCCTCTCAATTTTTTTCTTAAATTTTGTGTGATGAATTGGAATAAATATATCCTCAATTAACACTAACTCTTTGGTCTGACTTTTAAGTATATTTTGGCATCCTAAGACAAACTAAACACTTTTAAAAATAAATGAATTTGAACCAAATCTAAAACAATATTAAAATTAATACTATAAAAATCCAAGGGAATATAATGTAGAAAAACATTTTTAATTTGTTACATATTGTCCAATTGTAATTTGGCCCTTATTATTGTCTGTAAGGGGAAACAACTGAATGAATAACTCATGAAAATCAAAATTCAAAACCAAACTATAATCAGTGTTGTTATGATTTATGTATAGATGTCTGTAAAACCCTAATACAATCAGATCTTATTGTAGAGCAAGTTATGTATCAATCATTATATATGCCTATTGAGATGTTTCTGTAGAAAAAAAAAAGTTTGTTTTTTATTCCTCCTTAGATAAAAAGTTTGACTTAAGTTAGATAAAAGAAGACAAAATTGTTCCAAGTAAATTCTTCTAGAACTGCTTAGATTGTGGAGGGGAGCAGAGAACCATAAAGGGCAGGAATGAAATAAGGAGGGCATCTTCCCCGTTCCTCCAGACTGGTAACTTAACCAAACAAGTGGGGCCAGAGCCTGAGGTGCTTACTGAGAGACTTAATTAGTCAGACTTGAAACTCATTTGTTTCTTCTTGTTGTTCATGCAGTTAACAGGCAGATGGGAGAGGAGAAGTTCTAGCCCTAAGCAAAGTCATAATATTTCTGTGGGTTAAGACCTTTTCACAGGCTCCTGGTGATTTTTTGACCAAAGCAGTCTTTATTGGCCATCTGCTTTTGCTCTCAATGATGACCTGTGATTGCATCAGTCTAACTGCCACCTACTGGACCAGTTTATACAAGGACTGTCCTATATCTGTGTAGTCATAAAACAGGAGATACGCCTTGTTACATAAATGCAAAAGCTATACCAGAAAATTAATAAATGTGATGTCAAGGGAGGACCCAATATATATTTGTTTTCTGATCTTGATCAAGAGTTATAGATCCCATGAATTTTAAAGTTTATCATTTCTTTGTGAAAGGGAGACAGAATCTGAAAAATTCTTGAAAACCTGAAATTTCCAGAAGCTATGAAAGAAACTTATTTCTGCTAGCAGAAACTTGTTTTCCTACAACTGGAGTGGTGTTGGTGGGGGTGGGCTGGGGGGACGGATGACACTAAAACCTGGATTACATCAGAGGAAGCAGCCCACCAGCAAAAGAGACCCTGGGCTGCATTGTAAGATGCAGAGGTAGTTCAGATTTCTTTACTGTGCAAAATGTTATAAATCCATTGTAAATAGGTTTATAAGAAAGTATATATTTTCCAATTTAAAGTCATGTCTTATCTGACAATAGTCTATACTAGCTAATTATTTTTTATGTTTTCAAATAATTCCATGCTCTTATTTTTCTTGTATACTAAGATTGATTACTATACAGAGTGCTGAGCTACCTTTTAAAATTCTCTAAGTAACTCTTTAATAACATTAAAATCCAATTGCAAAATTATTGCACATTCTTTTGTAGACAGTTTAGAAAAATAGGAAAAAAAACAGCAAAATTTTTTAAAAAGTTATTTTGAATTTTATTACTAAAAGAACCATAACCAGTATATTCTGCTCCAGAAAACTATATGGAAAATACTGTCTCATATATTTTAGTTTTCAATTGATCATTCAATAACGTAACTGCTCCTTTAGAAGATAAGTCATACAGTGGGATAATCAGTCCAGAATGGGGTCATCTCTTCTCCATCACTGGAAGAGTAAGAAGGAGGGTGGTTTATGTGGAGGCCTAGGGACTAAATCTGACCTGAGAGGACTGTAGTTTGGGTTCTGGTAGTTATTGTGTAATGGTTTATGTTTGAATTACCTTCCAAATTTAATATCAGGAAAATGTCATATTTGAATCAGAATGCCCATCTTCTTTTGAATAACCAGGGTATCTGGTAAGTCCAGGCCGGTTGTGACATAGAAAGCCTTCCTGGAGTTGGTGACCTCTCCGTGCTTTAGACACTGCTCTCCTTTGGTGCTTTCTCGGTTTACTAGTACCTGATGGCCTCCACCAAACGTCTACAGTGCTGGTGTCTGAACCCTACAAAATAGTGAAAGCTTGTTCCAAACTGATCTTCCTCTGTTCCAGGGTTTTATGAGCCCTCCATTTAAAGACTGGGCTACAGGGTATTTTTCCACCAAGACCCAAGCTGTGGAAATTACCCTTACATAAATCAAAAACTTAGAAACAATAACAAAGAAAACGTTCTTTGCCTGATAGTAAATCAGCATGTTCATTTTACAGTAACCTCATTAATGCAACTACAGGGGAAAGAAAAAAGGGTGGGATCTTTAAACAGGCTTCATAATAGAATCACAATATCTTTTAAATAATGATTTAAAATTTGTGGCCAGCGATTTTTTTCATCTTATCCTTTTAATGTACTTTTCTGAGCACAATTTTTGTGCATAGTGTGAGAACTTTAGTGTTGTAGTAGACTCAAATGAGTGTGTATGTATTTATTATCTATCTGCTTATCCTGACACAAATAGCTCATATACTTCCTCATTTATTATATTCATGCTGAAGAATGAGTAGACTAATTGACATAATGCAGTGATCTATCTTTTTTTATGTTTTCACTAGAGAAAAAGTACACTCTGCAGAGACAGGTTCAGGTAAGTAAGTCTCTCTTACTCCACAGTGTACCTTATTCTGTGTAGGCAGCAAACATTCCTGTCGACATTTGGCCCGTAGATGACCTCTTTCAGAGCTAATTCCTGTGCAGTTATACTATGCAAGTAAATCAAAAGATGAGGTGTAGTATGAATAATTTATCTTTTAAAGGATCCACAATATCAATGTGAAGGAAAAATAAAACTGACATGAAGTTCATAATATGATATGATATCTATTTATTTAATAGATTTATGCTTGACAGCCATTTCTCTGGTACTGACAAGCATTACAAGGATTTTTTAAAAAACACTTCCTAAATATATTTAGATCTTGTTAACAAAGAGCTGAAAAATAAAGATTCTATGTAAATCACATACAAACATATTCTAACTAGTTATTATTATATTAACATTAATTATCATTATATGTTATTTATTATACATTATTTTAAAGGTTATACATTATTAATAATTGCATCTGGGGTTTTGCTGTAAAATTCTAATTTATTAAGTATAAATGCATCTCAATGAAATGATTGGAAAATTTTTGTATAAACTATATTTATACATTTTCTAAGACATCTACCATTAACTCTAAATAATGATATCTACTTTAGGTTATTAATATTTAATAAAATTAAGTTTTTAAAAACTCTTCAAAATCATTTTAAAATTTTCTCTATATATCCATAGTGGTTGAATTCAATGACAATGGATATCCATGGCACTATTGGGTCAAACTTTTGTAAACAGTCTCCAAACTTCTTTGATTTTGATTCCCTATTAATAAAATACTTTATTCATATATTTCTAAAATATGAATTATTTGTAAATTACATGCTACATGACTTATTCCACTAATACAATTATAAAAACATGCACACAAAATATCAATAAAAATATAATACAGTAAATAAAAAATAATTTTAAATGTTATATTGTTTATTATTAATCTAAAATGTTTGCTTACTTTAAATTTATTATAATTGACTCATGAGTGCAGTGTAATTAAATGTGCCATCACCTTTTTTTAATTGTTGAATTTTGGCATAGTCATTTGAGTCAGCTTCTGATTTCAATTTGTGAAAATACTTGATTTTAAGAACTGACCAAGATGAAAAAGATACCATATGGTGGTACATAATCAAAAATAGAAAAAGTATAACATTAGCTGTGCTTCCTAAATCCTTATATTTACATTTCAGCTACACCCACTAATTATGCAAACCCTGTAGAGAGAAAGGGGAGATACTGCTGCTGGCTTGGTCTTCTCTGCTCCCCTTTTTTTGCTACAGGTACTACTGTGGCTGATATTCCTGAAATCTATGTTTATCTGGTTTAAGAAGGTACCTCTTACTACAGTGAGGTGCTTTATTTATTGTTCTAATTCTTTGGAGTCACTGCAGCTGGTACCATCCTACAACAGCTTTGGCAGGGCAAGCTCTCTCCTTCATCTGTCACTCTTTACTCCATGACACATCCCATCATTCTCTTCTAGCCCAAGAGGAAACCTTCTTGAGAGGATCCCTTTAAAAATGGTCAGCAATATTTCTTCCATTTCTTTGGTTTCCACTACTATTGAGGCAGTAATATAAAGTAGCTGAGATCTCGGGTCTGAAGCCAGACTGCTGTGTTCAAATTGTGGCTCAACCACCTATAAACTATAACTTTGGTCTAATTATGTCATTTTTCTGTGCTACAGTTTCCTGAGCAATATGAGGAAATATATGGGTAGAATATGGAAGTAATTGCTATTTTTGTGAGGTGATCAGGAAAAGTAAAAGGAGATACTGAAGTAAAGAGCTGAAAAAAGTGAGTGAGGGAGTGAGCCATATGGATGATCTTGGGAGAGTGCTCAAGGTGAAGGACACAGAAGGTGTCAGATTCTCCAAGGAAGAGCATGTTTGGCCCGGCAAGAAATAGAAAGGGAGGTGAGTGTGGCTAGAGTGAGAAAGGATGGTTGAGAGTTGATGATTCAGAAAGAAGGAATGGAGGCAGATGACCACAGACCTAGGAGGCTCTCACAAAGTCTCCATTTTTTACTCTGAAAGAGGAGGAGAATCAATGAAGGACCTTGAATAGAAGTTTGACAAAGTCTGACTAAAGTTTTTTCTTTTCCTTGCATTTAGTTCTTCTTTGCTCTGCCACAATGCATTCTAACGCAGTGAGCTTACCTGTCCTATTTCCCCACACAAGCTTCCTGAAAGCCAGGGTCATTAATCATTCATCTTTGAATGTACAGAGCCTACTACACCACCTGGATTAAAATAGATGCTCAGTAATTATGTGCTGAAGGGATGAATTAAAAAAGGAGGAAAATTAAGCTTGAATTAGTCAGCTGAGCACAGTAAAAACATCTGTGTTCTGAAATTCAGTACATATGGAGTTTTTGCTCAGAAATACTGGCTTTGTGACCTTAGAGCAATTCTGTAGTTACTGATTCACTAATCAAACCTTTTTGATTTGATTCTATGAACAAAGTATGGCATCTCTTACATTACCTGGGTCTGAGTTTTCTTGCTTTTACAGTGAGAGCTGTACCTATCTGTAAAGCCCTATGCTCTTTCCAGACCTATTCTCATTTTAAATTAAGGGTATCATGAGCCTCAAGAAATTTTTGTCTTAACTCGCTCAAATGGACCATTTCCCAGATATATTTTAATGAAACTGAAGACTAGAAACTATATCCCAGCTATTAAAGCCTTAGGCCTATTGAGAAGTCATTAGTTTTATAAAACTTTAAAATACTTTCTCCCATTCAACTTGACATTGCTAATGATCTTGAGTCTACTTTTCCTCCTGATATTCTTATATTGTCTAATTCATAAAACTTAACAAAGCATATGTCACATATAAATTTACATCACTCTTTAATGTAAAAGAGATAGGGACACATTAAAATATATGCATTAATGCAGCTGCATAAAAGCAACTATATTTGTTACCATCAGACATGCTGTGATATGAATTCAGCCACTAATTACTGAAATACACATTTAATAATTCATGTTTCATTAATAATGTACCATAAAAATACAGCATATAAAGGAATATATTATATATTTATTGTGGCATTCTGGAGAATTATCTTGAGGCTAAAGACTAATTTAAAAATATGATCATCCTTATCACACATTCTGGGCTATTTCATGAAACAGCCATATATTCTGTTTATGACCTAGTTTTAACTTGGCTCCTCTGAAATTTTTCTGCACTATTTTTAGTGCCTTGAGGGAGTAGGGTGGGATTTAAACTAAGACCATTTTTCCATAATCATTGGACATTACTGTAGCACATGGAAATAATAATAAAATTTAGCATTGCCATATTTTACGTGGAGAGAAAGAATACGTTTGTAGTACATTTTCTGTTACTGCCCATTACAGGGTGGATATCCTGTCTGTATTTTTTTTCTTGATTGGCAAAAACAAAAACAATGGAAACAAAATGTGTCATTTGTTTTACTTGATATGTCTTCTATTATATACGATTACCTGGGACCATAGTGTTTGGTGGTGTCCCCGAGGATTGCATGGCTCTTAAATGGTGACATCTCAAGGAATGCCCACAATGGTGTTGACTTCATCTTATAAGGAAAATAACTTGTCATTGACCAAGAATGGCAGCTTACAATTCTCAAAATTGTAATGCATGTTTGTTAATTAATCTAGGTAATTGTATATCTTTGAAAATATCCCTCATTGTTCATGTGACTATATTGCTTAAACATATTTTATTGCATATCAAAAGGAGTCATATATTTTGATTTTATATATATATATATATATATATATATATATATATATATATATATATATATAAACAATAAGTATTTTGCTCAACTTATTGAGCTTGACGTTGGTCCTCATGGGGTATTTAATTTTCTTTATCCCCCTTAACATATTCTACTCTGTCGCTGGTATAATTGACAGGACCTACCTGTCAACAACTGATCTTTGCTTTTCCTCCTCTCTCTTAACTTATAGTCAGATGCTTCCAGGATCCATGCCCTGATCTGGTTGCCCCTGGAAACTTGGAAAACCTCCCAGCTGAAGCCAATGTCCATCTTTAAGCTCCTTCTAAATAATTAGTTTCACATCTTAGCTTTCTTTGCTTCAGGTCTCCAAAACTTGGTGGTGTTTTTTGTTATTGTGGTTTGTTTTTCTGGTAGGGCATCTACCTCAGTTGTGGAAGATACACTGCTTTTACTTTTATTTCTATTCTTTTCTTTAATGATAAGGTCTTAAGATCCTATAAGACAAAATGTGTTCCTTTAACCAGGGAAGTTTTTGGAAATGCAAATTCTCAGGCCTCATCTCACACCTATTGGATCAGAAACTCTGCAGTGAGGCCCAAAAACCTTAACAAGCCTTCCACAAAATTCTAATCTCACTAAAGTTTGAAAAGTACAGCCATCAAGCTTTTGTGTCATCTAGGATTTTGAACTTCTTCTTCCAACCACAGTGGGTTTGGCCTTGATTTTTTCCTCTGGGTATGTCCTGATTCAAATTTGCTTTCCTGCTTCTGAGTAATGTTCTCATCCGGGACACCACAGTGGGAAAGGCTGGATTCTTTGCTACCAAATATTGTCCATAGTGAGCTCTCCTCACTGTTCTATATGTTTTAAAGTAAGTGCTTTCCTAGGACCTTTGATTAACTCTAATGGGATAGATTCATCTCAATCTTTCCCAGGCAAGGCCCGAGAAACATCCCTTATTTATGAACTCTCTTTTTAAATTCTTAGCCTCAAAAAACAAAGAAAAATAGTACTAAGTGTAATGTATTTCCCAATTAGATTGACACTATTAGATGTCATTAGGAAAGTGACTGTGATTTCTCTTCTTTTCCATAGGAGATAGTCACCTTACTTTCCCTAAGTCATCCTGCAAAATTTACCATGATTTTAGCACTTGTAATATTAATTAACATGTTAATATAGTTTTGTTTACATGTTTTGGGAAATTTATTTCCATCTCATTTTAATTTCATATTGGCTGCTTCATAAAATTATTGAAACACATTTGAGATGGAATCATACCTCTCTTTTTTCTCTACGTGAATGGAGATGGATCTCATAACATATAATAAATATTAGTTGATAAGATGGTTATGCCAAAAATAGGTCTTTGCATTATGAAATAGGCTAATACTATAAATTTATAAGCCATTCCACTTTGAGCATACTGCATTTTATATTCATCACGTACTGATTTTTAAACTAATGACAAGAAGTGTTTCCCAAAAAGCAACTGTGAAATATAAATGAACATGTCTAATTTGACAGCTTCTTTACATCGTCACCTGCTTTTCAGCAATAATTATTTGTCTTCTTAGTTCTTTTCCTTTTTATTTTAAAATGCACGTGTTTCACTATAATGCATGCATTTAATAGCGAATAATAAATATAAAGATAGTCAAATACGATTTTCACTTTAAGTAGTTTATTTAAAAATGTTACTTGAACTTAATGCAATAATTATTCTATAGATATTACTGAAAATATAGCTTAAAAAGTTTTATCAAATCCATTTTTAAAAATTATAATAGCATATAAATATTCTCCAAATTTTAATACAATATTTGGCTCTAAGTTATATTTCTTTAACATAAAATCTATTTTCAATATAAGTATTACTGAATGATTATGCTTTGCTTAGTAAATTGAAGGAAAATTTATGAAGTAGGAAAATCAAAAGGAGGGATTTTTAGGAGTTTATAAAAGGTACAGAAATTTACTATGAGACCTCTCTGATCTTAATAACCCTTCATTTATATGCAACATCCACTTTAGCTATGTTTGCAGTAAATGACCATTTGTTAACAGTCAGTTCTTCTTCAGGGGTTTATTATTTTTTAAAGGACAATTATTTATGTGAATGTGATATATATGGGGAAGTTGGAATTGCAATAGAGAAAGAAAAAACTTTTTAAAACAAAAAAAAATCCTTAGAGATGTCTCTACCACATATGTTGTAGACACATACATTTTCCGAATAACCAGAGGTCTTTCCTCTTGGGAAATACTCCCTATTTCACAGAGAGGATAAATTGTTGCTTTGAGTCCTGAATTAAACATTATTTATAATCATGCACTCTTTTGTAAGGAAAGCTGATTTTTGCATGCAAGCTAATACAGATGGGCATTGTTGGAAACAAAATTATCATTATTATGTCTTATTCAATAAACCAATAAACAGTACATTTTTTAATCAGCCTTAGAAATTCTCAGATAGATGACAGGATAAGCAGGTAAATAATAATAAAATGTGTGCAGTTCCCAATCCAATCAATCTCAAATGCCATTTTCAGAGAAGTAAAAAGATTTAGGGACTTAGTATATTTTACTAAATATATATGAGAGACAAAATCATTGATTCTGCCTTTTATTCTTTGGGAAAATGTGGTTTCAAGTGAGTTTAACAATTAGCCTGCCATATATTCTTTCTTTTACATAAAATGGACTAAGAGCCTTTAGAATTAATTTTTTTAAAAAACTTTATTATAGTAGATTTACAATGCTGTGTTAGTTTCTGCTGTACAACATAAATCAGTTATACATATACATATATCCATTCTTTTTTAGATTCTTTTCCCATTTAGGTCATTACAGAGTGTTGAGTAGAGTTCCCTGTGCTACACAGTAGGTCATTATTAGTTATCTATTTTATATATATGTGGAAAGAATGGTACAAATAAACTTATTTACAAAACAGAAATAGAGTCACAGGTATAGAAAACAAACTTATGGTTATGGTGGGGGGGAGAAGGTGGGGGGAGAGATAAATTGGGAGATTGGGAATGACATATACGCACTACTACATATAAAATATGATTAATTTAAAATTTTAAAGCCACACACACACCAAAATATCCATTCAACATAGTATTCTTACCCACAAAGCTATCACCCTTACCTGGGAAGTCAATATCATTCAATTCAATTAATATTTTTTTAAGGACTTATACATTAAAAGTTTTCATTCTTTGTACTGTGAGATATACATAGACTAAAAAGATAATATTGCTGACCTCAATACACTTATAAATTATGGGAAAAGTGAGAGAAAATGATGTTCACATAAATAATAGCAATTTAAAGTAGAATGTAATATGTATAAGAAAAAAAGAGTGTATAGATTGTTTTGCAGGTTAGGGGAAGATTTTTCTCCCAGAAATATTTGACTTTTGTAGAAAAACAGCATATTGGAGCAGAGTCACTCTAATGATAAATAATAAAGAACATAAGTACCCTTCATGATGGTGTTGAAAAGCAGATTCTCGGAGGTCATCTCCAGGTATTTTGATTTGGTATTTCTGGGCTGGGGCCCAGGAATTCGTCATTTTTTAACAAGTACCTCAGGTGATTAGATCAAGCCACCAAAGTTAACCTTTTGAGATCATAGGAGTTGCCTTGAATGTTACATTACGGAGTTTTTGTTTTCCTTTACTTTATGTAAGTCCGCCCAATAATCTTTAACTAAATTCTCTCTTGTCATATTTTTTCTTTCCTTTGGTTAACTTAGCCAGGATCCATTTCTGTTGCTTAGGCTGCCTATACAATTTCTGAATCAATGTCTCTTGCAGTTCCTTAAGGCTATTTTTTTAACCTACATAAATATTTTTAAAAACCTAAATATTGTGTTAATGTACATATGAATTCTTATGACTACTTAAAATGCTCATATATTTAATTTGATGATGTAATTAAATGCAAAATGCTTTTTCATGCTACTGTTAATATACCTTTCTCAATGTATGTTTGTTCCCTACATTTTAGTTATATAAAACTTGATTTGGTTTTGAGAAGAAAAGAGGAATTTTTTAATATATTTTATTCTATCCTATATTTTAATTTTATATATTCATATTTAGACAAAAGGACATTTTATCACTTTCACCTGGAAATGATAGTAAAGCTCATTTAAAAAATGAAAAACAATGTGTGTATTTATGAAAACAATTTAGGTAATATTGTGAAATAATAATTTTTCATCATTTGGTTTCTGCAATCATACTTCAGTATACAGTTTGAGTCTTCAAGACCTAGGGCAGAAGTTAGCACTGACTTCAGTTGATAAATGTTTCATGAATTGCTGACATCATTTGCTGACATCAAAACCAATTGTTTTTGGTTTGTTTGCAAGATCAGCTTGTACACTGATTCAAATATAATCAAAGCTCAAAATGTTATGCTCTGAATTGAAGGTAGAATGGTAAGCAGTATGCAGGCCCTTCTCTCAGGACTCTTACGCATGCACACACACACAGAAAAACTCTTTACCTTAAAATGGGATTAAAAAAATATTACCTAAGCCACCAAGCTAAATTATTTGTTTTTGTTAAATATGTGTTGTAACACTCTTGGGGCCAACTGTTATATCTCCTCATGGCACAGACCCTGGTGATTTTATACACAGTGCGTATGTGTGTGTGTGTGAGCACATGTGTGTGTACACGTGTGTGTATGTATGTGTGTTTTCCTCCTTCTCATTCTCTTCCTAGTAGATTGTGAGCCTGACGGTATTGTGACCTCAGAGACCTTATCTCCCTTATTGATTACTATGTGCCTGGTGCTTAGAATGTGGAAGGGTGTCAGTAAGTATCTGTTAATTGACTGAACAAGATGCCTTCTATACTCGTGTTTTATGAAAGGCTGAGCTTCCCACAGGTGTATTTTGTCAAAGAAAATTGAGTTTTCAAACCTAACTACTCTTGCCTCTTATGAAAATAACTATATATATATATATATATATATATAAAATAACAATATATATAACTATATATATAACTATAACTATATTTATGTATATATTAATACATAGACATATAATAGCAGTACAAAATAGTAGTGAAATCTGATCCATATTTATTGTATAATATCATGTTTTTAAATGATATCTGATATAAGAAAAACATTTAGTAATTAAAATGTCTACAGATTTTTCAACCTGCAGTTCTTCTCAATCACTCATTTAATTTTGATTCATGTAAATTAGAGGTGAATAGGGAAAGTGGGCTTTGACTATAAAGTAATTACATAGAAGATCTGGAATACTTAACATTACCATTCATAGTCAACATATATTGCATTCCTATGCAAATAGCTGCTGTACTAAAATCACAGGGACCCAAACTGTGTGGTGACAAGGTGAGACTCCACTAGTCCTTTGAGGATCCACTGTTGGTACAATTGTCTATACTTTTCACTACCTCTGTAAGCGTGGGACTAGGCCAGTGACCTCTATGTGAAGGAAGATGTGGTCTGGAAGTCTTGTCATGTGATCTTGACACCTCCAGCTAAGTGGGGCTAAGTCCTAGTGGAGTGCAGGTGCATATTATCTTGCAAGACAGTGATCTTGGTGTCATCTTCCAACAAAGGGAGGGGGTGACTCCTTCCACAGTCCCACTGTGTTCTGGGGCATTTGGGCACCACTGCTTTCATAACTAAGTCCTGGTCCTGCTCCTCAGTTTTACATCTTTCCAGCTGCAGGAGATGAGAGTCTCTTTATCAGCTTCCAAAGAAGTTTCCTGACTCTTACTCTTCAAAATGGTGTGATTATCCACCCTAATCCCACTCAGCGAGAGCCATCTGATCCCATTGTTCTTATGATTTATCTTCCCACATCCTAAGGGCCTGTGGCCCTGCATTTGTCAGTGTGTCTTCCTCCTCAAGTATCCCGATCCTCTTCCCAGCTGGTACAACATTTTAGTATTGGATTGTCCAAAAAGTTCCTTCAGGTTTTTCTGTAACATTTTACAGAATACTTGCGCTACTACACTGGGTTCTGGGTTCATCCACACTACACCTACAACCACCACAGTCCTTTTTTTCCAGTTGACACACAGACAGTCAGTTCCAAAATGCCATTTTTCAGTCCACGTGCTAAACCACTTTGGCTCCACCTCTTTTAGATGGGACTCCACAGGAAACTATTTAAGAGATGAGATTTTTCATGTAGAAAGTTTGTTGTGGAATCCTCTGGGAACAATATCTGTGAGGGAGTAAAGGAAAGAGAAATGGGCAGAAAGACAAGGTGAGCTGTGATGCTGTAGCAGAGATCTTAGGCAATCCCACCGAAAGCACTCAAGCTGGGGTGCCCTTCAGAGATGTCTCGAATTAAGGCCAAGGGGCTTGGTCTTGTACCTCAGTATAAACCAGTAATTGGATGTGGGCTGGCTTGGCGGTTGGAGGGTGTGACATAATATTGGCCAAAGCAGCTCTCATCAGGCAAGGACAAAGCCTAGGGAAGGACCCAGCTGTAGATTATCACCTGGAAGCAGGGGTTAGAGGAGGGCTTCAGAGAGGAAGGGGGCTCTGGGTGGTCCACTACAGCACCCACAGCAACAGCCCTGGGGGCTGACCAGTAAAGAAAATAAACATTAACCAAGCAACCCAGCCTTTAGTAAGTAGAATGTGAGAAGCTAAATTTAGTAGCCTAGGTGACCTAGCTGATGTGATTATATTACTTTATTTTCTAGGAAAAAATACTGTTTCACGCCTCTGTGCAAAGCAAGCAGGCACCCTCTTTCTCTCTCATTAATAACGATAATTCAAAACCAGAAATTCTCTATGTCTGTGAGTCTGTTTCTGGGACTAGCAGATGAAAACTATTATATATAGAATAGATAAACAGCAAGGTCCTACTGTATAGCACAGGGAACAATATTCAATATTCTACAATAAACCACCATGGAAAAGAATATGAAAAATAATATATATATATATATATATATATATATATATATGAATCACTTTGTTGTACACCAGAAACTAACACAACATTGTAAATCAACTATACTTCAATTTAAAAAAAAAAAACAGATTGATTGAGAGAGCTATATTTAAGTCAGTATACAGAAGTTTTAAAATTAGAGAAATCTGCAAACATGTTCCTTTATTTAATGTGTGGATGAAAAAAGTCATATAACTATATTTTGAAATAATAAGTATTACCAGCATAATTACTGTTTTAAGAAAAGTAGGTTTTGAAAATATAAAATCTCCATAGTTTGCAAGGCTGTGGAAAATTGATATAACAACTGTATCACTAGGTAGTTTAAAAATTCCAGTCAAGCAAACCTTGGTCAAATGTATGTTTCAGCAGATGTTTTATATATTTTTTAAAATTTTTCTGTGAGAAATAAGGAGTAAAAATCTATATTTAAAAAAACAGAAATAGAAGTTAATTTCATGTTCAGTCAGTGACTATTTCTGGAAGAGATCTAGTTGAAAGCACCGCAGTATCTTGAGGAGAGGGAGAGAGCTCATCATTAGGCTGTTTTTATGGGCAATAGTTTTCTTACTTGCTCTGAAGGCCTCATTCCTTCAGCTAATCACCTTTGGAGAGTCTGTGCTTCCTGCCAAGCTCTAGGCTCTGGGGATGCAGACATGAGCTGGGCAGAGTACTCCCCACACGTCCAAATTCACATTGAAGAGATAGAGTGATAATTTTAAAAAGTTAATAACACACAACAAGAGATACAACAGAGATATGAATGAGTGTAGAGACCCAAAGATGGAGCAGCCATCGCTCCTGCATTGCAGAAGGGAAAGAAACAAACAAAAACATCTTCATGAAGCTTAGCTTCTTCTTGAGGGATGCATAGGAGCTTGCAAAGCAGAGAATTCGACTTAATTTTACAGTACACATTTATAATGGTGGTAATTCTCAGTGTAGTTGGAGTGCCTGGTATACCGGGTGGAAAGTTGAGCAGTGGTAGAAAAGAGAATGGAATTTTGGTGTCAGACTAGGAAGGACAATTTATTCCAAAACACAGAGTTTGGATTTTGTCCCATGCGTGGTAGCAGCTAACAGGGTCTTATTCAGAGCTGAGTAATATGATTGTGTTTGATTTTTAGAAAGGTTACTCTGGGTGTTATGAAGTAGGAATGAATGTGGTCAGAGGCATAGATTAAATAGAAAATAAATGCCATAACTGATGCTAAACATAATAACCCTGTTGTATGGTAGTGGTAGCTGACTAGAAATAAATATCTAAGGAAAAATGAGAATAATTTAATAGATTAATAGAATGAAATGTAGAATGTATTGGAATTTAATTTGAAAACCAGGTTTTGTTTTTGATGTGCTCACCAGAGGGCTAGCTTTGTGTACAGAATGGCAGAGGGTAGACAGATGGACAGTGGGCAGCCTGAAGAGATCCAGGACTTAATCCCTGGAACTGTGAGAGTTACTTTATATGGTAACAGGGACTTTTCATAAGTGAGTAAAGTAATGGTCTTGAGAGGAGGTGGTTATCCCAGATTATTTGGACGGGTCCTAAATCAAATCACAAATACCCTTCCAAAAGGAAGTGAGAAACAGATTTGAAAACAGAAGAAGGCCGTGTAAGGATGGAAGCACCAAGTTACACTGTTGACTTTAAAGGTGACGGAAGGGGCCAAGGAAGCAGGTTCTCCCTGGAGCCTCCCAAGGGAGTGCACATTGTCATAGGTACTTGTCTTTACTAGCAAAGTGACCGCATGACCTCTTTGCATCCTCACATAAAGAAGAGTGGATATTTGACTTTACATTCTAAAGTCACTCTTGTTAATGGTGTTAGTTCAAAGGCTTGGCAGTTTTAAGAGAATATGCTGTTTTTCATTCTTGAAATAAAACATCAGGTATTTTGAACATTTAACAAAACCTAAGAGAAATCCCATAGTTCTTCTGTTTGCTGGGTTTTGACAGAACATAGTAACAAACAAGTTTGGAGTCTAGTTTCTCACAACTAGAAGTAATCTATCAAACTATTAGCATATTGGAAAAAATGAATCATCCCTTCCGTTTCCTGGACACTTTTCTAGGTAAATAATGAAGAAAAAACCCAGAATAAATTCTGCTTTATAAGATATCATTAATTCTGTCTTTTCTCTAAGGGAAACATTAAGTAACTTTCTGTTGACCAGATTGAATAAAATTCCTTGGCAGTTTGTACCCATTTCTCAACCTAGTTAAAAAAAAAAAAAAAAAAACTCCTAAAAAAATCATTTTGAATGAATTATTTTCAAAACACACACACGTGCACGTACACACACACACACACACACACACAATTTTTAACAGCCAGTAGACTACCAAATACTATATGAACTCACAGATTTTTAAAGAGGACAGAACTTTCAGCAACAAATGCTAAGCCATAAATTGCTTCACAATCTATACAAATCTAATATATAACATATGTTCTACTCTAGTAATGGTTCTATTTATGTGTGTGTGTGTGAATATATATGTGTGTGTGTGTGTGTCTTAAAATTATTCCTGCTCAAAAAGTCTTTTAAAAATCAAGCAGTCAAGTTGCATATAAAATCAATGCAATTGCCAAAATACTTCGTAAGAGACCGGTAATAATATAAATGTGAAAAAAGTTAGTGATAAACTTTAATAAAGTGTATGAAACTCGTAGGTACTTGTGAGTAATTTAGACTTAGAGAATTCACCTTTTTGAGGTATGTTTTGTCCCTTAATTTTACCTTCCTCATTTAAAATTAAGAATCAAAAGTTTGAATGATCTTTATTTATCCCATGACTCTTCAATGTATGCTGAGCCATTCAGTGATTGCTAAGCCATCAGCCATTTTATAAAAATATATCAATTTATTTCCTCACGTGATCTGTAACATATATAACATTTTATGCAAAAAGACCTACAGACAATAGATATTTTTATGTTATCTTATGGTCAATAGAATGATGTATCTATAGGAACACTATAGTAACTTTTCAGGCAAATATTCAAGTGGGGATATTTTGTCTGTTTTGTTCACTAAATAATCACAAACACCTAGAATACCAGTCATATCATACGCATTCGGTAAATATTTGTGGAATTTTAAAAAACCTATATAAGTTTTTTCTTGTTTCTCTTGTGTTTTTCTTTATTAATATTATGATGATGTGATTTAATAACATTCATTTATTACTCTTGAATATGAGGATAAATGGTTCTATGTAGAATTCATTTTTATGAGCTCAAATGTTATTAATGTTATTAATACAAACGTTCCATGCCTTTGCATCTTAGGGACAAAAGCTAATTTTATAATTCTTTGCATCCATTCAAGAACAAAAGTGTATATTTTGGTGATTTGTTTGCTAGTGTTAGCCACTGTAATAGAAAATTTCCAATATTCACCTTACCAAATATAAAATATTTTATCAATAAATGTTGAATAAAAATGATCATATTTGAATAATCCCAGTGGAAGGGAAATAAAAGTAAATATAATTATTATAATTTAACATGAGTTTTAAAATTCACACATTTTATTAATAACAAAACAAAGCCATAAAATATCTAATAGTTTAATGAAATCAATTGAAAATGTTGAGATACTTTAATGAATAAAGAATATTGCATAATAATTTAATTATAAAACAGTATTAATTTCTTTTAGGGAAAAGAAATCAGAGGGGTGTTAAAGATCATAATTGCTTTTGAATTAAATGGTGGAAATAAAAATTAATTTACAATTTACATAAATACATATTATTTTTGAGAATCTTATTTAATATCTCACTAAGGAAAATTGGACTTTTTAAAAAATTTAAACTCCCAATGACGTATATTTAATTTCCTATATTTTTGAAAGTATCTTTTTAAGGAGTCTTCAATAATAGTGATAAAGGCAGGAGCAAGATGGTGGAGGAGTAGGAAACAGAGTTCACCATCTTCCACGGAAACATTGAAAATATATCTACAAGTGGAACGATTCACACAGAACCACTACTGAACACGGACAGAAGACCTCAGATGTCCAAAAAGACAAGGAAACCGCCACATAACCAAGTAGGACAAAAGGAAAAAGAAAAAGAAGGAATCAGGATGGGGCCTGTGCCCTGGAGAGGGAGCTGTGAAGGAGGAAAGGTTCCTGTACCCTGGGAAGGCTCCTCACCAGCGGATAAATTAGATGGACAGAGGGTGAGTCTCAGAGTCTAAAAAAGGGGAGAACAGCAACCGGTTTGTGGAGGGCAAAGCAGAGAGTAACCTGCACAGAGGGTCTGCACTGCCACTCTGTGCTTCCCAACCTAAGACACCCCTCTGTCGGTGTGGGTGGCAGTCGGGGGCTGAAGCTCAGATTCCGAAGTTCAGTCCCAGGGAGAGGACCAGGGTTAGCTGTGGAAACAGCCTGAAGAAGTTGGCCCATGGCAACTGAGGGTGTACTAGGAAGAAGCCTGGGCCCACCAGAGAAGCAAAGCACCATTATTGAGAGGCACACAAGGAAAGGGGCGGGACCACCATAAGAAATTCTACCATTGTGAGCACTCCCAGGCAACAGGACACCACCTACAGGAGCTCTTGGGGCAGGTGTGAGTTGCTGCCACCATCTCGGGCTCTAGAGGCGGGCACTGGATGCCTCTTCCAAACTCGTGGGCAGACACCAGGTCCTACCCCACTGACTGGAAGGGCATGGGCAGCTCTGCCACTAGGAATTGCACCAGTGAGCCCCAGAACCTGACCCTGCTGACCTTGAAGGGCACAGACAGTTTCCACCATTACGAAATCCATCAGTGCGCCACAGAACCCACCCCTGCTTACCTGGAAGCGTGCAGAGAGCTCCTGCCACAAGGAATTCCACCAGTGGGTGCCAGGACCTGCTCCACTGTCACGGGAGTGCATGGATAACCCCCACAACTAGGAAATCTGTCAGTGGGTGCCAGGACCTGCCCTGCTGTCCTGGGAGGACATGGATAGCTCCCTGCACTAGGAAATCCACCCGGGGAGGGGCTGAAACCATAGCTGAATCCCAGGAGACGTGTGAGTAAGGAAGAAGCACTGAAATCCCTCCTCTCAGCTGCGTGAACCATGGAGTTACTCCTCCACTGATGGCTCCTAAATTCAGTGACTGCAAAACATCTGTAAGGACAACAAGTGCCCTTGCAGCTGGGATGGGTTGCACTTTAGCAGCTTTGTGGGCACGTACATGCAGGGATCAGGCCAGACCAGAGCCTAAGCTGCATCCATAGTTCCCACAGTGGGTCCAGGTGCATGACTACTGCAATCCTAAGACCTGACCTCAGTGGATCTGCTTTGGTGGCCTGATGAAAACAACACCTGAGAGACACCAGAGCCAAATGGCAGCACACCCACAGTTAAGGTGGGACTGAGTGCAGTGCCAACAACAGTGTACTATGTGAGCCCACACAACAGGCGAAAGGGAACACAACAGAGCACATTCACAGGAGAACAGCTGCAGAGGAGGAATAGTCAGTGGCTTCTCTCACAGTGAGAATGCTCCAATCTCACCTATCTCACACTGAGGATCAGAAACACAGCTCAGTAATAGATCTGGGACCTCTACTCCAACAGCTAGGGAACAGACCCCCACACCAACAGGGCAGTGACAACCACAGAGCAAAGGTAAGGCCCCACACAATATCCAGGGCAGGCTCTTGTCACTACAACATCAGGTCAACCCCTTATCAAGGGGTAACAGCACAAGCCTCTGGACCAACCTCACCCATCAGGGGGCAAATGCCAAAAGCAAGAGGATTTACAATCCTGCAGCCTGGGCAAGGGAGACCACACAGTAAGTTTCACAAAATGAGATGATAAAGAAATGTTGCAGATGAAAGAGCAAGATAAAACCCTATAAGAACAACTAAATGAAGAGGAGATAGGCACTCTACCTGAAAAATAATTCAGAGTAATGATAGTAAAGATGATCCAAGACCTCAAAAAAAGAATGGAGGTATGGATCGAGAAGATACAAGAAATGGTTAACAAAGACCTAAAGGAACTAAAGGACAAACAAACATAGATAAACAATAAAATAACTGAAATGAAAAATACTCTAGAATGAATCAATAGCAGAATAACTGAGGCCAAAGAATTAATAAGTGAGCTGGAAGACAGAACGGTGGAAATCTCTGCTGCGGAACAGAATAAAGAAAAGAGAATGAAAAGAAATTAGGACAGCCTCAGATACCTCTGGGACAACATTAAACACACCAACATTTGAATTATAGGGGTTCCAGAAGAAGAAGAGAAGGAGAAAGGGCCTGAGAAAATAGTTAAAAAAAATAAAGCTAAAAACTTCCATAACATGGGAAAGGAAATAGCCACCCAAGTCCAGGAAGCACAGAGAGTCCCATACAAGATAAATCCAAAGAGGAACATGCCAAACCAAATACTAATCAAACTAACAAAAATTAAACACAAAGAAAAAATATTAGGGACTTCCCTCGTGGCACAGTGGTTAAGAATCCGCCTGCCAATGCATGGGACACGGGTTTGAGCCCTGGTCCAGGAAGATCCCATGTGCCACGGAACAAATAAGCCCGTGTGCCACAGCTACTGAGCCTGTGCTCTAGAGTCTGCGAGCCACAACTACTGAGCCCATATGCCACAACTACTGAAGTCCATGCGCCTAGAGCCCATGCTCTGCAACAAGAGAAGCCACTGCAATGAGAAGCCCATGCACCGCAGAGAAGAGTAGCCCCTGCTCACCACAACTAGAGAAAGCCCACGTGCAGCAACAAAGACCCAACACAGCCAAAAATAAATAAATAAACAAATAAATAAATTTATAAAAAAAGAAGAAAACATATTAAAAGCAGTAAGGGAAAAAACAGCAACAAATAACATACAAGGGAATCTCCATAATGCTATCAGCTGAAATACTTGTAGTAACCATCTTTGGAAGGTAGGCTTTTAGTCAGAACAGTAGCTTACCACACCTAGAGAAAGAACTTCTGACAAAGAAAAAACATGTTCTACCAAAATTATTTTTGTCTTAAAATTTTAAGATGATTGCTTAAAATTTTACATTATTTGGCAAGAAAATGATTATATGATATATGATTTTAAAGTTACTAGTGATTTAATATTATCACATAATAACAAATTACTTTTTTGTTTCATACTTAGAAATTTCCTCTTATTATAAATATTTATGTTAACAGAATAAAAAGAAACTACCTGAAAAATTACTTGTAAACTTCAAATCTAAGTCAAAATTTGCTCATTGGAGACTGCTTCCTTTCTGTATATGACAATGGCTATTGACTTTGTTTAACTAAAACACATTAAGATTAATTTATCTGATGTTCTTAGTGAATAAATATTGATTATTATGACATGATAAGACATTTCTCTCTGTGTGTTTTTAAACACACATTTTGCCTCATAAACTGGTGTAAGACATTGGAAATAGAGGTATACTTTAACAGTGGCTCTTCCAAGAAAAACTGTAGGTTGTAAACCATTTACTGTGTTCCCAGCTGTCATTTCAGAAAATAATTTTGTTAAACGGGAATTAAGGAATCACGAGGAATGCTCTAGACAGCTGGTAGAACACTAGGCGCAGTAGAGCCACTGCCACTGTCCTTGTTAACACCTGGGTCTTCTAGGAAATTTAAATAGAACAACAAAAAACATGATCATTTTAAGATTGAAAGAATTAGTGGAGGTAGTGACCTATTCCACATGTATTTATATAAATATTATGACCAGTTGGGAGCAGTTAGATGAGTTTCTCAGTGGCCTACATGTAGCAGCCTCCTAGACCAGGCCAAACACTCTGACCCCTCCAGGGGATTCACTCCCGTCTCCATTCACATTATGTCAATGGTTTAATATATGTGGAAAATATATAAGAACCCATAAGTGGTTTAATTTATGTAGAAAATACTTACTTATCGATAGAATGAAAACACAGCCTTTATTCCCTGATTCCACACACACACATGCGAAATGAATAAACAAATAAGTAGAAAAAGAAGGAACAAAAGAAGAAAGACCCATCTGATTACCCTGAGGAGAAAGGGGAGTAGCGATCAAATCAATAATATTAAATTCTAAAATGCCAAACACATCTCAGAGGGCTTGTTTTTATAGTTAATGATATTTGAGAATAACGCATTTGCTTCTTGAAATTATTATTGGATTCATGGATCCCAACAGGCTGATGACAAGAGGCTATTTGAAACTGGAGTTCACACTTTTCTGAGCATTGTTACACTGTCTTAGCCCTTCCTGCCCGCTGCTTTCTTGGTTACAACACTTGTGGCTGAGTTCTTATTTCACCCTTCTTACTACTAATTCTATTGCAAAGGTAGCTTATTAACCCGCAATAAAATCATTATGGTTAACCATAAGACGAAACAGCTTTCCTATCAAGGAACTGCAACTTACAGATAAACAAAGTATTCAATAATCATTAAGGTCATGGCAATTATGACTTACATTAGGTCTTACATTATGACTCTAACCAGTGCTCTTCTAACTGTGATGTGCTAGAATTCCTCTTGGAAATTGTTAGGAAATAATTATGTTTAAAAAAAGGGAAAAAAAAAAGAGTTAGAAAGACTATAATATGTGGTATTTGCTAAATAACTCTGAAAATAAGCTTTAGATTCAGATTATATATATAATGTAAAATTTATTTGAAATATACTATATGCATTTATTGTTATATATGCTAGATATATCTATAATTATATGCAATTTATTATATCTATCTACCTATCCATCTATCATCTATCTACTTAGTGTTGCACATAAATACTTTCTGTTTAAAAACTAAAGAAAACCTCCACCTAATTTTACAGAATTTAAGTTAAAAATCCTAATAAATTTAAAATATCAAGAACAAAAAGTTTGACAGAATGTAAAATAGTCAAAATAACTGTAAAAACATACTTGAAATATCTTAACATTTTGTCATATTAATTAGTTTATTTTACTTTACCAAGTGATAAAATGATCTACTGCAAGGAGTTATTGAAAGTATCTAAAACAATAGGCAAATATTACATTATTTGCTTGGTACTTGCTTCTACTTCTGCTGTGTAAAAGCCTGGCTTACTTTTCTACGGTTAGAGATACTTATTTCCCTTGGGGTCACTATGCTGGAAATGAGTTCCATATTCATGGTCTGAAAACTTTCAGCCACACTGATTTTCATATATCCTGAGGCTGCAAACACCTCGTGACTGCTGGCTGCATTCTTCAGTCAAAGCGGTGATATTTACTCTCGCTACTGCCTGGCACCATCAAGCTCAGTAAGTGTGAAAGTTGTCCATATCCAACCTGAAAATCACCTGTAGAGCCAGGGTAGATCTCCTTATTCCATGCATGTACAGCTCAAGCTACGTGTTAGAACGTCAGGAATAAACGGTTAACATTGGTTATACTGTTAACCTGTGGGCTTTCTCCATTAGCATCTCTATTATGAGGGTAAAGTTAATGACTATTGGTCACTGCTATTTGTACAGCATCATTTTGGTGTCAACTAGACTATCTAGCCACTTAATAATATACAGAGAAAAGAGAATATGGGAATTCATATATTAAAAGAATTATTCAACACACATGATTTGAAAGTTACCTTAACAAAATTCTCAGAATGTTTTCATGGTATATTTCAGAAAATATATTTCTGAATGTATTAATTTACCAGATGTTTTTAATTGATTTTTTTTTTTTTTTTTTTAGCTACATTTGGGAATACTAGACAAAGAGTCAGGAGACATGAGTTCTAATTCTGTTTTGCCATCAACTAGTTACAGCAGCTTGAACAATTAGCCTCTACGGGTTCAGCTTTCTCATTATAAAATGGAATAAGTTGAATGGATCAGTGGTTTTCAATCTGCGTTTTGAGACTCAATGTGGATGAATGCTGTCCTTAGGGGTTGGTGTGGAGAGAGAGAGGCTAGGACAGCTAATCCAGCAGGGCTCTGGGCTCCCTGCCCTACTCAGTAAGAGCACAACTGCTTTTCACTGCTTTATTTATTTACACACCCTAGGGAAATGTGTTTGTATAAGAGTTTATTATTTACAATTAACAAACAAAAATCTTTAAAACAACTGAACCAAATAATCTAATGTTTAAGACAGTTTTGAGCAATAAAAGATGTAAAATGCTATGGGCTTTCTAATGTGCTAGAAAACTGAGTGTGAGTAAAGGAATTACGTATCATCCTTCTGCAATATATTTTAGAAAAAGCCTGATGGGGCAAAATGATTTTTAGTTCATGGTGTGCTTGTATTATTGTCATTTGACTTTCAGACCAAAAAGTAATTGTCCCAAACATCTAAACTACCTGTAGCAGAATTGCGTTCATATTCTGACATCTATATGTTGGTGACGGTCCCTCAGAAGTTTATGTTTTTTTGTATTCTTAAGTATTATCTATGCCCTGACGATAAAGTTTTGTGTAATAGATTATATCTCCAGTTGTCAAATTGAGTCAGTATGGAAAGCAGTATTGAAGATATAAGAATGTGCTGGAACGGTACACCTCAAAGGCAGGTAAACTCTTTTCCCATCATAGCTATGTTATCAGTGAGGAATAAAATTCTGGTGCTGGTAGCCTAAGCTCTTTTATTCTAGTTTTAAACTCTTTCTTTAAAAACAAACAAAAAAAAAAACACTGTTAGAAGTAGGGGAACCCTTTGGAAAGGATCACGAATGGTTTATGAAGGTAGGACATGCAATAAGAGAGCTACATTATCACAAATGGATTGTTAATAGAGACTACAGATCCAAAATAACAGAGGAGACAAACAGCTGAGATTATTTTGAAGAATATAATATGAATATTATGAGTAGGTTGACTAGAATATAGGAAATAAAAGTGGAAATTTGCACTTAATGTCATTTTCTAATTTAGAATAGGCACTAAAATGCTAATTTGCTCTTTTAGCACTAGCAAAAAATATCTTTACATGAAAACGGTGACTAAATTTCTTAGAGGCTTATATTTCCTTTAGAAAGTGTTTTAAAAGGTCAACATACTTTTATACTCTTTATACTCTTTTATACTCTATTAATATCCACATCTAATGTGAGGCTTTTCATATTCTTCACATATTTATATTAGATTTTCCCAAGTTAAAGAAATTGTGTTTTTCTAAAACAGTTCTGCCTTGAAACTATCACTCAATTTAACATATATTTTCATTGCTTTATTTGAGAATATGTTCAATCAGATTCAACATTTATAACTTTTTATAGAAATTGTTTTTAAATATTACATTAACTTTCTGGCAGAATAATACATATTATTACTTTTTTAACATCTTTATTGGAGTATAATTGCTTTACAAAGGTGTGTTAGTTTCTGCTTTATAACAAAGTGAATCAGTTATACATATACATATGTTCCCATATCTCTTCCCTCTTGCATCTCCCTCCCTCCCACCCTCCCTATCCCACCCCTCTAGGTGGTCACAAAGCACAGAGCTGATTTCCCTGTGCTATGCGGTTGCTTCCCACTAGCTATTTATTTTACGTTTGGTAGTGTATATATGTCCATGCCACTCTCTCACTTTGTCACATCTTAACCTTCTCCCTCCCCATATCCTCAAGTCCATTCTCTAGTAGGTCTGTGTCTTTATTCCCGTCTTGCCACTAGGTTCTTCATGATCTTTTTTTTTTTTTCCTTAGATTCCATATATATGTGTTAGCATACTGTATTTGTTTTACTCTTTCTGACTTACTTCACTCTGTATGACAGACTCTAACTCCATCCACCTCACTACAAATAACTCCATTTTGTTTCTTTTTATGGCTGAGTAATATTCCATTGTATATATGTGTGACATCTTCTTTATCCATTCATCCAATGATGGACACTTAGGTTGCTTCCATGTCCTGGCTATTGTAAATAGAGCTGCAATGAACATTTTGGTACATGACCCTTTTTGAATTATGCTTTACTCAGGGTATATGCCCAGTAATGGGATTGCTGGGTCATATGGTAGATCTACTTTTAGTTTTTTAAGGAACCACCATACTGTTCTCTATAGTGGCTGTATCAATTTACATTCCCACCAACAGTGCAAGAGTGTTCCCTTTTCTCCACATCCTCTCCAGCATTTATTTTTCTAGATTTTTTGATGATGGCCCTTCTGACCAGTGTGACATGATATCTCATTGTAGTTTTGATTTTCATTTCTCTAATGATTAATGATGTTGAGCATTCTTTCATGTGTTTGTTGGCAATCTGTACATCTTCTTTGGAGAAATGTCTATTTAGGTCTTCTGCCCATTTTTGGATTGGGTTGTTTGTTTTTTTTGTTTTTGAGCTGCATGAGCTGCTTGTAAATTTTGGAGATTAAGCCTTTGTCAGTTGCTTCATTTGCAAATATTTTCTCCCATTCTGAGAGTTGTTTTTGGTCTTGTTTATGGTTTCCTTTGCTGTGCAAAAGCTTTTAAGTTTCATTAAGTCCCATTTGTTTAGTTTTGTTTTTATTTCCATTTCTCTAGGAGCTGTGTCAAAAAGGATCTTGCAGTGATTTATGTTATACAGTATTCTGCCTTTGTTTTCCTCTAAGATTTTGATAGTGTCTGGTCTTACATTTAGGTCTTTAATCCATTTTGAGTTTATTTTTGTGTATGGTATTAGGGAGTGTTCTAATTTCATACTTTTACATGTACCTGTCCAGTTTTCCCAGCACCACTTATTGAAGAGGCTGTCTTTTCTCCACTGTATATGCTTGCCTACTTTATCAAAGATAAGATGACCATATGTGTGTGGGTTTATCTCTGGGCTATGTATCCTGTTCCATTGATCTATGTTTCTGTTCTTGTGCCAGTACCATACTGTCTTGATTAGTGTAGATTTGTAGTACACTCTGAAGTCAGGGAGCCTGATTCCTCCAGCTCCATTTTTCATTCTCAAGATTGCTTTGGCTATCCGGGGACTTTTGTCTTTCCAAACAAATTGTGAAATTTTTTGTTCTAGTTCTGTGAAAAATGACAGTGGTACTTTGATAGGGATTTCATTGAATCTGTAGATTGCTTTGGGTAGTAGAGTCATTTTCACAATGCTGATTCTTCCAATCCAAGAATATGGTATATCTCTCCATCTATTTGTATCATCTTTAATTTCTTTCATCAGTGTCTTATAATTTTCTGCATACAGGTCTTTTGTCTCCGTAGGTATGTTTATTCCTAGATATTTTACTCTTTTGGTTGCAATGGTAAATGGGAGTGTTTTCTTAATTTCACTGTCAGATTTTTCATCATTAGTGTATAGGAATGCAAGAGATTTCTGTGCATTAATTTTGTATCCTGCTACTTTACGAAATTCATTGATTAGCTCTAGTAGTTTTCTGGTAGCATCTTTAGGATTCTCTATGTATAGTATCATGTCATCTGCAAACCGTGACAGCTTTACTTCTTCTTTTAAGATTTGGATTCCTTTTACTTCTTTTTCTTCTCTGATTGCCATGGCTAAAACTTCCAAAACTATGTTGAATAATAGTGGTGAGAGTGGGCAACCTTGCTGTGTTCCTGATCTTAGTGGAAATGGTTTCAGTTTTTCACCATTGAGGACGATGTTGGCTGTGGGTTTGTCATATATGACCTTTATTATGTTGAGGAAAGTCCCCTCTATGCCTACTTTCTGCAGGGCTTTTATCATAAATGGGTGTTGAATTTTGTTGAAAGCTTTCTCTAAATCTATTGAGATGATCATATGGTTTTTCTCCTTCAATTTGTTAATATGGTGTATCACGTTGATTGATTTGCGTATATTGAAGAATCTTTGCATTCTTAGAATAAACCCCACTTGATCATGGTGTATAATCCTTTTAATGTGCTGTTGGATTGTGTTTGCTAGTATTTTGTTGAGGATTTTTGCATCTATGTTCATCAGTGATATTGGCCTGTAGTTTTCTTCCTTTGTGACATCTTTGTCTGGTTTTGGTATCAGGGTGATGGTGACCTCATAGAATGAGTTGGGGAGTGTTCCTCCCTCTGCAATACTTTGGAAGAGCTTGAGAAGGATAGGTGTTAGCTCTTCTCTAAGTGTTTGATAGAATTCTCCTGTGAAACCATCTGGCCCTGGGCTTTTGTTTGTTGGAAATTTTTAATCACAGTTTCAATTTCAGTGCTTGTGATTGGTCTGTTCATATTTTTTATTTCTTCCTGGTTCAGTCTCGGCAGGTTGTGCATTTCTAAGAATTTGTCCATTTCTTCCAGGTTGTCCATTTTATTGGCATAGAGTTGCTTGTAGTAATCTCTCATGATCGTTTGTATTTCTGCAGTGTCTGTTGTTACTTCTGCTTTTTCATTTCTAATTCTATTGATTTGAGTCTTCTCGCTTTTTTTCTTGATGAGTCTGGCTAATGGCTTATCAATTTTGTTTATCTTCTCAAAGAACCAGCTTTCAGTTTTATTGATCTTTGTTATTGTTTCCTTCATTTCTTTTTCATTTATTTCTGATCTGATCTTTATGATTTCTTTCCTTCTGATAACTTTGGGGGTCTTTTGTTCTTTTTTCTCTAATTGCTTTAGGTGCAGGGTTAGGTTACTTATTTGAGATCTTTCCTGTTTCTTGAAGTAGGCTTGTATTGCTATAAACTTCCCTCTTAGAACTGGTTTTGCTGCATCCCATAGGTTTTGGGTCGTCGTGTCTCCATTGTCATTTGATCCTAGATATTTTTTGATTTCCCCTTTGATTTCTTCAGTGGTCACTTCGTTATTAAGTAGTGTATTGTTTAGCCTCCATGTGTTTGTATTTTTTATAGATCTTTTCCTGTAATTGATATCTAGTCTCATAGTGTTGTTGTTGGAAAAGATACTTGAAACCATTTCAATTTTCTTAAATTTACCAAGGCTTGATTTGTGACCCAAGATATGATCTATCCTGGAGAATGTTCCATGAGCACTTGACAAAAATATGTATTCTCTTGTTTTTGGATGGAATGTCCTATAAATATCAATTAAGTACATCTTGTTTAATGTATCAATTAAAGCTTGTGTTTCCTTATTTATTTTCGTTTTGTATGATCTGTCCATTGGTGAAAGTGGGGTGTTAAAATTCCCTACTATGATTGTGTTACTGTCAATTTCCCATTTAATGGCTGTTAGTATTTGCCTTATGTATTGAGGTGCTCCTGTGTTGGGTGCATAAATATTTACAATTGTTATATCTTCTTCTTGGATCGATCCCTTGATCACTGCATAGTGTCCTTCTTTGTCTCTTGTAGTAGTCTTTATTTTAAAGTCTATTTTGTCTGATATGAGAAAGGCTACTCCAGCTTTCTTTTGATTTCCATTTTCATGGAATATCTTTTTCCGTCCCCTCCCTTTCAGTCTGTATGTGTCCCTAGGTCTGAAGTGAGTCTCTTGTAGACAACATTTATACAGCTCTTGCTTTTGTATCCATTCAGCCAGACTATGTCTTTTGGTTGGAGCATTTAATCCATTTAAATTTAAGGTAATTATTGATATGTATGTTCCTATTCCCATTTTCTTAAATGTTTTGGGTTTGTTATTGTAGGTGTTTTCCTTCTCTTGTGTTCCTTGTCTAGAGAAGTTCCTTTAGCATTTGTTGTAAAGGTAGTTTGGTGGTGCTGAACTCTCTCAGCTTTTGCTTGCCTGTAAAGGTTTTAATTTCTCCATCAAATCTGAATGAGATCCTTGCTGGGTAGAGTAATCTTGGTTGTAGGTTTTTCTCCTTCATCACTTTAAATATGTCCTGCTACTCCCTTCTGGCTTGCAGAGTTTCTGCTGAAAGATCAGCTGTTAAACTTATTGGGATTCCCTTGTGTGTTATTTGTTGTTTTTCCCTTGCTGCTTTTAATATGTTTTCTTTATATTTAATTTTTGATAGTTTGATTAATATGTGTCTTGGCGTGTTTCTCCTTGGATTTATCCTGTATGGGACTCTCTGTGCTTCCAGGATTTGATTAACTATTTCTTTTCCCATATTAGGGAAGTTTTCAACTATAATCTCTTCAAATATTTTCTCAGTCCCTTTCTTTTTCTCTTCTTCTTCTGGGACCCCTATAATTCGAATGTTGGTGTGCTTAATGTTGTCCCAGTGGTCTCTGAGACTGTCCTCAGTTCTTTTCATTGTTTTTTCTTTATTCTGCTCTGCAGTAGTTATTTCCACTATTTTATGTTCCAGGTCACTTATTCGTTCTTCTGCCTCAGTTATTCTGCTGTTGATCCCTTCTAGAGTATTTTTAATTTCATTTATTGTGTTTTTCATCGTTGTTTGGTTCTTTAGTTCTTCTGCGTCCTTGTGAAATGTTTCTTGCATTTTGTCTATTCTATTTCCAAGATTTTGGATCATCTTTACTATCATTATTCTGAATTCGTTTTCAGGTAGACTGCCTATTTCCTCTTTATTTGTTAGGTCTGGTGTGTTTTTACCTTGCTCCTTCATCTGCTGTGTGTTTTTCTGTCTTCTCATTTTGCTTATCTTACTGTGTTGGGGTCTCCTTTTCGCAGACTGCAGGTTCATAGTTCCTGTTGTTTTTGGTATCTGTCCCCAGTGGCAAAGGTTGGTTCAGTGTGTTTGTAGGCTTCCTGGTGGAGGGGACTAGTGCTTGTGTTCTGGTGGATGAGGCTGGATCTTGTCTTTCTGTTGAGCAGGTCCACGTCTGGTGGTGTGTTTTTGGGGTGTCTGTGGCCTTATTATGATTTTAGGCAGCCTCTCTGCTAATGGATGGGGCTGTGTTCCTGTCTTGCTAGTTGTTTGGCATAGGGTGTCCAGCACTGTAGCTTGCTGGTCGTTGAGTGAAGCTGGGTCTTGGTGTTGACATGGAGATCTCTGGGAGATTTTCTCCATTTGGTATTACGTGGAGCTGGGAGGTCTCTTGTGGACCAGTGTCCTGAAGTTGGCTCTCCCACCTCAGAGGCACGGCCCTGATGCCTGGCTGGAGCACCAAGAGCCTTTCATCCACATAGCTAAGAATAAAAGGGAGAAAAATTACAAAGTAAGAAAGAAAGAGGATAAAATAAAATAAAGATAAAATAAAATAATTAAAATACCAAAAAAAAATAAATATTAACAAAAAATAAAATTTTAAAGTAAAAAAAAAAAAAAAATTGACGGACTGAACCCTAGGACAAATGGTCAAAGCAAAGCTATACAGACAAAATCTCACACAGAAGCATACACATACACACTCACAAAAAGAGGAAAAGGGGAAAAAATAATATATCTTGCTCCCAAAGTCCACCTCCTCAGTTTGGGATGATTCGTTGTCTATTCAGGTATTCCACAGATGCAGGTACATCAAGTTGTTTGTGGAGCTTTAATCCGATGCTCCTGAGGCTGCTGGGAGAAGTTTCCCTTTCTCTTCTTTGTTCGCGTGGCTCCAGGGGTTCAGCTTTGGATTTGCCACGCCTCTGGCGTGTTGGTCGCCTGAGGGCGTCTGTTCTTCTCTCACACAGGACGGGGTTAAAGGAACAGCTGATTCAGTGGCTCTGGCTCACTCAGGCTGGGGTGAGGGAGAGGTATGGGTGCGGGGCGAGCCCGCGGCGGCAGAGGCCAGCATGACGTTGCAGCAGCCTGAAGCGCTCTGTGCTTTCTCCCGGGGAAGTTGTCCCCGGATCACGGGACCCTGGCAGTGGCCGGCTGCACAGGCTACTGGGAGGGGCGGTGTGGATAATGACCTGTGCTCGCACACAGGCTTCTTGGTGGCAGCAGCAGAAGACTTAGCGTCTCATGCCCGTCTCTGGGGTCCGTGCTGAGAGCCACGGCTCGTGCCCATCTCTGGAGCTCGTTTAGTTTGTGCTCTGAATCCCCTCTCCTCGCGCACCAGGAAACAAAGAGGCAAGAAAAAGTCTCTTGCCTCTTCGGCAGCTCCAGACCTTTTCCCGGACTCCCTCCCAGCTAGCCTTGGTGCACTAGCCCCCTTCAGGCTGTGTTCAAGCCGCCAACCCCAGTCCTCTCCCTGGGATCTGCCCGAAGCCGGAACCTCAGCTCCCAGCCCCTGCCTGCCCCGGCGGGTGAGCAGACAAGTCGCTCGGTCTAGTGAGTGCTGCTTGGCACCAATCCTCTGTGCGGGAATCTCTCCGCTTTGCCCTCCGCACCCCTGTGGCTGCGCTCTCCTCCATGGCTCTGAAGCTTCCCCCCTCTGCCACACGCAGTTTCCGCCCAAGAAGGGCCTTCCTAGTGTGTGGAAACCTTTCCTCCTTCACAACTCCTTCCCACTGGTGCAGGTCCCGTCCCTATTCTTTTGTCTCTGTTGTTTCTTTTTTCTTTTGCCCTACCCAGGTACGTGGGGAGTTCTTGTCTTTTGGGAGGTCTGACGTCTTCTGCCAGCGTTCAGTGGCTGTTCTATAGGAGCAGTTCCACATGTAGATGTATTTCTGGTGTATCTGTGGGGAGGAAGGTGATCTCCGCATCTTACTCTTCCACCATCTTCTCCTCTCTCTCATTTTAGATTCAAAGAACCAAGATAAATCATTTTCTCCAGCTGAAAGAAACAATGTTAACATAATTTTTCTTGTTTGTTTTTAAGAATAAATATTACCGTATTTATGTCTAACCCTGAGTATCACTTTATCCAGTATTTGGCAGTCTTTATGTCTTTGGTTAATTCTATAAGTCTTTAGAGATTAAACTGAGTACTTAAAATAATATTAAAAGGAAACAGACAATAAGTCAATAGGCAGAGCTCTTTATTCTTACTAGAACTGAATTCATTATGGATTTTCTTTTTTTTTTTTTCATTTTATTAGTTAAAAAGTAAATCTTTGTCCTTCTTCCTAGGACCATATGAGTAATGAATTAGAAAAAGACAACAATATAAATGTTTTTTAAATTTTTTTTCGTTTAGTGTGTATCTAAATTTTCAGGAATCGAAAAGTAAGTTTCATAAAGTAAGATGAATTTTGTGGCTAAGACTGAATCAAATATAATTACCTCAATATGTAAACACTTCATAATGGAATCAGTCTAATGCTTCTTTCTTTGGGATTTTCAGTCCTCATTTATAGAACTAGTTTTAGTTGATTGTAAGGAAGGGCTATTTAAAGGAATTCTAAAATATAATTTTTCTTGTTAAGAAAATGAGATGACTGAATATCTAGAAATTATAAATAAAATATTTTCTGGACTATATATTAGCAATTAATATCATATATATTCCATGCTTTAGCATCCATTCTTTCAGTCAAATATAAAATTGTATTCCAGATAGTGATAATTGGTGGACAAAACAGATTTGACTTTATATTTTACAAGTTAGAGAAAAACACAATAAAATAAGTAAGTTATTCTAAAATATGGTAAGTATCAAGCATAAGATGGAACATGTATGTAAGTAGTATACATAAAAAGTTTCATAAACAATAAAGCAAAAACAGTAATTGTGAGAAAGGTAAGTATACTGGAGGAAATGATCAAAGCTTCAGGTAGAATGTGGCATTTATTTTGACTTGGAGGGAGGAATCAAATTTCAAAAGTTGGGGCAGAGGTCACGGGGAGTAAGTAAAGATATTCCAGATGTAAGAATGCCAAAGAAGCAGGGATCCAATACACAAGAGTAGTTTAGATTACCTGGAAAGGTCACGGGTAAGAGAACACTTTAGTTAAAAGTTACTGGTATCTGACTGTGAGTCAGATATCATATGAAGTCCTATCCTAAGGACTCATTTAATCCTCCACCCTCATCAGTCAGGTACCATTATTTCTGATGTCCCTTGAGATTAAGTAGCAGGCTTATTATTATTTAGCTAATAATTCATGGAGCTTGATTTTAAATCCTGGCTGTCTCTCATCAAATCCCTGCAATCTTACATACTGCAATAAATCCTCAAGCTTTGTTTTTTTCTTAAAAGGAGTTTTTCTTCTTCCCCAGTTGAAGGAAATGTTTCACTAGGGATGGACTTTTAGGTTGGCAATTAATTTCTCTCAGTCCATTAGCATATTGTTCTACTGGGTTCTTGCTTCCACTGTTGGGAAGTAAATTGTCAGACCTGGTGTCCCTTTGAAAGTAAGTGTCTTTGTTCTTTGGCTGCTTTTAAGATTTACTCTATGTCTTTCATTATCAGCAATTTTACCCTAGATAATGTTTTCTTTGTGCTTAATCCCACATAGGTCTGGAGATCTTTCTAAATCTGTCGTTACTGTCCTTTGTTATCTTTGGACAATTCTCAGGCAGTAATTTTTTCAAATATTGCTCTTATCCAATTTCTCTTCTCCCTCTTTAATATTTCAATTCTTTTTATTATTTCCCATATTTAACAGTTTTTTTTCTTTTTCTGACTTCTTTATTCTTTTGTCTTTATGTAATTCAGTCTGGAAATTTACTACTAATCCTCTACTAAGATTTTATTAAAATAATGGAATAAATGATTACATTTCAATTATTATTATTTCCAAATCACAGTATTTTTTTGACTATTTTATAGCAGGTTTCTAGTGAAATTCTCTATCTTGCCTTCTATATTCTCACATATATTAATCATAGTCATTTAAAAATATCCAATAACACAATATCTGAATAATCTGTTCCTACTGTCTGATTTTCTCTTGAATTTTGGTTATCAGCATTTCTTTAATTTTTTATTGAATACCAGACATTTTGTTATCAAATATTGAAAAATTTCCTCTAATGTTAGCTTCCTCCAAAGAGCACTTCATTTCTCTGGCAGGGCAACAGAGTACAGATCGATGACCTCAACTAAAATGTTGAGTGGGGTTTTGGCATGATCTGGGCTGGGAGTTTTGCTGGTTTCTTTTATTCTAGACCTTGGTGTTTCCATGAAAGCCAGAAGTGTTTAACAGGACCATTGCAACTTACAGGCCCTAGACTCCAATCTCGACCTTTCCTGGAACACAAGACTACTGAATCTTTGCTATTCACTTTAGCTGCTTTCTGCTTACATTGGGTAGTTTCACCCTAGGGAACAAATGTCTCCAATTGATTGCTCATCAACATTTGGGATCATTTGTTTGTTCTTCTCTTCATGGACCTCTCTCCTCAACAAAGTTGAATACATATATTTGTGTAGCTATATATATATTCATTCCAGGGAAATTGTTGCAAGCTCCAGCTGCTTCTATTTACCTGAATTTAAGAAAGCAAACGTCCTGGCCTTAAAAGCAAGGGCAAGAGTGATCTTACTTTAGTTTGTTTCCCTTCTCTCCAGAATTTACGAGATGCAATCTGTTTTGGTTGTTCTTTTCAGAATTCAATCATTGTTCTATGTATTTTACTCAGTTTCGCTAGTTGTTTTCAGCAAAATGAGGTTTGGCAGGATTTTTTGTTGTTTGCTTGTTTGTTTGGTAAATAGCTTTTATTAATATAAGGACATTCCCAAAAAGTTCTCATTTGATAAGATAATTTTTATGAATGTGTGTTGAATTATATAATGGTTTTTCTGAATCTGAGATGATCAAACCATTTTTTCCTTCTTTAATAGAGTTTCTTCTATTGAAGCATACTTCTATTTCTGTAAGACAAAAACAAAAACAAATTACCTGCTCATAATAGAACAAATCTTGAAGACACTCTTAGATTCAATTACTTAAATTTATTTTTTTTCAATTTTACTTTTTTTGATCACATAAGATTGACTGAGTTTGCATTTCTTGTTATATGCTTGCCAGATTTTGGTATCTAGGCTTTACTAGTCTCAAAATTTAAGTTGGGTAGTTCCCCTGCTTTTCTGTTTTCTGCACCTATATGACATAAGAGAAGAATTAAAGATTTGGAAGCAATTTTATTTCAGTCTGTGTAAGCATACTGTCAATCTCCCTTTTTGGTGCATTTTAAAATGTTTACTTATTTAGTAAGATTTTCTACTATTTCTTGATCAATGTTCCTAATTTATTATGTGAAATTTGTCCATATTGTCTAAGTTTGTGTTTGTAATTGATACATTGCTGGATTCTCTTTCTCTTCCTCTTTCATCTTTGTTTTCCTAGTCTGGTAAACTTTATCCTTCAGTAGGCTCATACAAAGAAGTAATGTAAAATAATAATAATAAATAATAGTAATGAAAAATATTTCATAAAAGAAATAATGAAAAGTAAATACTTTTAAATAATAAAATAAAAATAATGAAATAATGAAAATTGTTCATACAGCAATTCCCCTACATACGAACCTTTAAGTTTTGAACTTTCAAAGATGCAAACGTACATTTGCACGTCCAGTTGCGTAAGTTAGTTCATGTGTCTGGCGTACTTTGTCACGTGTGTGGATCCTCTACAAGTGGTTGTGCTTTTGTGTACTTTACTGTATACTTTACTGTATAGAGTACAGTAGTACACTATCTTTATTTCAAGCCCAGGATGTACAGAAGCAAGTGTAAAAGCAGCAGTGATGTAGCTGGTACTGCTAAGAAGTGCCAGCTGTTGTGATGTACTACTGTACTTTTCAAGGTACTGTACTGTAAGATTAAAAATGTTTTCTTTATTTTTGTGTTTGTTTTTTATGTATTATTTGTGTAAAAAGTTTTATAAACTTATTACAGTACAGAACTATATAGCCGATTGTGTTACTTGGGTACCTAGGCTAACTTTGTTGGACTTAACGAACACACTCTCAGAACAGAACTCATTCGTATGTAGGGGACTTACTATACAAAGAAATAATGTAGAGATGGATAATTCTGTTCAAGTGCAGTACTTGTTGTGTGTTGTACTTTGAACTTGTCAGATCTAGTCTGGCAAGCCTGGAAGGAATGTTTGTTATTGATTAGTGGTGATTATTGGTCACAAGGCCAAGCATATCATTACTAGGCCAAGCCAAATCATTACTGCATGCAATGTTCAAAATAAGCTTATGAAGTAGACATTATTGGTACTTTATGTGTAAAGGCACCTGAGGCTTAGATAACTTAAATAGTTTACTTAGATAAATTAAGTAGGTTAGCAGATGTGTTAGGCAGAATTATAAAATGGCCCCAAGATCTCCACCTCCTAGTGCACATGTCCTGTAAAACCTACTCTCCTTGAGCATAAGTAAGACCTGTGAATATAGTGGGATAGTACTATCATTTATGTTACTTTATATAGAAAAAGAGATTTTACAGATGTAACTAAGGTCCCTAATCAGCTGACTTTGATTTATCAAATGTAAGATTATCTTGGGTGTGCCTGACCTAATTAGATGTGTCCTTAAAGGAGACAAGACACAGAAGCAGGTGCTCCCCTGTTGGCCCTGAAGGAACAAACCACCCCACTGTGCTTTGAGAAGACAAGGCCATGTGCCAAGGATGTGACGCCATCTGGATCTGAGAGCCGTCCTTGCCTGGCAACCAGCAAGTGACCAGACCCAAGTCCTAGGGCCACAATGCAATACATTTTACTGACAGCCACTGTTTGGAAAAGGACCCCAAGCCTCAGATGAGATCATAACCCCGGTCAATACCTTGTTTTAGCCCGATGAGACTTTAAGCAAAGGACTTAACTCACCTGTGTCTGGACACTGAACCACAGAAAATGTGAGATAGCAAATTTATGTTTAAAGCTGCTAAATTTGTGGTAATTTGCTACACAGCAATAGAAATTCAATACACCATACATGTCTGGATATTTAATAAGCCACAAAGCTGGTGTTCAAATGTCATCTCTCAGATTTCAAAATTTATATTCAGAATTATGCTAACCTTCTTACCTTTGTATATTTGTCACTGATCACAAGGATTTAAAATATCTAGCTCATGACTTGAAAAACTAAACTACTACTACATAGTTACATGAAGAATATTATATAGAGTGTGTTATATATGTAGTTATTATACCTAAAAACTTGACCACTTGGTCTCACTGGCAGTGTAGTTCACTGAGCTGGATCTGTGTCATCTTTTATTATCGTCTGTCTTTCCTGTCTCCTACTCAGTATGTATTTTCAAACTATGAAAACTGCTTTATCTGAATTTGGCAGGAAGACAAATGTCTACTTTGCATTAAGAGGTAAAAATAATGTGACACCAACTTCACAAATTATGTAAACTTTTACTCATTTTAGTAAACATATTTAAATACATTTTCCTCCTCAGGAAAAGTAACTCAAAATATTATTATATGATTATTGAATGCCAAGGTAATATGGCTTAAAAGTAGTGTGTCAGCTTTATTATTTTAAGTTACTGGAATTAATTAACTTTATAGTGTTGATTGGGAAAGTGCTTTGCACTAAGACTGTCTAAGTTCAGATTAATACTTCTGAATCAAGTAAGCAACAGATGAATAGAAATACTTGAACTCTGGGTTAATTCTACTTAATATTCTGCTCTCTGTAGCATTTATATTTTTTCATGTTTAATATTAGAAAAATGTCTATTTCCTTGATCACTTTGTTTCTGTTTCATACAGATTCCATCATATCTGGAGATCACTGCTTTGGTACCTGACACTTTAGTGATAATTAGATCATTAAATGCATGGTAATTTTCTACTCATTATTAAATCATCAAGAATACCAATAAAAAATATATGGCTTTAATGGCAAAGACATTTGTTTGGCTTTTTGGCTCACTCACTGAATTTGTTTCAAATTACTACTGATATGTCAAAATAAAAACCAGCAGTATTCTCATGCATTTGTCTTAACAGAAACAATTGACACCCCTTTGAAGGTGAATTGTCAGAAATAACTAAAGGGCACTTCACATGGTCCATGGGTTACGGACATCCATCATGCATCCTGAATTGCCCTCCTGTCTATCACTAGGTTGGGTCATGGTCCCCCATTCACTACATCAGATGCTTAGTCTTGCCTGTTATAGAATTGCTTCCATCTCAAATAACATATGCATTAAACAAAATATGATCATTACCTTCAATTTTCATGTAAGTCCTCTTTGTAACACTTACACAAAAGAGAAGGAAAAAGAAATAAGCTAAATGCAATCAATGAAAACTTTTTGAATATTGCCAAACTCATTGAGGAAGTTAACAATGATAGAGGCAGAACACAGGAAAAAAATGCTGTTGAAATCCAGTAGACCATAAGTACTGAGAATGAGAACTCTGAGTGGAGAATGAACACATGTTCAGGAGTAAAATCTGGTCTTGGTATGGCCACTCTCATCCCTCTGCTTTTCACAAGCAGTTGAAAACTAAAGCTGGGACCTCAGTGGAGCTACTCATACATTTGGACTATTGTAACCTAAATGCATCTACATCGAGCATAAATGTATGTGTTTCTCTGGTGAAAAAAGTTATTTGCCTGGAATGTTTGAACTTTAC
Source organism: Balaenoptera physalus (assembly GCF_965194825.1). Classification (NCBI taxonomy): domain Eukaryota; kingdom Metazoa; phylum Chordata; class Mammalia; order Artiodactyla; family Balaenopteridae; genus Balaenoptera; species Balaenoptera physalus. The sequence continues at coordinate 106,236,080 of NC_138888.1, forward strand.
GAACTTTCTGTCTACCTATAGTAAAGGTATAGAATCTTTGTGAAGTCTGTTTTGTGCACTAACTTCATATTTTACATTAGTTTTCCTATCATTGTTTCCATTGTTCAATCAACAGGTATTAAGCATCCACTGGTGCCAGGCCTTCTCAAGGTACTGGAATGTATTACACCAGACCATGTTTTCCCATCTCAGAGAGCTGCTGCTCTTGTGTGTTCACAGAACTATGTAGACTCAACTCCATTCCCAAGTGAAAAGTTGGGCTGGCATCACCTGACACAGCTCTGTCCAGTAGAAATGTAACAAAATCTATGTGTGTTCAGTAAATTTTCTAGCAGCCACATTAAAAAAAGTTCAAAGAAACAGATGAAATTAATTTTAATAATACAATCATGTGTTTAACTCTTTATATACAAATTATTATCATTACAACATGTAATAAAATTATTAGTAAGATACTTTATATTCTTTTTTAATATTAAATTTTCCAAATCCAGTGTGTATTTTATACTTACAGCCTCATTTGCGACCAGGCACATTTCAATGCTCTATAACCACAGGTGGCCAGTGGCTACTGTACTGAACAGAGAAGATCAAGATAACACCTAACATTGATGTTAGAATTTTTTGTATTTATAAATCTAGAATCCCTAAACCTCAGAGCCCAAATTCTAACTTTTTGAAAAGAGGTCTAGTCTTCAAAATTATTTTTAATGTATAAATTACTGTCCCACCATAATTTGAGGTGTCTTTTGGGTTGTTTTTCTATTTGCCCAGTCAGGAAAAACAATTTTGCTTTCAGTATTTTGAATATTGTTTTAGACCAATTTTATTCTTCAGAAAAATAATATTCAAAGTTTTACAATTTCAATAAACGAACAATACTACACTTACATAAGTTAATTATTTGTAAGTAATATCACAAAGCTGTCAGAAGGTTTATTTTGTTGTAGTTATTTTTTTAACTCGTGAGCTAGTTGCCAAGTATGACATTTAGTTATTTAGTTTTACACAATCACTAGTCTTCATATTACTAATACACTACTTTTATATTAACATTTAACAAGACCAATAGCTCTGTATTGTGAGCTTGACACATAAATATTAATTTTTATTGAATTAGATACTAAAGAATACTGTTCACATAGTTTTTAAACTGCAGTAAAGTAATTTTTGACAAGTATTGACATTCTATAAAAATTGAAAAAATTCATAAATTGACAGAGAGATCAAAATAACGAAGAGTATTAAGAAGTGACCTAAAGCTTGTATAATTTTCATATTCCCTTAGAACTACCAGTGCGTGTGCCTTTCTGGTTGGGAAGGATATTTTTGTGAACAAGAATCCAATGACTGCAAAAAGAATCCCTGTAAGAACAAATCCACCTGTACTGACCTTGGCAATGGCTATCGGTGAGTAATATATTCATTGTTTCTTTACAAAATTACTTGGAATTCACGATTTCTTTGGGATATATCCAGACATTGTTTTCACTTTACATCAATTAATTAAAATAATGATACTAAGATGAAGAGCCATTTCCTGAAAAGACAGTGTCACGTTCATTTAAAATTTGCAAATACCAAAGTGCAGATGTCCAGTCAAAAAAGGAATAAACAAATTTTAACTTGGAAATACAATGTCCAGATGTGGCTCATCTTATGAATGCCTTTACTTCTTCAAAACACGCTTTTGCCATTTCAGCATTGTTTCGGGTCATTCCATGCAAGATCAGTGCCACAATATGTATCCTTAGTGGGTCTATTAAATTAAATTCAACTTATTTCCTATAAATTAATCATGAGTTTGGATTATTTTAGTCAAATTATTGGTAAATTTTACAACATTTACTATCCACACTTTCCATACTACAATTATATTATTAATTGATTTTTAGATGAGAAGTTTGAAGAAACTAAATAGAAATTCTGAGTAGCCACTGTTATTATTCCAAAATTTTAATAACCAAATATATATTGGTAAATAGTTTTTAGCTTTTGACTTTTTTGGTGTGTGCACTAGGTCCCTTAAGTAGATGCAAAATCAGGCGTACTGTAACTAGAAAGCTTTTCTTATCACACAAGCAGAATAATTGAATACAAATATAGTTATATAATTATTTTTCCAGGGATAAATCAAAATGGTTTCAGGATGTCCTCTAAAATAACTCATAAACTGTCTTTTGTCTTGTGATTAAAATTGAGAATTCTGAATCATCTCAAGCACGTAAGAGTTTTTACAAATGTTCTTCATGTTTAGTGACTGAAATGGGAAGAAAGACTTAGACTAGTCAACAGTAGGCACTTTATTTCATTATAAGGGAATTCTGAAATAGCTGGCATTTTAATGGCCATAAGAAAAATAATGAATAACTTCTGTAATATAGGAAATCTCTCAATGACAATAGTTGACATTAGTTTAAAATATACAAAAAGAGTTATTTTTGTGACATTATCAATTATTAAAATTGATATATTATCACAAATTAATATTAACTTCCTATCCATCTATGCAGTGGGAGAAAGAATCAACTTTTGTTAGGCTATGGAAAAAAAACTTTTCATAATTATCCATTTATTTTTTTTCTTAAATATCTCTATTAATTATAACCTACAATATATAATATGAATTTTCCAGGATATTTTTCATACTCTGAGATATCCTTTTAAACATTCAGCTCTCTCTTAAGTTCCTGAAGATAATTAGTTTATGCATTTGTGTATGTGTATATGACACGTAATTTTGAGATGGCTTAAGAAAGTGGTGTTTTGGCCTGCATGGGATATTGTCAGGAGGTGGGAAGCATTCTGTGATTGGGTTTATAATGAATCTCATGTAGAAGGATGGAAAACTAGACAGAGGGAGAAACCAACATGTTTACAGAGGAAGCAGTCCTTCATAATAGCCATTTTAGGGGAAGGTTTGCCATTCTTGTGGTTTAGATAATGTTCATGTTTTTGTTTGTATTCAGATATGTGTGTGGGGTAGGCTTATTTTTGTTATGATTCATCAGGGTCACAGAGTAGCCTTGTCTCATTTTGATGTTCTTTGAAATTGTCTATTGAAATGTTCAACAGGAGAACAGCAACATGTGGCTGTTAACCTAGCTTCTAGTTCCTGGCCAGCTCCTGGGGATTCTGGATTTAGTTGCTGCTTTCTCTTTCCCGAAATATACTCTCATTGATATGTGGAGGGGGGGCTGGAAATATGTGTGTGTGCATGTGAAATATATCACTTATTTGTATAAAATATGTTGTTCTCATAACGTCAATCAAACAGAATGAGAAGACACAAGTATTAATTTATTATCCAGCATGATAGTACTTTTATTTAGATTAAAACACTGCCATTTGATTAAGAGGCCTTAAATATCTAAAGCAAAACAAGCAACAAAGTCTAGAAGGCTTAATTAAAATACACTTTATTTTAATATTCATGAGACATAATCAGTCTTTCTAGAAACTCTGACACCACTAGTTGTGAACTCTTAATGACTTAAATTTATAAACATGTCAGAAGAGTTTGCCTCTTAAATTAACACAAACACTCTTAGTCACTTTATTATGCTTCAGATTTTTCAAAGATTACTGATTGTATTTCCAAGATGTAGGGTTGCATTTTTTTCTTGGTATAAAAATAGAAATCCAGCTGAAGTAAGCTTTCTGACTGTGCTTCTCATTTGTGATTTTAAACATGAAAATGTATTAATACAAATGTTCATGTTATATTAACATTGGCTTTACTAGCTTGTAAGGGGAAGAAAACATTCAATAAATACACTATCAATGAGGTGACCATAATTAGTATATGTGTTATATATAAATATGATGACTCACTATTTAAGAATTGCCAAGTTATCTTTGTATAATTTATTGAGGTATGTAATTCACCCTTTTAATGTGTACAATTCAGGAGTTTTTAGTATATTCACAGAAAAGTAAAAGCATTACCACAATCTTATTTTAGAACATTTTCATCACCCCAAAAGAAAGCCATACCTATTAGCAGTCCCTCCACATTTTCCCCCTCCCCTCTAGGCCCTGAAAATGACTAATCTGTTTTCTGTCTCTATGGATTTGCCTGTTCTGAACATTTCATACAAATGGAATCATGCAGTATGTGGTTTTTTGTGACTGATTCATCACACGTAGCATAATGTTTTCAAGGTTTACGTCACAGAACTTCTTTCCTTTCTATAGTCAATAATATTACATCGTAAGGTTATAATATATTTGTTTATCTATTCTTCATTTGATAGACATTTAGGTTGTCTATTTCTTGACTAGTATGCCCAAGTATGTGTATGCACATATATTTCCAATTCTTTGAGTGTATAACTAGCATTAGAATTGTTGGATTATGTGATAACTTTATGTTCAACTTTTAGAGGAAAGTTCCAAACACTTGCCTAAGTTAATGCACTATTTTACAATCCCACCAGCAATGTGTGAGGGTGTCAATTTTTCCACATCCTTGTCAGTACATGCTAATGTCTTTTAATGTCTGATTCTAGTCATTTGAACCTTCTCTATTTTTCTTCCGGTCAATCTAGTTCAATGTCTTTTGACAGAATAAACTTTGAATTTCATTGTTTTTATATATTTCTTTTTATTCTCTATTTCATTAATCTCATCATTTCCTTCTTCTGGCGATGGGTTTAGTTTTATTTTTCCAGGTGGATGGTTTCATTATTGATTTAAAAATCTGTACTTTTTAAACACCAGAATTTACAAATATAAATTTTGATCTAAGCACTGCTTTAGCTGCACCTTATAATTTTTTGGTGTTTTATGTGTTTATTTTTATTCATCTCAGAATATTTTCTAATTTTACATGTGATTTCTTCTTCAGCTCACTGGTTATTTATGAGTTTGACATTTAATTTCCACATATTTGTGAATTCCTCAGATTTCCTTCTGATTTTAACTTCTACTTTTATTTATTTATTTATTTATTTATTTTTAACATCTTTATTGGAGTAAAATTGCTTTACAATGGTGTGTTAGTTTCTGCTTTATAACAAAGTGAATCAGTTATACATATACATATGTTCCCATATCTATTCCCTCTTGCATCTCCCTCCCTATCTCATCCCTCTAGGTGGTCACAAAGCACAAAGCTGATCTCCCTGTGCTATGCGATTGCTTCCCACTAGCTATCTATTTTACATTTGGTAGTGTATATATGTCCATGACACTCTCTCACTTTGTCACATCTTACCCTTCCCCCTCCGCATATCCTCAAGTCCATTCTCTCGTAGGTCTGTGTCTTTATTCCCATCTTGCCACTAGGTTCTTAATGCCCTTTTTTTTTTTCCCTTAGATGTCATATACATGTGTTAGCATACTGTATTTGTTTTTCTCTTTCTGACTTCACTCTGTATGACAGACTCTAACTCCATCCACCTCACTACAAATAACTCAATTTCGTTTCTTGTCATGGCTGAGTAGTATTCCATTGTATATATGTGCCACATCTTCTTTATCCATTCATCCAATGATGGACATTTAGGTTGCTTCTATGTCCGGGCCATTGTAAATAGAGCTGCAATGAATATTTTGGTACATAACTCTTTTTGAATTATGGTTTTCTCAGGGTATATGCCCACTAGTGGGATTGCTGGGTCGTATGGTAGTTCTATTTGTAGTTTTTTAAGGAACCGCCATACTGTTCTCCATAGTGGCTGTATCAATTTACATTCCCACCAACAGTGCAAGAGGGTTCCCTTTTCTCCACACCCTCTCCAGCATTTACTGTTTCTAGATTTTTTGATGATGGCCATTCTGAACAGTGTGAGATGATATCTCATTGTAGTTTTGATTTGCATTTCTCTAATGATTAATGATGTTGAGCATTCTTTCATGTGTTTGCTGGCAATCTGTATATCTTCTCTGGAGAAATGTCTATTTAGGTCTTCTGCCCATTTTTGGATTGGGTTGTTTGTTTTTTTGTTATTGAGCTGCATGTGCTGCTTGTAAATCTTGGAGATTAATCCTTTGTCAGTTGCTTCATTTGCAAATATTTTCTCCCATTCTTATGATGTGGCTTTTGGTCTTGTTTATGGTTTTCTTTGCAGTGCAAAAGCTTTTAAGTTTCATTAGGTCCCATTTGATTATTTTTGTTTTTATTTCCATTCCTCTAGATGCTGGGTGAAAAAGGATCTTGCTGTGATTTATGTCATGCAGTTTTCTGCCTATGTTTTCCTCTCAGAGTTTGATTGTGTCTGGCCTTACATTTAGGTCTTTAATCCATTTTGAGTTTATTTTTGTGTATGGTGTTAGGGAGTGTTCCACTTTCATACTTTTACATGTACCTGTCCAGTTTTCCCAGCACCACTTATTGAAGAAGCTGTCTTTTCTCCACTGTATATGCTTGCCTCCTTTATCAAAGTTAAGGTGACCATATGTGCATGGGTTTATCTCTGGGCTTTCTATCCTGTTCCATTGGTCTATGTTTCTCTTTTTGTGCCAGTACCATACTGTCTTGATTACTGTAGCTTTGTAGTATAGTCTGAAGTCCGGCACCCTGATTCCTCCAGCTGCATTTTTCATTCTCAAGATTGCTTTGGCTATTCCGGGTCTTTTGTGTTTCCATACAAATAGTGAAATTTTTTGCTCTAGTTCTGTGAAAAAGGTCAGTGGTAGTTTGATAAGGATTGCATTGAATCTGTAGATTGCTTTGGGAAGTAGAGTCATTTTCACAATGTTGATTCCTCCAAACCAAGAACATGGTATATCTCTCCATCTATTTGTATCATCTTTAATTTCTTTCATCAGTGTCTTATAATTTTCTGCATACATGTCTTTTGTCTCCGTAGGTAGGTTTATTCCTAGATATTTTACTCTTTTTGTTGCAGTGGTAAATGGGAGTGTTTTCTTAATTTCGCTGTCAGATTTTTCATCATTAGTGTATAGGAATGCAAGAGATTTCTGTGCATTAATTTTGTATCCTGCTACTTTACCAAATTCATTGATTAACTTTAGTAATTTTCTGGTAGCATCTTTAGGATTCTCTATGTATAGTATCATGTCATCTGCAAACAGTGATAGCTTTACTTCTTCTTTTCCAATTTGGATTCCTTTTACTTCTTTTTCTTCTCTGACTGCTGTGGCTAACACTTCTAAAACTATGTTGAATAATAGTGGTGAGAGCAGGCAACCTTGTCTTGTTTCTGATCTTAGTGGAAATGGTTTCAGTTTTTCACCATTGAGGACAATGTTGGCTGTGGGTTTGTCATATATGACCTTTATTACGTTAAGGAAAGTTCCCTCTATGCCTACTTTCTGCAGGGCTTTTATCATAAATGGGTGTTGAATTTTGTCGAAAGCTTTCTCTGCATCTATTGAGATGATCATATGGTTTTTCCTCCATCAACTTGTTAATATGGTGTATCACATTGATTGATTTGCATATATTGAAGAATCCTTGCATTCCTGGAATAAACCCCACTTGATCATGGTGTATGATCCTTTTAATGTGCTGTTGGATTCTGTTTGCTAGTATTTTGTTGAGGATTTTTGCATCTATGTTCATCAGTGATATTGGCCTGTAGTTTTCTTTCTTTGTCACATGTTTGTCTGGTTTTGGTATCAGGGTGATGGCGGCCTCGTACAATGAGTTTGGGAGTGTTCCTCCCTCTGCAATATTTTGGAAGAGTTTGAGAAGGATAGGTGTTAGCTCTTCTCTAAATGTTTGATAGAATTCGCCTGTGAAGCCATCTGGTCCTGGGCTTTTGTTTATTGGAAGATTTTTAATCACAGTTTCAATTTCAGTGCTTGTGATTGGTCTGTTCATATTTTTTATTTCTTCCTGGTCCAGTGTCGGCAGGTTGTGCATTTCTAAGAATTTGTCCATTTCTTCCAGGTTGTCCATTTTATTGGCATAGTGTTGCTTGTAGTACTCTCTCATGATCGTTTGTATTTCTGCAGTGTCATTTGTTACTTCGTCTTTTTCATTTCTAATTCTATTGATTTGAGTCTTCTCCCTTTTTTTCTTGATGAGTCTGGCTAATGGTTTATCAATTTTGTTTATCTTCTCAAATAACCAGCTTTTAGTTTTGTTGATCTTTGCTATTGGTTCCTTCATTTCTTTTTCATTTATTTCTGATCTGATCTTTATGATTTCTTTCCTTCTGCTAACTTTGGGGGTTTTTTGTTCTTGTTTCTCTAATTGCTTTAGGTGCAAGGTTAGGTTGTTTATTCGAGATGTTTCCTGTTTCTTGAGGTAGGCTTGTATTGCTATAAACTTCCCTCTTACAACTGCTTTTGCTGCATCCCCTAGGTTTTGGGTCGTCGTGTCTCCATTGTCATTTGTTTCTAGATATTTTTTGATTTCCCCTTTGATTTCGTCAGTGATCACTTCGTTATTAAGTAGTGTATTGTGTAGCCTCCATGTGTTTGTATTTTTTACAGATCTTTTCCTGTAATGGATATCTAGTCTCATTGCTTTGTGGTCGGAAAAGATACTTGATACGATTTCAATTTTCTTAAATTTACCAAGGCTTGATTTGTGACCCAAGATATGATCTATCCTGGAGAATGTTTCATGAGCACTTGAGAAGAATGTGTACTCTGTTGTTTTTGGGTGGAATGTCCTATACATAGCAATTAAGTCCATCTTGTTTAATGTATCATTTCAAGCTTTTGTTCCCTTATTTATTTTTATTTTGGATGATCGGTCCATTGTTGAATGTGGGGTGTTAAAATCCCCTACTGGGATTGTGTTACTGTTGATTTCCCCTTTTATGGCTGTTAGTATTTGCCTTATGTATTGAGGTGCTCCTATGTTGGGTGCATACATATTTACAATTGTTATATCTTCTTCTTTAATCAATCCCTTGATCTTTATATAGTGTCCTTCTTTGTCTCTTGTAATAGTCTTTATTTTAAAGTCTATTTTGTCTGATATGAGAATTGCTGCTCCAGCTTTCTTTTGATTTCCACTTGCATGGAATATCTTTTTCCATCCCCTCACTTTTAGTCTGTATGTGTCCCTAGGTCTGAAGTGGGTCTCTTGTAGACAGCATATATATGGGTCTTGTTTTTTGATCCGTTCAGCCAGTCTGTGTCTTTTGTTGGGAGCGTTTAATCCATTTACATTTAAGGTAATTATTGATATGTATGTTCCTGTTCCTATTTTCTTAAATGTTTTCTGTTTGTTATTGTAGGTGTTTTCCTTCTCTTGTGTCTCCTGCTTAGAGAAGTTCCTTTAGCATTTGTTGTAAAGCTGGTTTGGTCGTGCTGAACCCTCTCAGCTTTTGCTTGTCTGTAAAGGTTTTAATTTCTCCATCAAATCTGAATGAGATCCTTGCTGGGTAGAGTAATCTTGGTTGTAGGGTTTTTTCTTTCATCACTTTAAATATGTCCTGCCACTCCCTTCTGGCTTGCATAGTTTCTGCTGAAAGAACAGCTCTTAACCTTATGGGGATTCCCTTGTGTGTTAGTTGTTGTTTTTCCCTTGCTGCTTTTAATATGTTTTCTTTATATTTAATTTTTGATAGTTTGATTAATATGTGTCTTGGCATGTTTCTCCTTGGATTTATCCTGTATGGGACTCTCTGTGCTTTCAGGACTTGATTAACTATTTCCTTTCCCATATTAGGGAAGTTTTCAACTATAATCTCTTCAAATATTTTCTCAGTCCCTTTCTTTTTCTCTTCTTCTTCTGGGGCCCCTATAATTTGAATGTTGTTGTGCTTAATGTTGTCCCAGAGGTCTCTGAGACTGTCCTCAGTTCTTTTCATTCTTTTTTTCTTTTTTCTGCTCTGCAGTAGTTATTTCCACTATTTTACCTTCCAGGTCACTTATCCGTTCTTCTGCCTCAGTTATTCTTTTATTGATCCCATCTAGAGTATTTTTAATTTCATTTATTGTGTTTTTCATCATTGCTTGGTTCCTCTTTAGTTCTTCTAGGTCCTTTTGAAATGTTCCTTGCATTTTGTCTATTCTATTTCCAAGATTTTGGATCATGTCTACTATAATTATTCTGAATTCTTTTTCAGGTAGACTGCCTATTTCCTCTTTATTTGTTAGGTCTGGTGTGTCTTTACCTTGCTCCTTCATCTGCTGTGTGTTTTTCTGTCTTCTCATTTTGCTTATCTTACTGTGTTTGTGTTCTCTTTTTTACAGGCTGCATGTTCATAGTTCCTGTTGTTTTTGGTATCTGTCCCCAGTGGCTAATGTTGGTTCAGTGCGTTGTGTAGGCATCCTGGTGGAGGGGTCTAGTGCCTGTGTTCTTGTGGATGACGCGTATCTTGTCTTTCTGATGGGCAGGTCCACGTCTGGTGGTGTGTTTTGGGGTGTCTGTGGCCTTACTATGATTTTTAGGCAGCCTCTCTGCTAATGGATGGTGCTGTGTTCCTGTCTTGCTAGTTGTTTGGCATAGGGTATCCAGCACTATAGCTTGCTGGTCGTTGAGTGAAGCTGGGTCTTGGTGTTTAGATGGAGATCTTGGGAGATTTTCATCATTTGGTATTACGTGGAGCTGGGAGGTCTCTTGTGGACCAGTGTCCTGAATTTGGCTCTCCCACCTCAGAGGCACAGTCCTGATGCCTGGCTGGAGCACCAAGAGCCTTTCATCCACGCAGCTCAGAATAAAAGGGGGAACAAATAGAAAGAAATAAAGAAAGAGGATAAAATAAAAGAAAGTAAGATAAAGTAAAATAAAGTTATTAAAATAAAAAATAAAAAATCATTATTAAGAAAAATAGAAAAAACAATTTTTTAAAGTAAAATGAAAAAACAACAACAAAAAAAAAAACGGACGGACAGAACCCTAGGACAAATAGTGGATGCAAAGCTATACAGACAAAATCTCACACAGAAGCATACACATATACACTCACAAAAACAGGAAAAGGGGAAAAAATAATATATCCTGCTCCCAAAGTCCACCTCCTCAATTTGGGATGATTCGTTGTCTATTCAGGTATTCTACAGATGCAGGTACATCTAGTTGTTTGTGGAGCTTTAATCCGCTGCTTCTGAGGCTGCTGGGAGAAATTTCCCTTTCTCTTCTTTGTTCGTACATCTCCCGGGGTTCAGCTTTGGATTTGGACCCGCCTCTGCGTGTAGGTCACCTGAGGGCGTCTGTTCTTTGCTCACACAGGACGGGGTTAAAGGAGCAGCTGCTTTGGGGGCTCTGGCTCACTCAGGCAGGGGGGGAGGGAAGGGTACTGATGCGGGGCTAGCCTGCAGTGGCAGAGGCCAGCGTGATGTTGCCGCAGCCTGAGGCATGCCATGTGTTCTCCCGGGGAAGTTGTCCCTGTATCACGGGAGCCTGGCCGTGGTGGGCTGCACAAGCTCCGGGGAGGGGCGGTTTGGAGAGTGACCTGTGCTCTCACACAGGCTTCTTGGTGGAGGCAGCAGCAGCCTTAGCGTCTCATGCCCATCTCTGGGGCATGCGCTGATAGCTGCGTGTCTCTGGAGCTCGTTTAGGCAGCGCTCTGAATCCCCTCTCCTCCCGCACCAGGAAACAGGCAAGAAAAAGTCTCTTGTCTCTTCTGCAGCTCCAGACCTTTTCCCGGACTCCCTCCCGGCTAGCTGTGGTGCTCTAGCCCCCTTCAGGCCTTGTTCAGGCCGCCAACCCCAGTCCTCTCCCTGGGATCTGACCGAAGCCAGAGCCTCAGCTCCCAGCCCCCGCCCGCCAGGGCGGGGGAGCAGACAAGCCTCTCCTGCTGGTGAGTGCTGGTCGGCACCAATCCTCTGTGCGGGAATCTCTCCGCTTTGCCCTCCGCACCCCTGTGCCTGTGCTCTCCTCCATGGCTCTGAAGCTTGCCCCCTCTGCCACCCGCAGTCTCCGCCCGTGAAGAGGCTTCCTAGTGTATGGAAACCTTTCCTCCTTCACAGCTCCCTCCCACTGGTGCAGGTCCCGTCCCTATTCTTTTGTCTCTGTTTTTTCTTTTTTCTTTTTCCCTACCCAGGTACATGGCGAGTTTCTTGCCTTTTGGGAGGTCTGACGTCTTCTGCCAGTGTTCAGTGGGTGTTCTATAGGAGCAGTTCCACGTGTAGATGTATTTCTGATGTATCTGTGGGGAAGAAGGTGATCTCCGCGTCTTACTCTTCTGCCATTCTTCTCCTGGTCTCTACTTTTATTTTATTGTGGTCAGAAAACATAGTTTATCAGAGTTTTCCTGAAGCTTGTTTTATGACCTAACACGTGGTCTATAATGAAGAATGTTCTATACCTACTTGTGAAGAACTTGTATTCTGCTGTGGTTCGGTAGATGTTACATAGTCTGTCTTTTAGTCCTAGTTGGTTTATAATGTTGATCAGGTCCTCTATATCCTTGTCGTCTCCTGCCAATTTGTTCTATTCATTATAGGAATAGGATATTGAAGTTTACAATTACTATTATTGAATTGTTTATTTACCCTTTCAATCTGTTACTTTTTGCTTCATTTAACTGGGACTCTGCTTTCTGGTGTGTACATGATAGTAATTGTTAGATCTTACTGATAGATATAAATATTTTTAATTATAAAATGTTCTTGTCTCGAGTAACATGTTTTTGTCTTAAAGTCTATTTTGCCTGATATTATTATAGTTGACTCAGCTGTCTTTTGATTATAGATTGCATAGTGTGCATTTTCCTATCCTTAATCTATTTGTGATTTTGAATATAAAGCTTTTCTCTTGTAGTTAACATACAATTAGACTACTTTCTAAAATTCACTCTGCCAATCTCTACCTTTTAGTAGCATTATAAACTCAATTTTCATTTAATGTAAATACTGATAAAACAGGGTAAAAATATGCTATTTTCCTATTTTTTTATGTCTTTTTGTTCCTCTGCTTCTGAAAAATTGCCTTCTTTTGTGCTAGATATTTTCTGGTGTTACACTTTAATTTCCTTTTTACTTTTAGTATGTAGTTTTTACTTATTTTCTTAGTGGTTATCTTATCAATTACAGTTAGCTTCTTAACTTAAAACAGTCAACATAATATTGACACCAAGTTAATCTCAATAGTACACAAAAACTTGGCTCCACTATTGCTCCATTTCCTCTCACCTACCTTAGGCTGTTATAAATTATAAACCCATCAATGCAATTTTGTAATTATTGCTTTATTCACTGTCTTTTAAATGAGATAGGAGAAGACAAGAGTAATAAGCAAAAAATACAGTTATGCTCTCTTTTATACTTACCTATATATTCACTATAACTGGTGCTTTTTGTGTGTGTGGATTAAAGTTACTGTTTAGTGTCTTTTCCTTTTAGCTTAAAGAACTCCCTTTACTATTTCATATAGGGCAGTATGTTAGTGATGAATTCTCTCAGTTTTGTTTTGTTTTTTTAAATAGACTATGTAGTCCTGGAAAGAGCAGCAGTAGCCCCTTGGATCCCTCCCATGCTGTGAGGGACTGGGACCCCAGTGGCTCCACAGGATGGCACAGCCTTTATTTTTATTTTTTTAATATTTATTTATTTATTATTTATTTATTTTGGCTGGTCCAGTTCTTAGTTGCAGCCTGCGGGATCCTTAGTTTAGGTATGCAGACTTCTTAGTTGTGGCATGTGAACTCTTAGTTGTGGCATGCGTGCAGGATCTAGTTCCCTGACCAGGGATGGAATCCAGGCCCCCTGCATTCTGAGTGTGGAATCTTACTCACTGAGCCACGAGGGAAGTCCCTCTCTCAGTTATTTTTAAATCTGGGAATATCTTAATTTCTCTTTTAATTTAAAGGATAGCTTTCAGGGACATAGAATACTTGGTTGACTTTTTTGTTTCAGCACTTGAAATATGCCTGACCTACATGGTTTTTGATAAATTGGTTGTTAATCTGACTGAGGAACCCCTGTACATGAGTCACTTTTATCTTGATGCTACCAGAATCCTCTCTTTGTCTTTTGACATGTTGACTATCATATGTTTAGACTTTTTTTTTTTTTTTTTCACACACACACACTGTATTTTATTTTTACAAGAGATAAATAGACTGACACCAAGCATTGTACATGGATGACCACAACAAAAGCAACGATTGCAATTACCAAACATGAAACACACTCATACTATGTCATAATATTGACATTCAGTCCAGTAATCCTCCACTGTAACAGCTCCTTTACTTTGCAGTGAAAATTGATTTGTATATTCTTTGCCTCTGAGTCCTTGTGGGATTTTTTTTTTTTTTTTTAATTCAGACAGAAAGTCACAAAAATTATACTCATCCTCATCAGTTCACTCAGTCCCATGTAATTAATTGTTGGTTTTTTTTCATCTTGATCTTTTGTTAGCACTTTTATGAGTTCATCAGAGTTCTGAAAATGCTTATTCATTCAGTTCAGCAGTACAGTCAGTTACCAGAAACCTGTACTTGTCAGAGTCTTTTCCATGAATTTCTTGAAGATGAAACCCTTTTATAGGAACATATTTGCAAAATCATCAGAGTACACCCAGAACTGTCTGTAAATGACAAAAGACTTAAAAATGACCACGGTAAAAGATCTGATGAAAGTTCATAATAATGCAGTTGACAAGAAAATTAGTTATTTCTGAGATATACATTTTAAAGTAATAACTAGGATTATGACTTATAACATTATACCAGAACATATAAGATTTTTAGAAATTTCATGTAATGTCTGAAACATTTATATTAACATATTTCCATACATATTTCCATACAAATACAAATATAAGATTTTTAGAAATTTCATGTAATGATTGAAACATTTATATTAACATATTTCCATACATATTTCCATACAAATACAAGATTTTTAGAAATTTCATGTAATGTCTGAAACATTTATATTAACATATTTCCATACAAATAACCCAATGAAAGTTTAGTATTAGTTGTTTTGTTTGTTTTTTTATACTGCAGGTTCTTATTAGGCATCAATTTTATACACATCAGTGTATACATGTCAATCCCAATCGCCCAATTCAGCACACCACCATCCCCACCTCACCGCAGTTTTCCCCCCTTGGTGTCCATATGTCCATTCTCTACATCTGTGTCTCAACTTCTACCCTGCAAACGGGCTCATCTGTACCCTTTTTCTAGGTTCCACATACATGCATTAATATATGATATTTGTTTTTCTCTTTCTGACTTACTTCACTCTGTATGACAGTCCCTAGATCCATCCACGTCTCAACAAATGATTCAATTTCGTTCCTTTTTATGGCTGAGTAATATTCCATTGTATATATGTACCACATCTTCTTTAGCCATTCGTCTGTTGATGGGCATTTAGGTTGCTTCCATGACCTGGCTATTGTAAATAGTGCTGCAATGAACATTCGGGTGCATGTGTCTTTTTGAATTACGGTTTTCTCTGGGTATATGCCCAGTAGTGGGATTGCTGGGTCATATGGTAATTCTATTTTTAGTTTTTTAAGGAACCTCCATATTGTTCTCCATAGTGGCTGTATCAATTTACATTCCCACCAACAGTGCAAGAGGGTTCCCTTTTCTCCACACCCTCTCCAGCATTTGTTGTTTGTAGATTTTCTGATGATGCCCATTCTAACAGGAGTGAGGTGATACCTCATTGTAGTTTTGATTTGCATTTCTCTAATAATTAGTGATGTTGAGCATCTTTTCATGTGCTTCGTGGCCGTCTGTATGTCTTCTTTGGAGAAATGTCTATTTAGGTCTTCTGCCCATTTTTGGATTGGGGTGTTTGTTTCTTTGATATTGAGCTGAATGAGCTGTTTATATATTTTGGAGATTAATCCTTTGTCCGTTGATTCGTTTGCAAATATTTTCTCCCATTCTGAGGGTTGTCTTTTCGTCTTGTTTATGGTTTCCTTTGCTGTGCAAAAGCTTTGAAGTTTCATTAGGTCCCACTTGTTTATTTTTGTTTTTATTTCCATTACTCTAGGAGGTGGATCAAAAAAGATCTTGCTGTGATTTATGTCAAAGAGTGTTCTTCCTATGTTTTCCTCTAAGAGTTTTATAGTGTCCAGTCTTATATTTAGGTCTCTAATCCATTTTGAGGTTATTTTTGTGTATGGTGTTAGGGAGTATTCTAATTTCATTCTTTTACATGTAGCTGTCCAGTTTTCCCAGCACCACTTATTGAAGAGACTGTCTTTTCTCCATTGTATATCTTTGCCTCCTTTGTCATAGATTAGTTGACCATAGGTGCGTGGGTTAATCTCTGGGCTTTCTATCTTGTTCCATTGATCTATGTTTCTGTTTTTGTGCCAGTACCATATTGTCTTGATTACTGTAGCTTTGTAGTATAGTCTGAAGTCAGGGAGTCTGACTCCTCCAGCTCCATATTTTTGCCTCAAGACTGCTTTGGCTATTCGGGGTCTTTTGTGTCTCCATACAAATTTTAAGATGATTTGTTCTAGCTCCGTAAAAAATGCCATTGGTAATTTGATAGGGATTGCATTGAATCTGTAGATTGCTTTGGGTAGTATACTCATTTTCACAATGTTGATTCTTCCAATCCAAGAACATGGTATATCTCTCCATCTGTTGGTATCATCTTTAATTTCTTTCATCAGTGTCTTATAGTTTTCTGCATACAGGTCTTTTGTCTCCCTAGGTAGGTTTATTCCTAGGTATTTTATTCTTTTTGTTGCAATGGTAAATGGGAGTGTTTCCATAATTTCTCTTTCAGATTTTTCATCATTAGTGTATAGGAATGCAAGAGATTTCTGTGCATTAATTTTGTATCCTGCAACTTTACCATATTCATTAATTAGCTCTAGCAGTTTTCTGGTGGCAGTTTTAGGATTCTCTATATATAGTATCATGTCATCCGCAAACAGTGACAGTTTTACTTCCTCTTTTCCAATTTGTATTCCTTTTATTTCTTTTTCTTCTCTGATTGCCGTGGCTAGGACTTCCAGAGCTATGTTGAATAATAGTGGTGAGAGTGGACATCCTTGTCTCGTTCCTGATCTTAGAGGAAATGCTTTCAGTTTTTCACCATTGAGAATGATGTTTGCTGTGGGTTTGTCATATATGGCCTTTATTATGTTGAGGTAGGTTCCCTCTATGCCCACTTTCTGCAGAGTTTTTATCAGGAATGGGTGTTGAATTTTGTCAAAAGCTTTTTCTGCATCTATTGAGATGATCATATGGTTTTTATTCTTCAATTTGTTAATATGGTGTATCACATTGATTGATTTGCGTATATTGAAGAATCCTTGCATCCCTGGGATAAATCCCACTTGATCGTGGTGTATGATCCTTTTAATGTGTTGTTGGATTCTGTTTGCTAGTATTTTGTTGAGGATTTTTGCATCTATATTCATCAGTGATATTGGTCTGTAATTTTCTTTTTTTGTAGTGTCTTTGTCTGGTTTTGGTATCAGGGTGATGGTGGCCTCATAGAATGAGTTTGGGAGTGTTCCTTCCTCTGCAATTTTTTGGAAGAGTTTGAGAAGGATGGGTGTTAGCTCTTCTCTAAATGTTTGATAGAATTCACCAGTGAAGCCATCTGGTCCTGGACTTTTGTTTGTTGGAAGATTTTTAATCACAGTTTCAATTTCATTACTTGTGATTGGTCTGTTCATATTTTCTGTTTCTTCCTGATTCAGTCTTGGAAGGTTATACCTTTCTAAGAATTTGTCCATTTCTTCCAGGTTGTCCATTTTATTGGCATAAAGTTGCTTATAGTAGTCTCTTAGGATGTTTTGTATTTCTGCGGTGTCTGTTGTAACTTCTCCTTTTTCATTTCTGATTTTATTGATTTGAGTCCTCTCCCTCTTTTTCTTGATGAGTCTGGCTAATGGCTTATCAATTTTGTTTATCTTCTCAAAGAACCAACTTTTAGTTTTATTGATCTTTGCTATTGTTTTCTTTGTTTCTATTTCATTTATTTCTGCTCTGATCTTTATGATTTCTTTCCTTCTGCTATCTTTGGGTTTTGTTTGTTCTGCTTTCTCTAGTTTCTTTAGGTGTAAGGTTAGATTGTTTACTTGAGATTTTTCTTGTTTCTTTAGGTAGGCTTGTATAGCTATAAACTTCCCTCTTAGAACCGCTTTTGCTGCATCCCATAGGTTTTGGGTCGTCGTGTTTTCATTGTCATTTTTCTCTAGGTATTTTTTTATTTCCTCTTTGATTTCTTCAGTGATCTCTTGGTTATTTAGTAACGTATTGTTTAGCCTCCATGTGTTTGTCTTTTTTACGTTTTTTTCCCTGTAATTCATTTCTAATCTCATAGCGTTGTGGTCAGAAAAGATGCTTGGTATGATTTCAATTTTCTTAAATTTACTGAGGCTTGATTTGTGACCCAAGATGTGATCTATCCTGGAGAATGTTCCGTGCGCACTTGAGAAGAACGTGTAATCTGCTGTTTTTGGATGGAATGTCCTATATATATCAATTAAATCTATCTGGTCTATTGTGTCATTTAAAGCTTCTGTTTCCTTATTTATTTTCATTTTGGATGATCTGTCCATTGGTGTAAGTGAAGTGTTAAAGTCCCCCACTATTATTGTGTTACTGTCGATTTCCTCTTTTATAGCTGTTAGCAGTTGCCTTATGTATTGAGGTGCTCCTATGTTGGGTGCATATATATTTATAATTGTTATATCTTCTTCTTGGATTGATCCCTGGATCATTATGTAGTGTCCTTCCTTGTCTCTTGTAACATTCTTTATTTTAAAGTCTATTTTATCTGATATGAGTATAGCTACTCCAGCTTTCTTTTGATTTCCATTTGCATGGAATATCTTTTTCCATCCCCTCACTTTCAATCTGTATGTGTCCCTAGGTCTGAAGTGGGTCTCTTGTAGACAGCATATATATGGGTCTTGTTTTTGTATCCATTCAGCCAGTCTATGTCTTTTGGTTGGGGCGTTTAATCCATTCACGTTTAAGGTAATTATCGATATGTATGTTCCTATGACCATTTTCTTAATTGTTTTGGGTTTGTTTTTGTAGGTCCTTTTCTTCTCTTGTGTTTCACACTTAGAGAAGTTCCTTTAGCATTTGTTGTAGAGCTGGTTTGTTGGTGCTGAATTCTCTTAGCTTTTGCTTGTCTGTAAAGCTTTTGATTTCTCCATCAAATCTAAATGAGATCCTTGCTGGGTAGAGTAATCTTGGTTGTAGGTTCTTCCCTTTCATCACTTTAAGTATATCATGCCACTCCCTTCTGGCTTGCAGAGTTTCTGCTGAGAAATCAGCTGTTAACCTTATGGGAGTCCCCTTGTACGTTATTTGTCGTTTTTCTCTTGCTGCTTTCAATAATTTTTCTTTGTCTTTAATTTTTGCCACTTTGATTACTATGTGTCTCGGCGTGTGTCTCCTTGGGTTTATTCTGTATGGGACTCTCTGCGCTTCCTGGACTTGGGTGGCTATTTCCTTTCTCATGTTAGGGAAGTTTTCGACTATAATCTCTTCAAATATTTTCTCTGGTCCTTTCTCTCTCTCTTCTCCTTCTGGGACCCCTATAATGCGAATGTTGTTGCGTTTAATGTTGTCCCAGAGGTCTCTTAGGCTGTCTTCATTTCTTTTCATTCTTTTTTCTTTAGTCTGTTCCGCAGCAGTGAATTCCACCATTCTGTCTTCCAGGTCACTTATCCGTTCTTCTGCCTCAGTTATCCTGCTATTGATTCCTTCTAGTGTAGTTTTCATTTCAGTTATTGTATTGGTCATCTCTGTTTGTTTGTTCTTTAATTCTTCTAGGTCTTTGTTAATCATTTCTTGCATCTTCTCAATCTTTGCCTCCATCCTTATTCCGAGGTCCTGGATCATCTTCACTATCATTATTCTGAATTCTTTCTCTGGAAGGTTGCCTATCTCCACTTCATTTAGTTGTTTTTCTGGGGTTTTTTCCTGTTCCTTCATCTGGTACATAGCCCTCTGCCTTTTCATCTTCTCTATCTTTCTGTAACTGTGGTTTTTGGTCCACAGGCTGCAGGATTGTAGTTTTTCTTGCTTCTGTTGTCTGCCCTCTGGTGGTTGAGGCTATCTAAGAGGCTTGATGGGAGGCTCTGGTGGTGGGTAGAGCTGACTGTTGCTGTGGCGGTCAGAGCTCAGTAAAACCTTAATCCACTTGATTGTTGATGGGTGGGGCTGGGTTCCCTCCCTGTTGCTGTGGCAGTCAGAGCTCAGTAAAACCTTAATCCACTTGACTGTTGATGGGTGGGGCTGGGTTCCCTCCCTGTTGGTTGTTTTGCCTGAGGCAACCCAACACTGGAGCCTACCCGTGCTCTTTGGTGGGGTTAATGGCAGACTCTGGGAGGGCTCACGCCAAGGAGAACTTCCCAGAACCTCAGCTGCCAGTGTCCTTATCCCCACGGTGAAACAGAGCCACCACTCGCCTCTGCAGGAGACCCCCCAACACCAGCAGGTAGGTCTGGTTCTGTCTCCCCCAGGGTCACTGCTCCTTCCCCTGGGTCCCGATGCACACATTACTTTGTGTGTGCCCTCCAAGAGTGGGGTCTCTGTTTTCCCCAGTCCTGTCAAAGTCCTGCAATCAATTCCCACTAGGCTTCAAGGTCTGATTCTCTAGGAATTCCTCCTCCCGTAGCCGGACCCCCAGGTTGGGAAGCCTGACGTGGGGCTCAGAACCTTCACTCCAGTGGGTGGACTTCTGTGGTATAAGTGTTCGCCAGTCTGTGAGTCACCCACCCAGCAGTTATGGGATTTGATTTTACTCTGATTGCGCCCCTCCTACCGTCTCACTGTGGCTTCTCCTCTGTCCTTGGACGTGGGATATCCTCCTTGGTGAAGTCCAGGGTCTTCCTGTCAATGATTGTCCAGCAGCCAGTTTTGATTCTGGTGCTCTCGCAAGAGGGAGTGAGAGCATGTCCTTCTACTCCGCCATCTTGGTTAATCTCCCCTCTGTTTAGACTTTTATCTCTTTAAGTCTATTCTACTTAGAGATTGTTGAGTTTCACAGACATGCAGATTAATATTTTTCATCAAGTTTGGAAAGTTTGATATTTATTTCTTCAAATATTTTACCTTTTTCTGTCTTTTATCTGATTCTGGAACTCTCACATGTGTATGTTAATGTACTTGATGATATCCTACAGGTATCTGACTATGTTCATTTTTCTTTCTTTTTTTTTCATACCTTCAGGATCAATAATGTTAATTGACTGATTTTCAAATTCACTGCTTCTTTCTTCTGCTACCTTAAATCTGATGTTATGCCTCTCTAGTGATTTTTTAATTTCGTGTTTTGTACTTTTCAATTCCAGAATTTCTATTCATTTCTTTTTTGTAATTCATATCTCTTTATTGGTATTCTCAATTTGGCAAGACATCAGTCTCATACTTTTAGTAATGGTTTAGATATGGTTTCTATTTTTCTTTGAACATATTTATTATAGCTGATTTAATATATTTGTCAAATCCAATATCCAGGCTTCCTCCAGGATAATTTCTATTGATTGTTCTAATTCCTGTGTTTGGAACATACTTTTCTCTGTTTGTACAACTCATAATTTTTTAAAATGAACATTTAGCCTTTTAAATAATATAATGTGGCAAATCTGGAAATCAGATCCTGCTTCTTCCCAGTTGTTACTGGTTTTCTGTTTCTTTTTTTTTTTTTTGTAGTTGTTTTTTGCTATTGTTTATTTAGTGATTTTCCTGGAATAGTTGTATAAATTATTTATTTTTTGTCATATGTAACTATTGAAATCTCTGCTCAGCTAGCCTAGTGGTTAGCTAATGATTTAACAGATTTTAAAAATTTCCTTGAACTAGTAAGTCCCCAGGCTTTACTGAGAGACTCTGTGTGTCTGGTGAGGCATGTGTTCAATGTTCAGGCAGACAGTTTACAGCTCTGTCATATTCCTCACTTCTTGCTTGCACTGAACCTCCAGGTTAGTCGGAGATAGGAGATTAAGGTCTTTTCATGTCTTTCTTAGGCAAGTGCACAAACTTTCATGTTGTATTGTGTTTTGTTTCCCAGGAATATATCTGGCCTTTCAAGGACCTCTATGAAATCTCATTACCCACTTTTACCTTTAAGTATATTGGTCAGCCTCTCGTTAGCCTCAACTGGAATCATTACCTCTAGCAGCTGCAATGTTAATCAATCACCACTGATTGTTTTTTAAAAATGCCCATTATGTAGGAATTTTTTAAACAGAATGAGCTTTGATTCAGGTCAAATAAAGTCTATTCCCGAGAATGACACATTCAGAGAGTTGTCAGATCAATGAAATGGTGACATAACCTAGGGAGAACCTTTTAAGTGAGCTTCAAAACTCCACTACCCCTGCCCCCCTAATGGCTGTTAGGTAGCTCGTTTCACAGATACCATAACTGCAATGCTGTTGGTTTTTGAATACTTTGCAGAGCTGGGAGAAAGAGATGGGAATAGTGCGAGTTAAACCACCACAAAGCTGACTGTGCCTCTGAGATTTAGCCATTTTTCTTCAGTAAATACTCTTCAGATTGTTGCAAGCCTTCAGTTTATTTCCAGAATTCTGAAAAAGTTGAACTCAACTATGTTTTTCCAGGGTTCTTTTTCCTTTTGTGTAAGATTAGATTTTCAGAAGTCCTTCTCCACCATTACTGAACTGATTCTACCAAATTATATTTTATATTACAGAGAGAATGAGAGACAGACAGAGACAGACAGAGAGGGAGAGAGGGAGAAAGTTCTAGAGTCAGAGTGTCTGGATATAGGATACAAAGTTTGGTTCTATTGCTAACGATGAGTATGAATTGGGTTAAGGAAGTTTACTAAGCTTCCAATTTCCTTATCCAGAAAGTGGAAATAATAATAGTTATGTCACATAGGCTTATGATGATAATTAAATAAAATCTGTACACGAAGTATTTAGTTCATTTCTTAATATATAGGAAACTCTGAATCACACTTTCTTATTATTGCCAACATTTGTCTTGATTTCAAAATATATGTATGAATAAGAATAGAGTAGCATCTTATAAATGATGAATCCTTAGAATCATATAGATATCACATCATCCTCTTTTATATATATATATATATATATATATATATATATATACACACACACATATATGTATACAGCAAATAAAGAACACTTAAAAAGAGATTACTTTATTATTTTGTAATTAAGGAAGAGTTTATTAGCTAAGTTTAGGGTCCTCTGAAGCTTTCCTACAAATTTCCACTGAGCAAAAATTTCAGGAGTCTCAGTAAAGTATACAATGACTATCTTATTATATTTAGTGAAGAGTCAGTCTAAAAAACATCAAAAATTGCAAAGATTCTTAACTTTCACACTATTTGAAGGAATTCATATTATACATCATGATAAATGTTTAAAATAGCATATATTTTAATAGATCAAAAAGAATTGCATTTCCTTGACTATATACTTATATTCCTTGAGAAGAAAATATTAAGAAATAAAAATTTGCTGGAACATCAAATCTCTTAAGTAATCTGTGTGTCCTAAGTTACTGAACTACCTATATATGCTCATCTCTAAACAACTGGAGTTAACATAGTTTAGTGTTTACATAGTTTCAAGATATTAAAAAGAAAATTGGGCTAGGGATGTAATTTGAATGCTGATTGCAACATGCCTTCTGCTATTCCTGGCATGGTTTAGAATTTAACTACCTTCTTTATTTCTGATTTTTCTTCCCCCCCAAACCGTCAACAGCTTTAGCTACAGATGGGGCTCAGTATGGCAGTTATTGGACCCAGATGCCACAGTCTGCAGCACGTTTTGCCAACAACATCTGGCTCCTTTGCTGCCTATGTAATTGGCATTTGTGTTGATTTCTTGGCCTGCTTTTCTTATGGACACTACAGTGTGGGCTTGCAGAAAACACGAAGGTTTGCCCCCAGTTGACCATAAGAATTTTTTCTCAGCTTATAATTTATGCAAATTTGTCCTAGATGTCTTAAATTTTGAAGTGCTATGCATTGGGACATTTTGTGTTTCTTTAAGGACATGTTTTAAAATTTTTAATGGAAATAACTGAAAAAAAGTTTGAAACTTAATGAGTATAATTTTAAAAAATCTATGTGATCTACATGTATTTAACATATTGAATGAAAACTACAAAATTATGGTGTATTACTAGAGAGTTTTGCGGTTTTTTTCTTTGCTTAGCTTATGCATAGGAGCACAAAATGTTAAAATATAAGTAAAATAAGTGCCAATATAAATATAAAACAATAACAGTATTTTATTGCAAGCAACAGCAATCTATGGTATTCACCATTAGGAGATGAAAGATTTTTCCTTTACAAAACCCAGAATTTTGAAAAATATATATGTTGGTATGTGAATCCTTCACCTCCTTTTTGGATAGCTACACCATATTTTATTTTATGGATATAACATAATGACCACTTAGAGAATGTAAATGTTTTGCAGTTATAAACTATTATTTGGAAAAATCATTTATATGTGCCTTGTTATAATCATGTATCTGTAGATTTGTACAATAAATTATTAGAAGTGAAATTGAGGAATCAAAGTGTTTCAACATTCAAGATTTGGAAAGATTTTATCAAATTATCTTTTGGACAGATTTAATATTACATTCACACAAGCAGTTAATGAGACTATCTGTATCAGGTACTTCTAGTTTATATTATTTTGTGCTAGAAAAATATCTTTTAATGAGGCTTAGATATGCCCATTTTATATATGAGAGAAATAAGACTTAGAAATTTTCAGTAATTTAAGCAAAATCACAGTGTTAGAAAGTAGTGAATCTAAATATCGGAGCAAGATTTGTGTGACTCCAAATCCATGGCTTTAGATGACTGTCAACTAGTCTTGCTTTGAATATAAAATACTACATATATTGCCACTGCCTATCCCACAGCTACCAATGAGGACAGCCACCACTGTAGTTCTAACAAATTTGTGCAAGATTAAATAGTTATTTCTCTCAGTGGAAGAGTTGGAACCTCACATAATTCCAATTTCATCAAAAAATAATAACTCAAGGAATAAGCATACTGTCTTGGATAGATGAATACATCCTATGACCAATTAAAACATTATACATCGGCTTTAGAATTTACTAAGTAAAATTACTTTTTGGCAACAATAGCACAAAGGAAGGAAAGGAAAAAATCACTGTTTCTTGTTGTAAGGCTGTTACATTTTATGTTACATCGTATTTGAAGATACTGATAAACTAATAAGATATTCAAGAACCACTATTGAATGAACAAATTAACTCTTTTACATCACTGAAGCTGGGTTGAAAGGAGGGAGGAAAGAGAGTTTTATCTGGCTCCATGATATTTTCTTCAGAATGAATCAAGTTCCTGTTTGTGTTCCTTAGCTTCTGCTGTACCACCCCAGTCTCTGGCTTCATCTCCTCCTGGCACTCTTCCTGTGTACTTGTCCAGCTCTCTCTCCAAAGACCCCTTTCTTATAAGGACATCAGTGACATTGGATTAAGGCTAATCCACTAATTAGCTTACATTAACTTGACTTCTGTAGAGACCCCAATTACAAAGGAGGCCACATTTTGAGGTTCTGAGGGTTAGGACTTCAAGGTCTTTTAGGGGGATGTAATTCAAATTAATAACACCTTCCGTGTATAGTTATTAAAACATTTCTCATAACCATAGCAGCCCAGAATTTTATAATTTAACATAGCCATACATACAGTCTCTTGAATTTTATTACAGAATTGTGTCAGAATATATTTAAATATTATTTCTATTATTTAAAAAAGTAGGAAAACTCTTTGAGTGTTAGATCATCTCATTTCATATGGAACTCTAGTAAAAGTCTAGATTAAAAGTGTTATTGTCTTAGAATGGGTTTTATTTGTTTGCTTGTCCTTTAAGATTTGTTTTTGAAATGGTGACTTGTTTCATATAAAGCCCTGGAAATTTGAGAAAAATGCAAAATAAAAACAAAACAATCTAGATACATTCAGCAATCGCTCATTAGAAAACCTTCAGCCATCTCTTGCCTCATATTTGATGGTGCATGTGAGGGCAAACACCCAATGAAGCCCAATGAATAAATAAAATAGTGACTTTATTATTCGATTACTTGTTATAATGAAGAAATCTGCATATACCTAGCCGTTAAAAGAAATTCAGGTTTGAAATGTGGTATATTTTGGATAACTACTAAATATTGTTGTCCTGATTGCTACACACTTGCTTATATTTGAGAACTCTATTGGACATTTGGTTTATGGTTTTCAATAAGTGGATCCTCTAGCACCAACTTTTAGTCACAGACACATTGTTATTCATTTCATTTAAAGTATGGGCTTGTTCCCAGTTATTTTCTTTTAGAGAAACAACTCTTTTGAAAAAGAGAAATTTTTCCTTGTCAAGCCCTTCTTAACTTAATGAAGTTGAAATTGCTTTCCTCAGTATTTATATTTCTGCTCACTTGTTCTGAGAATCCCACATTCTTTCTATTAATTTTCATCTATCTCTACTCGGCTTCACTCTTTCTTGTTTTAATGTATCCTTACTGGATTGATTGTTTCTTCTCTAACATACAGTTTGGGCTTTTGTATTCTCAATGAACATGTATTGATCTGGGTTCAATTCTAGCCCTGACGTTTTTTCTGAATACATTTTAATATAGACTTTATATAAAAAGCAGTTGTAGGATTACAGAAAAAAATTTTGTAAAAAATAGAGTTCTCATATAAGCCCTAAAAAATGCTCTATACTCCACCTATTCATCCTCTCCTCCCTTACACCCCTGGAAAAACTGACCTTGTTACTGTTTTTATAGTTTTTGCCTTTTCCAGAATATCATATAAATGGAATCATATATTATGTATTATTTTCCAGACTGGCTTCTTTCACTTAGTAATAGGCATTTAAGTTTCCTCTATGTCTTTATAGCTTGATAGCTCATTTATTTTTATTGCTGAATAACACTTTTTTTTCAACCATCAACTTATTGAAGGACAATTTAGTTGATTCCAAATTTTGACAATTATGAATAGGCTAGTGTAAAGATCTATGTGCAGGTTTGTGTGTGTGTGTGTGTACATAGATTTTCAACTTATTTGAATAAATACCTAGGAATGAGATTGCTGGATCTTGTGATAAGCTTATGTATGTTTAGCTTTGTAAAACCTACCAGATTGTATATCAAAGCAAGTGTAAGACTTTGCATTCCCACCAGCAATGAATGAGAGTTCCTATTGCCTCCAGACCCTGTCAGCATTAGGTGTTATCAATGTCGTTAATTTGTCATTCTTGTAAGTGTGTAAGGATATTTCATTGTCGTTTTATTTGGAATTCCAATGACACAGGGTGCTGAGCATCTTTTTGTATGTGTATCTGTCATTTGTATATCTTCTTTGATTAATTATCTGCTCAATATTTTGATGAAGTATCAAAAAGCGCATTTTTAAATTGAGTTGTTCATTGAGTTTTAAGAGTTCTTTGTTTATTTTGGAAACAAGTCCTTTATCAGATATATATTTTACAATGTCTCTCAATCAGTGCTTTGTCTTTTCATACTCCTGATGGATTCTTTTTCAGAGCAGAAGTTTTTAGTTTTAATGAAGTCCAACTTTATTTATTTTTTTATTTTTTATAAATCATGCTTGTGGTATTGTATCTAAAAAGTCATCACCAAACCCAAGATTGCCTTGGTTTTTTTCCTGTGTTATCTCCTAGATGTTGTATAGTTTTGCATTTTACATGTAAGTTTATGTTCCATTTTGGAGCCTGTCTTTTTTTAGCCATGTGTTCTTGAGCAACTTGGGGTCATCATTGATGATCAGTTTCATCATCCTTAAGCTAAGAAGAGTGGTGCTTATTTTTCAGCCTTGTTGCAATAATATGCATATGGTCCTAAATATAGTGTTTAGCACATGGGAAAATTCACAAATTTTAATTTTCTCTACTCCACATTTCTAACCCTAATTTTATTACCCAGCATGGTCAAAATCCCTTCTTTTCCTTTAGAATTTTTCATCCAACTTTAGGGAGATATAATAATGGAATTTATACTATCCTTTGTCAGCAGACCATAGTTTAACTTTAGACATTCTTTCGCTAGATTTTTGTCACATGCTGGAATCAAAGTTCTGTCTCACTTGCTGATGCTAGTATATTAACACATTATAATGTCAAAATTTATCAAGATTCATTGTGGAAGACATTGTAAAAGAGTAGTTTTTTTTTTTTTTTAAGATACAAAATGTCAATGGTTTTATGTATCTTGAGACATTTATCAAAAAGAAAATGCAAAAGAATGCAAGGAAATATGAACAAAAATTTAAGTTAATAAAGAACACATCTGTTTGGTTTCATGTTTTTTTTTCTTAATAAAATTTTAAAAAAATGACACCAAACAAAACCATTTATTATTTAAACATACATACATAGATTAAATTGTGAAGAAATATTTGGGAATGATAAACCAAATTTCAAGACAATGATTCTGTCTGAAAAAATAATGGAAAAATATGATTGGACAGGGATTCATAGAGATCTTCAAATAACTTGGGAATATCCTCTTTCTTAATATAAGTGGGTAATAAAATGATTAATAGTCAAAAGACAGATTTATTTAATCAATATTTTACTTTGTAGCATCTGAAATATAGGACAGAAAACTAAATAAAATTTAGAATTGTAGACTTGTGCCCGTATTTCAGACATTGCAATGTCAATAGAAGGGACCAGATGTAAATACTCAATTGTGGATCTATGGATTCTTTTATGTCTACAGATTGTGTTGACTTCAGTCCTAAAGCCCTACCTTCATTCCCTCAGGCAAAACAACCCCTTCTCATATTTTAATCAGTGACCTTTAAAGAACTGAAGAATTTGAACCAGTTGCTGAAAATGTTTGCTATATTCATTGAACTATTAAAATAGTTTTAATGAGTCTTCTTCGATCTAGTGATCAAACACACACACACACAAATGAAACATGTTACTATGAATTAAAATTTCACAATAAAAATTCAAGGTGTTTTTAAAAATTATTTTTATTTTCCAGAATTATATAATTTTATAGATACAAATAGAGATATAGATAGATAGAGCCATCGCTTCAACTGTAAGTATATGAAAGTATGGTTCAAACTGGTTTAACTGATAACCAAATCACCAGCTCATTTAAGTAGAAGTCCAGAGGTAAGAAGAGCCATGTCTGTAGGAAATGACCTCATTTCTCTGAGATCCACTTGGCTGCGCCATGGTCTGGGTACATGGTGGAAAAGTGATGTTAAACATCCTGGCTCCACATGTGTATCCCAGGGCACCATTGAAAGAGAGACAGCATCATTTCTGGTTGCTTTATTAGAGTGAGAAAGCATATTTCTTACAAGACCTCAGCAAATGTCACAACTCATTGACTTGCATTGTGTCAAAGGTCCATGCCAAATGTCAATGCTAATTAGTTTAGTCCTGGGTTCCTAAACAAGATACTTTAGGAGGTGAGTAAACAAGCTGTACTCTGGAACTAAAACCTGCGTCTCAAGCTGAGAGATTCAGATTTAATAGGCCTGGGGTGCAGTCTGGGCTTCAGAATTTTCAGAAGTTAGTGGGTGATTCTAAAGTGTAGCCAAAGTTGAAATTCACTGTCTTGGAGCAATCAGACTCACCCTTGGCATGGGGAACAGCACAGCATCAATTTCCCATTTAGCACATGAAATACAGAAGAGGGGGTAGATTCCTGAATAAAGTCAGTTATATAAAGAAATAGGCAAGGGAGAATGGGTGCTATGTGGTTAACTGATGACATCTCCAGGTTTTCCCAGCTCTTGATTGCAGTATCTACAATCTGAAATAAAAAATAAAAAGACTTTGGGACTTCCCTGGTGGCACAATGGTTAAGAAGACACCTGCCAACGCAGGGGACATGAGTTCGAACCCTGGTCTGGGAAGATCCCACATGCTGAGGAACAACTAAGCCCATGCACCACAACTACTGAGCCCTCCTGCCACAACTACTGGGCCCTCCTACCACAACTACTGAAGCCTGCTTGCCTAAAGCCTGTGCTCCACAACCAGAGAAGCCACTGCAATGAGGAGCCCAAGCACCACAATGAAGAGTAGCCCCTGCTCACCACAACTAGAGAAAGCCTGCACGCAGCAATGGCGACCCAATGCAGCCAAAAACAAACAAACAAACGAACAAACAAACAAATAAATAAAAAGACTGGCATAGGCAAATCAGGTTGTATATTTAAAGTTTAGGAGAATACAGATGAATATAATGAAAGACATTAAATTAGACTCAAAATGTTGTATAGATTTATGTATAAAAAAAGAAAAAGCCAGCAAGCATTAAAAAATTCCAATAAATTTGTTCTCTAGCAATAACAACTTTATAGATATAAAGAAAATGAAAAAACAGTAAACTGAGATTGTCATAAATATTAGAGGATCTGTTTATTTCAATTAAAATGGACGTAATACCTGGTATAGAGACAGCCATTATCCTTAAAAACATTAACATATTGACTGGCTTTAATGCAAATGTGGCAACCACATTTCAATGGAGACATTGGAGGATTTTATTAAAGTGAAAATGTGTCGGAAAGGATAAATATTTTATTTTAGTCGTGTTTAAGAATACCACATTAATTAGTCAGGCACTGAATAAATTACTAGGGAAATGGGATAGATACATGAGATCTGAGGGGAGAGAACAACAAGAAAGCTCCAAAGGACAAGACCTTAACCAGGCTGATGAGTTGGACAACAGCATAAACACCTGCAATGACTGAAGAATGGGTTCCAGAGAGAGTCAGCTGGTGGGGCTCCTACCACACAATTTCACTAACCTCACAATTTCACCTTCTAGTTGTACTGGGATTGATAAATTACTAGGTATTCTGAAGTTTAACCCTTGATATGACATAGACATAAATAGTGTTTATACAGTCAGCATTATTAAATTTTAAACATTTCCTTTAGAAAATCTGGAAGAAAGAAATTAAACCCAACAATATACTACTCAAAATTAGAGTATGCTTTTATATTTGTAGCAAAATGAATGAGTAAATATTGATTGATATTTTATGCATGTCTGGCATTCAAAACAAAACACACACATTATTATTTACTCACAAGCAAGTTCTGAAAGGCAAAGTGCTCTCTCAGCAGAGTGATATGGTCAGTTTTTCAGGCTTCAATACCACATTTGTCAAAATTTGCTCTATTGCATCTACTGTACAACTATTCTCCTGTGATTAGTCAGATTGACTTGACTTTTACTCACTGGTGAAGGCATCCCCAAAGGAAATCAAATCATTGGTGCCATTCTACAAAATCTTTACAGAAGAGAACCTGTGAGTCACTTTATAGGAAGTCAAATACCTTACTATTAAGCATATGTGAAGAAATAATAAACTTTCCTTTAATAAATACCTGAAATTTTTCATAACTAAAACCAAACATCTCTATGAAATCACTAATGACATAGTACACTGAAAATTCTGACTAAGATGTCAAATTCGTCATGATTATCTAAATCACTCTTCCTATGTCCTTTTTAAGTGAACAGCAAACTAAAAGAGAAAAGGAAGACTGCATCAGTCCTGGCAACAGGGAGTAACATCATCTTCCTGCCTGAAATATTGGGAACATAAGCAAGAGATAGTGTGAAAGGATCAGGCTGAAAAACAAACAGCAAACAAAACTACAGGGCTGCCTTCTAAAAATCTTCTCAGCATAAGAGTGGTGATCCTCACCTACTCACTGGAGGGACCAGATCTCTCATGGCCGCCAACTCCACCCCCATGAACCTGTTGCCACTGGGGCTCCCATGACCCGACAGCTGTGTCCCCTCTGTACCCTGTCCTCACTGGGGCAGACCTGAGTGCTCCAGGGCAGCCTTGGGAGCAGACCCCTGTGGGTGGCCCACATGCAGAGGTGGGGCTAAAACCACAGCCGAGCCCCAGGAGCGGGGTAACCAAGGAAGAGGAATGAAAATATTTCTGGGCACTGCAGATTAACTCCCCTCAATCAGCTTGGTAAACCCAGTGTATATGGAATATCTGAATGGACAACGAGTGTTCCCCAAACAGAAACTGGTCTATGGGGACAAGTACACGTGAGAGATGGGCCAGGTCAGAGTCTGAGCTGCCCCCACTGTTCCCACAGTGGGTCCAGAGACCTACCTAGAGTAATTGGAGGGTCTCCTAGGGAGGCAGAGTTTGGCTGTGACTCAAAGTGGGGGCAAGGACACTGACAGCTGAGACCCCAGAAAAATATTATTTGTTTTGTTTTGTTCTGTTGTTGTTTTTTATTTTATTTTATTTATTTAATTTTTTAAACATCTTTATTGGAGTATAATTGCTTTACAATGGTGTGTTTGTTAGTTTTTGCTTCATAACAAAGTGAATCAGCTATACATATACATATATCCCCATATCTCTTCCCTCTTGCAGCTGCCTTCCTCCAACCCTCCCTATCCCACCCCTCTAGGTGGTCACAAAGCACTGAGCTGATCTCCCTGTGCTTTGCAGCTGCTTCCCACTAGCTATCTATTTTACATTTGGTAGTGTATATATGTCCATGCCACTCTCTCACTTTGTCCCAGCTTACCCTTCCCCCCCCATGTCCTCAAGTCCATTTTATTATTTTTTTATTTTTTTAATTTTTTCAGTTTTAATGTATTTTTTATTTTTCTATTTTTACTTTACTCTTTCAGTGTTCTGTGTTTTTTCCTTGTTTCGTTATGTTTTGTTTTTAATCTTTATTTATTTATTTATTTATTTATTTTTTGCATTCCACTTTTGCTTTGCTTCTTTTTTTTATTTTTGTTAGTTTTGTTTTTAATTGTTTGATTTTGCTTTTGGGTTCTTTTATTTGTCTGGTTGTTCTCTTGTTTTTTGTTTTCTTTGTTTTTGTATGTGTGTGTGTTTCTTTTGTTTTTGTCTGTTTGCTTTTGCTTTTACCATTTGTCTTGGGTTTTGTTAGTCTGTTTGTTTTCTCCCTCTCCTTATTTTTTATTTTTCCACATTGTGCAGCTTGTGGGGTCTTGGTTCCCAGCCGAGGGTCAGGCCTGAGCCTCTAGAGTGGGAGCACCAAGTCCAGGATGTTGGATCACCAGAGAATTACCAGCCCCAGGAAATATTAACTGGGGAGAACCCTCCCAGAAGTCTCCATCTCGACTCCAAGACCCAGCCCCATGCAACTTCCTGCAGGCTCCACTGCTGGAAGCCTCATGCCAAACAACAAGCAGGACAGGAACACAAACCCACCCATCAGCAAACAGGCTACCTAAAGTCGTACTAAGCTCACAGACACCCCAAAACACACCACCTGACACAGCCCTGCCCATTACAGGACAAGATCCAGCTCCACCCATCAGAATGCAGACACCAGTCCCTTCCACTAGGAAGCCTACACAAGCCACTGGACCAATCTCGCCCACTGGGAGCAGACACAAGAAGCAAGAGGAACAACGACCCTGCAGCCTGCAAAAAGGAGGCTTCAAACACAGTAAGATAGACAAAATGCAAAGACAGAAAAATAAGTTGCAGATGAAGGAGCAAGGTAAAAACCCACAAGACCAAATAAATGAAGAGGAAATAGGCAATCTACCTGAAAAAGAATTCAGAGTAATGATAGTAAAGATAATCCAACATCTCAGAAATAGAATGGAGGCACAGATAGAAAAAATACAAGAAATGTTTAACAAGGACGTAGAAGAACTAAAGA
The DNA here is from genome assembly GCF_965194825.1 of Balaenoptera physalus. Classification (NCBI taxonomy): domain Eukaryota; kingdom Metazoa; phylum Chordata; class Mammalia; order Artiodactyla; family Balaenopteridae; genus Balaenoptera; species Balaenoptera physalus. Next base: position 106,269,605 of record NC_138888.1, read on the forward strand.
ACAAACAAACAACACAATAACTGAAATGAAAAATACACTAGAAGGAATCAATAGCAGAATAACTGAGGCAGAAGAATGGATAAGTGAGCTGGAAGATAAAATGGTGGAAATAACTGTCACAGAGCAGAATAAAGAAAAAAGAATGAAAAGAAATGAGGACAATCTGAGAGACCTCTGGGACAACATTAAACATAGTAGCATTCAAATTATAGGGGTCCCAGAAGATGAAGGGAAAGAGAAAGGGTCTGAGAAAATATTTGAAGATATTATAGTTGAAAATTTCCCTAACATGGGAAAGGAAATAGCCACCCAAGCCCAGGAAGCACAGAGAATCCCAGACAGGATAAACCCAAGAAGTGGAAGTTTGCAACCACAGGAAAGACTTGGGAGTGTTGTCCATGGTTCGATATACCATATAAGACCAATAGTTTGATTTCTTTCCTTCTTTCCTCCTTTCTCAACCCCATCCGCCCCAGCTTCATGAATTCTAGAACAATATACTTTTATACTTCCATCCATCACATCTTATTGGAGTCTTTAGAGTTGAAGAAACAACAAAAGAAAGAAGCCATTTACCTAACACACTCCTTTATGCAATCATGTGCTTCCAGACCTTGATTTCAAATCCCAGTTAATACTACTCTGGAAATGACTCACCAGCAGGGATATAATGTATTTTACTTGTGAAAATTTGGGAATTAATCAATACCTTATGGTTCACCATCACAAACATGACATGTACATGAAGACAGATCAGTGCAGAGACATTGACAACAGCTGTGTTGGGGCATCCAGAGGGAAAGCCTGAATCACCTGAAAGTCAACTGAAAAGGATTGGGAAAAAGGACCTTCAATAAGCACTCTTATTTTTCATATTTGTACTATTTCAAGAAATCTTAGGACGTCAACATCAAAGATAGATATTTAAATTCCTTCAAATGTCTTTCAAGATTTGGCTCCCTTAAATCCAAAAGAGTTATCATTGGGCATTCAAATATTTAGGGTGAAAGTACATTGAAAAGGAGAGACAATAGAGCCTAAATATAGGAGGAATGTAAACATAATACTCAGATTTTCTTTGTAAATTGAAAGTACAAAAACACTGTGCTTTATGGAACTCCTTATTAATCCAATACAGCTAAGTCCAAGCCTGCAAAGTTTTGATGTCTGATACTATAGACATCTTTATGGTCCTGACTTGCTTATTCCAACCCTCTTGCTTTGTTTATAGTTTTCCCAAAAGCCTCCCTGTTTTCATTCCTTCATATGTCCAAACTGTATCTCTCATTCCAGATCAGTTTTTCTCACCATCTCCTTTATGGAATTGTCTCAAAATCTTTGACCTCACACTAGTTTCATCTTTTTCATAAGAAATTCTTGGGCCTCTTATTGCCTCTACTTATAACAATAGCTATTATATTTACTTGTTATGATAAAATCATTAACTCTTTTGTATTAGAACACTGATTTTAGTTTTTCTGACATCCTTCAAAAGATACAATACTGTGTTTTCCACTAAGTAAGACCTCAATATGTTTATTTTGAATTTAACTGAATTGTTGTTGTTGTTGTTCTTTTGGTAATCTTCTACATTTGGGAGTACTAGAAAGTAGTTGTTGCAATTTTTATTATCATTTTGTTTTAGAAAATTCTTATGTCATGTACTTAAGTTATACTTAACTCTGAGGAATGCTGACAATAAAGTGATACATTTTCTTTATCAAAAAATAAAAAAAAATAGTAGTGATCCTGGAGAAGCACTAATCTTATCTTCTATTTTAGATGTTTGAGGACTAGAGGCCAGAATATCTTTCACTATAGGAGGTCAGCTGCATTCAGAAGTTGCTATTCTGGGAAGCTTCGGATTTGTGTAAAGTTTATTGCAGCAGAAACCTGGAGGGAAAAGGGGTTTCTCTCTTGTGCAGCAGCTCTCTTCTTGCCACAGAGAACAGAAGTACCAGAAAAAAAGATGAGCACATCCACATCATCACTATGGTGATGATGCCAAGCTAAGCAGGAAGTCAACTGATGGATGACAACTTGGCTGTCACTCAATCCCAGAGACGCCCTGCCAAGGAAAAATGAGATCTATATCAATCAGATTTCCAATGAATGATGTTCAAAGGATTGAATTGCCATCATATCACGTGGGCATTGAGGGGGTCCAAAGAGAATTCAGTCACCTTTTTTATGGACAAATACCATGCATAGATGAATATCTGTATGTAAAAGATGTAACAGAACAAATAAAAGAATAAACAAGAATCATGGGCTGATAACCCATGCTACAGAATAAAAGGAGGACTTGAAATTAGGAGGCAAAGCAAACCACTGAAAAAAATTGTTTGATTTTAAGGGTATTGCATGTGCTAAGTGAAAAATTTGCTTGTACAGAATTACATTAAGAAAAAAATAAAATTTTTAATCTCATACCCAACCCAATACTCAATATATCCATATTTAATAATAATGGTCTTAATCAAAGTACCCACTATAATCCAGGTACTTTTCTAAATAATTTACAGGTAGTAGCTAAATTAGTCTCTACTTGAGAAAGATATTTTATTGTCTCAGTTTTTAGGGACTGAGACTGAGAAATAACCTGTTCCAGTTTACAAAGCTACTATAATAAGGAACTTGAATCCAGAACATCTAATCCTCTGAGTATGTTTCATTCCACTTTCCTTACTGCCTTTGTAAGCTTCTAAATTTTTCTGAATATACAGAAATACATATATACAAACATTATGACACTATTGGAATCAAATTTATGTATTATATAGTTTATATGTTATATAGTACTATTTAAAATAAGTATCTTTCTACCTTATTACATAAAAAACTATATCATTTAAATTGCCTATTTAAGATACTATAACCAGTGCCTTCTTAATGTTATTTATTTCTTTAGTTTTTTTGCCGTTGTAAACAATGAAACAGAGAAGAACTTTGAACACATATATTTGTGGTCTCTCATGCATGTATTTTTACAAGTAAAATGAAAGCATTTGGCATTCACTCCTGGTGAATGTATCACAGGTTTAAATTCCCTAGGATCAAACTCTGAGATGGAAATTGCTATGCTGGAGGTTTATTGTGGAGTGCTCTTGATACATGTGCAGTGTTCTTGTACATCATTTATATCACAATAGGTTTTTTGAAAAATAAAATAGCTGAGGGAGAGTAAAAGATGAAGAATTGGGCAGAAGCAAGAGGATGAACTGCCATGGAAAGACCCAGAGGCTCCCAATCCCACTGGACACTCTAGAGCAGAGATGGTCCTGTACAGTTGTCTCACTTTGAGGAACGGGGGCTTGGCATTTATGTCCCTGCATCGAGCAATCATTGGGTATGAGCTGTCCCAAGAAAAGGGAAGTGACTTTGAGTGAAATGGCTCTTTCCAACTGAGGGAAATTCTCATAGCTGTCAGCCACCCACACTCCTAGGAGCCAGGGAAATGCAGGCTGCAGTCCCAGGTTGGACAGCATCCTCTAGAACATGTAGTTAATGATATAGTTATTGTGCACTTTAAAATGTGTCATGAGGATGAATCTTATGTTAAGTATTCTTACCACAAAACACACACACACACTCAAAAGAACACAAGGAAATTTGGGGGGAATATGGGTATGTTTACTATCTTGATAATGGTGATGGTATCACAGGTGTATGCATATGTAAAAACTCATCATTAAAGATGTGAAAATTTTTGTGTGTATCAATCATACCTCCCTATAAAGATAGATAGATAGATGATAGAAAGATAGACAGATAGGTAGATAGATAGATAGATGATAGATAGATAGATAAATGGAAACTATATCTTACACCCTCAGATATATATATTTGTTTCTTATAAGTTCTGTAAGATACTACCTCAGGAATCTGGTTAGCTTTTATTCCTGGGATAAATGATAAGAGAGAGATTAGTAGGATGAATTAATACACCTACTCTTGCATCTGGTCCATAGACCATAATCAATATAATTCATCCCCCCTCCCCCATACATTTTGTATTCTCTTTACCATCAACTGGAATCTCTCTGATCTTGCTCTAAACCTAGAGTCTATGTTATAATTCACCTATCAGAGTTTTCCATAAACTTTGCAAGATATCTTTTGTCATCACTAGTACCACTAACACCTCTCATACTACAGAGCCTGTTGAATCTCATGGTGCAACAGGCAAGTCTACTTGCACTTCAGCCTGAACATGTTGCCAAGTCGTCATTCAAAGAGACTCATTCAAAGCCTCTAGCATCTATAGCCCTAGGTGAATGGGTCAGAGCAGTATTTTTGCCATTAAATCCAGAGGCCTACCAAGTGTCGTACTTCCTTTTTAGTGGTGCATTGTATAAGATGCAACAGTTTATCTTCACTGCACAAGGTAAAGATGTAATAATCTGTCTTTAATTTGGATGGTATGTGTGGGCATGCTCCAGGTCACTGGATCTCTAGCAACCTCCCTTATGTAACAGGACCCCAGTCTTCATAGGCTTTATCTCTCACCACCCAGAGCACATCCATCTTCAACAGGCCTTCATCATATTTGCCATTTGTCATTCATTCAGTTCCACTAATATAATAATAATAAGTAACGTCATCAGATCAAAACCACAGTCTGCAGAAAGCCCAGACAGTCTATCCTCCTTTATATTATATTATTACAGAAAAGATAGCTTAGAGCCGAGGCAAGACCTTAAATGTATACTGTTTTCTGTTCCAAATGAATATACACTGTTTCTGAACATCCTGCCTGATAACGATAGAAATTCTCCACATTCCTGGCCACATAGTGTGTATCTGAGTCAGTGTTAATCTGCTGGATGAAATGTACCCCATTTGGTAAACAGCAGCAGTCAAGCTATTACTTGGTTGAGCTTGAGAAGTCTTCTGCCGTCTCCAAGGTGATGTTTGTTTTTGTAGGGACCAATCTGGTGAGTAGAGTGGAGAAATGATGGTGGACCCTCCTTTTGTCCTCAGAGCTGGTGCTATCTTTGCTTTTTCCCAACAGTGCCATATTGCTTTTAATTTATGATACTGCCTGGAGAGTGGGAGTTTAAATGAGGAGACAGGTTCCAAGACTTCCAATTTGCATTCTCTATAGTTCTAATCCCCAAGCAAAGAAATGATGTGAGGGTTCTACCAACTAAAATGTAAGCCCAATTCAAGTATATATTCAGGGACTGGGAAAATGACAACTGGAACCAGGGGACCCGCTGTGAGCTACACCTGGACCAGGTGCCTTTATTACCTTGCCTCCTTGTGCCCCCATTCTAACGTCAGGGCAATGAAGCTTCAGAAACCTAGAGGTCAATAACAAATTGAAATCAAGTACAACATTCTCGAAATGTTTGGCACTCTTTCTCATAAATGTAGTTACAAAAGTCAACAGCCATAGGTCTTGTTGGTGGAATCATTACTATATCTTGCTATCATGTTGTAGGATATTTCTTTCCTGGGCACTTAGCTTCTCCTTCAATCAGTGAATCTGGGGTCTGAAAACTGGGCAAGGGATCATCATTTTTTAGCTGAAGGGCTGCCCTCAGCCTCCTAATTATCCATTCTTGATTCATCCAATCTACTTTGCCCCAAGAGAAAATGTGTTCTATTGTCTCCATAGTTCTCTGAGGATCTGGGCCCCAGACTGCCTCTCTAACCTTGGTGATAATTATAATTGTGCCCTATTTTCTTTGATGGTCATGAACCACCACCTGGTCTTTTTAAATTTCCTATCATCCCTATTACTTATGGGATGCCAATTTTGGTAACATTATCTCCTATAATCAGACCTGGACTACAGGGAACAGCCAACATTAAGCTTCTCAGTGAAGCTGGAGCACTTCTGAAAACCATATATCTTATCACTTTAATAAGAAGGATGGTGTCCGGGTCCTCTGCAGAACATGGTCATTGTGTGACCTTATATAGCATCCATCGTTTAGCATGCTGATTTCTCTTAGCTTCTGATTTCTTTCTCCAGTGTTTACCATGAGCATTCTTGTATATCTTCTCCAGTTAATATGGACCATCAATTTCTACAAGCTTCCAAGATTGACTACAAAGTTCCAAGAAGGAAATAGGATCATAGATATAAATACTTTCCATGTAGCCCCTGTGAGACAGGTGGCCCTTGAGTACCATTTCTTGGAAGAGATTTCTCTGCCTCACCTTCCTTCTCCCTTTTTCTCTCTTCCTCCTCTCTGTTTCTCTTATTTCTTTTTATAATCTCATACTTCCATTAAAAATAGATAAATATGGGTGCTTTCTAGATTTTTTAAAAAGGAAATGTTCTAAATCTTACATTTTAATAAAATATTAATAGGTCCATAGTAATTTCTACATGTCTAAATACTTGTTAACTTCCTTCTTAAGTAAGTTTATTTTCATATATTTTTATCGTTGGCTAAGCAAAAATGTGCTGCTATTCATAATTAATTGAATTGTATGCATACAGTGTAGAACTAAATGTGTATTATTGGTACTTAGATAATGTATTGGTGATGCATATTACTCCTTTTGGAGATTATATATATGTATATATATACATATATATATGGTAAAAAATATAGTATTTATTGTAATGCTAGTCCCAACAACAAACCAAAGATTTATTCATTTCCTACTTGCTTATAGTACTTTTCCTAAATGTACAAAAGTGCTATGGCTTTTGCTTGCTCAGTCAATTTCCTTCTGAGACTTAAAGTCTGGTGTTTATTAAATGTGGAGTTAAAATGTTTCTCCCTATAAAACTTCTGACATACTGCGTACTTAGGAATTATTTTGCAAAATATTCATAAATTGGTTTAAGTTCCATATCTCAGTACTTTAGTTCCTTTAAGTAACACTCTGCAGCCTGTTTTTTATTCTACATGTCTGTCTCCTACTCAAATTGTACTTGAAAGAAAAAATACTTATTTACATTAGAGTTTTTATTTATTCTTACACCGTATTTAAAAGACTTATATGTATTTTTCAAGTGTTATTTGAATACAATTTGAACAAGTTATGTGTGTATAGTTTATAAATATTATGAATGCATATACACATGCATACATATGCTTAAGTACAATTTTAAGGAGTAAAAAAGGTGCAAATATAAATTTATCTGAATTTGTAGGAAATTATATTTAAAAGCAGACTTACATTGACTTGTCCAAAGGATCTATTTTGGGAAAAAACAAGGGCCAGAAGTAATAATTAATTGCTCAGGAAAACTGACACACCATCAATTTTCTGTGTTTATACACACACATACCATCAAAGCAAAAAATGAAATGTAAAATACAAAAATTTAAAGATGTTAAATGTATATATTTTAAATATAAACTAAGTTTATGGTTAAAGATGAGTCACATAAGTGATTGTGTTACTCATGTTTATAGCTTAGCCATATTCCTGGATCGACAGGTAAACTCACATGATGGTCCTGTAGTCAGCCTTTTGATACGTATTTTATTCAGATTATTGTTAAAGTCATTTTCAAGATTAATTTCTTATGCTCACTGTAGCTTTAAAAACCTACTACAATCTGATCTTCTGTCTCAGTGGTAAGTGTTCCATCCTTATGGTTTCCATATTATAATCACAATGGCAAAAATGTTCAACTGCTCTTACTGTCTGGGAGGAACATGGTTGGCTCTGGTTTTCTAGTCCCAGATTTAAGGTATAAACTTGGGTTTTCTTCCAAATACAGCATGAGTTTCATCAGAGTTACTTCAGGTTCTGAGTGAGTATACAAGAGGCCTGACCCACTGCAGCTCCTGCCTCTGTTTGGCTGGCTCTGCAGCTTATTGCCCTGAGATGAGGATGCTGTGAATCTTGAACAAATCTTGTATTGCTTTTCAGGGCTGCTCACCTGCCTAGAGAACACCTTGAATTCAACAACTGCAAAAATCACTACTGATCAGTTTTCTTCTTACAAAGAACAGGAGATGAAATCATATAGAATATTGGAAACAGAGATAATTGAATATAGAATTATACCAATGAAATATCCAATAGTTCATTTACATCAAAATGTACATTGCTTAAAAAATATAGAAAATTCTTCCAGTATAGATAGATAAATTACATATAGATTCTATTTACAATAAAGAATAGTATACTTCGCAAATTATAAAGTATATATCTTTAAAATATATACACACACACACATATATATGTGTGTATGTGTATATATATATATATAATGTATATATACAGTGAGGCTTGATAGACTGGATAGAAAAGATCTTTTCCTATTAATATTAAAACATAAATTCTTTCATTTAGAATATATACTCAATAATATGCTCTTCACTCTCAAAAAATAAAAATAAAATAAAAAAGAAAGATTTGTTTTCTATTTATCAAGTGCTTGTTAGGTAATCAAACTAGTAGGATTCTTTCCTGCTTATTCTTTCACATTCAGAGATTCCATAAAATATTGAATAATCTATCGTGTAATACAGAGTGGCTAATTTTATATTTTTAATAAATTAGCTTCTTGTTTTAGTAAAAAAGGCCAGTGTTAAACTTGATTGATGCTAAATTATTCCCAGTAATACTTTTTAGAATGGCCCTTGAATTTTTATCCCAAGCCTTGATTTTTCCACAGAGTCCCATTATTGGAATTTCTTACTGCACATAAGACAGCATCTTAAATTATGCAGTTAAGTTACTGTGTATTAAGCATCAGTACCCTGTCCTCTCCCTCCCCATCACTCCATTCCCAATCTCACCTGATGGCACTATTTTCTCTGCAACACTGAAGTTTAAATCCACAGAATCCTCCCCATTACCCACTCAGCCTCATCAGCTTATAATCAAGTGTTCTCAAGCCTTTATCAGAAATCTACTTCAAATCTGGTATACCTTATTAATGTCATTGCTTAGGATCTTGTCATCTTTTCTCAGCAATAAAACAATAGCTTCCTAAAAGATTTTCACGCTACCAACCTCTCCCTAATTTAGTGCATCTTCTACTCTGCAACGATCTGATTGTGTTACTATGGTACTTAAAAACAACAATAAAAGCTTAAATATCTTCTAGGGTAGGATGCAAAAAAAGTTTCAGCATTGCTGTTGCTGTTTTTTTCAACCTTGCCCTGCTGTAACTTTTTAAGCCAGCTCCCTCTATTCATTCCACCCATAACAATCTTCTCCTGTTACCAGCTCGGGTCCTTGCACTCTTTATCAATAGAAATTGATAAGAGGCCAGGCAAGGCTTTACTGGGACTCTGCTGCGGCAAAAACAAGTAAAAGGTGTCCTTCTCACTCCCTGAGGGGGGACGAGCTAGTCACTTAAATGGGGTAGGGGTGGGGGCAGATCTGTGGGTCGGGCCGAGGGGCGGCTTAGGTGGTGTGCCCACCATTCAGTGCAAGGGCCATGCGCAGTACCTGCTTTTGCTCCAGACACCTCGGGAGTGGCAGTTGGTTTTTGGTCTTTTTGTATCTTCTTGTTCATAATTGCTCCCACTGCACATGAGTGCAGTTATTTTTAGTTGCTTATAGTTTCTTTGTATTTTGTTGCTTGAGGAGACTTTTGTCCAGGTACAAGCACTGCAGCAAAGGGTCCCAGGTCCCAGAGTGTCTCACTCGTATGTTTTTACATCTTAACATTTTCATGTTGTTCTTCAAAGTAGACTTTATCCTGTTTTCTGACTTTAATGTTTACTAATAAAATAGTTTATTTGAAATAAATGTTACCAGTCTGAATGAGCTAAATGCTTTCCCATTTTTTTTCCAAGATAATTGCAGTGGTTAAGACAACAGTAGTGACCATCTTAAGATTCATTATTAATATATTTTTGTTGATGGTACCGCTGATGCTATAATTAAATGAATGAACAAACAGGCGAATGGATATAGCAAAAAAATAAAGATTGAATGACTTAGTTGAGTAGCCCATATTTTTTATTTCTTCCTTTTTCTAATAATAGTACTATTTTATTATTCACAGTCTTATCATTTCTTTTTCACCTGCTAGTTTTGGTTGGAATTTTATTTTGCCTATAAGTAACGGCTGTAACAAACAATAAGTGAACTAGTTTTTATACGAAAAGATCCTTTTAAATTACTATGTATACTTTTAGATTTGTATTTATAAGATTGTAGCCTAAAAAGCTGGTATACCTGTGTAAAACATAGATAAATATTGCTGAACAATATTTAGTCACTGGATATCAATATTTATGGTAAGGTAAGCATGCAGAACGGTTAGTATTTAGAAGCTGGAATCTACTAAAATTTTGTAAGCTAATTTATTTCTTTCATGAATACTCTTTTTTTCCTATTTCATAACAATGACACTACTTTATTTTCTATTATTAGCTTTGGTACTTTAAATCAACATTTAAGAATTGAAATGCTGTTCTTACTTAGAAGGAATCCAATGTGCTTATGCCAGTGGATTTTTGGTTCTCTTTCTAGGAAAGACAGCAAATTATAATATATTAGTCTACCATTAAGTACACACTAAATTAGTTTCAAATATTTACTACTGGAAATTGTATATTTGAAAAGTCATAGAGTATGTGTTTTTGTTTAGTTGTTTTTTTAATCCATAAAGACTCTGCCTCTAGCTGTGAGTTTGAAATATCCTGCCAGATCATACTGAATCCTTAAATTATTTCATGGTACACCTAGAAACCAGATTGAAGCTCTCACATAAAATATATTTTTCCATCCATCAAGGACTAGCTTCTCTGACATGTACAAAAGCAGGTTCAAATATATAAATGTATAGTCTGATTTTTAGTTACTAGTAGTGACTTTGTTCCTTGGAACCTTATTTTCTACAATATATCCATTCACTTACATAGGCCTTGGCCTCATCAATTCTGTTGACGCACCAAGGCCTCGATCCCATAAGGACACCACATGAAATCTTGGCCACCTGTAATTTGAGAAGATAAAACAAACCTTCAGTGCATATGCTAAATATTTAAGCATTGCAGGTTATACACAGGGAACTCTTTTAAAATAATTAAGTTGCAATTACGTACTCATGAAAGAATACAAGAAAAACAAATATCTGTGCAACACCCCCTTAAAAGTAATTTCAAGTAAAATAAATGCACTGAAGCTACTTTATTGGGATTTGGTTATGCCTAATTTTAATGTTATTTCACAAAATGTTGAATGATCTTATAATGGATTTGAAACCTGGCAAATGTTCATAATACAAGGTAGTACATGTGATGAATTCTTAAAGGTTGTGGCAAACACATTTTAGAGCAAGTGAAGGTGTGTGCAGGATTAGCAAGTAAGTGATAGCATTGTCTTTTCTGGAAAATTTTCAGTTTTATTAAGCAACATAGGAGATAATCAAAGATGAACAGAAGAGCACCTTAGACACTTTTGTAAGTGAAAGAGTACCCCGTAAATAATTATATTAAACAATAGGCCTAAGCCAGGACTGTCTAGGGAAACTAGGATGGATAGTCACCAAAATAATGTCAGTATTTTTTTAGAAAGAAAAATGAAAGTATCAATTCTCTTTACTCATTCTTAAGGGAAATCACATATTCAAAATATATATTTATATGTCAAAGGCATGAATTGTTTCAGTTGTAAAGTTTGCCTTATGCAAACATACCTTACAAAGAAATATTCAATTTGCATGGTAGCAATCTCTTTCTGCACATTACCAAATTAAAAAAAAAAAAAAAGCTGTAGAATCCACTGTTTTTTTTTTTTTTTTAGACTGGATTTAATCTTATTGAACTAGTAGACATACTATTAATCAATTATGCCTCCAATCATCTTACCCCCTATTAATTTTAGTATTCATTTCAATGGCAACTATATCTAGAATTCAACTTCATGAACAGTTGCAAGCCAGTCATTCAGCTCTCTCCTCTCACTATACTGGTATCTTCTGTATTTATTAATATGGAATGGTCTAAACATGAGGTTCTTTCTTTCCCTTTCTCTTTTTCTTTCTTTCTTTCTTTCTTTCTTTCTTTCTTTCTTTCTTTCTTTCTTTCTTTCTTTCTTTCTTTCTTTCTTTCTTTCTTTCTTTCTTTCTTTCTTTCTTTCTTTCTTTCTTTCTTCTTTCTTTCTTTCCTCCCTCCCTCCTTTCTTTCCTACCTTGCTTCCTTCCTTCCTCCCCCTCTCTCTCCCCTCCTCTCCTCTCCTCTCTTTCTTTTAAGCAAGATATTGCTTATCATGAACAAATTAGATCTTTTAGCAATGTAATATTTTTTTAAAGTTATCTTAACTATCTAAACTATCAGCAACGAAATTTTTTTTTTCTAAAAACAGTTCTACTACCTCCTGTGCCTTGTCCCATGATGTGCTACTTGCCGATGGTACATTTACTCACAATTTGGGGCTCTACCTGCTCACAGACTGACACCTGCTCTCTCGCTGAAAATGTCCTCAGTGTAAAATTGATGTCCATTCAGCCAGTAGATCGACAATACTCGCATTGACTCTGTGTCTGCAGGTTTCATTATTATCTGTTCATTTACCTTATTTGAATAATACTTCATGTGGAAACCCTTTTTCCTACACTGTTAGAATCCTCCTGCCCTTAGGAGCAGAACTAGCCTAGCTTGATGGAAAATGTTTGGCTAAAGTGCTCTTTGAAATCAAAATTTCCAAGAGATATTTGAGAGAGACTGAGCTACAGTCTGTGATATACAGACAAGCATCCAAATGCTTTACTTTTTGGTTTGCTTTCTCTTCAATTTTCCTACATTATTCAAATATTAATAGAATAGATGTTTTTTAAAGCTTACAAAAACTGAAACAAAAACAGCTGCTTAACATAAAGTATCACCTTGTGATAAATACTCTGATGATTTGAAGAATCACATGTTGTTAAATACATTGAATTAAATATCATCTTAGGCTTATAAACAGTGATCCCATCTGTGAAAATTATTTCACATAAAAGAAATAATTGAGGAAATGTTCTCAATTGTTATTTCAGCTCAACAGTTGCTAAAATTGCAATTGGCAGCACTGTTGTTCTCAGATACGTCTCAGTGGCCTATGTTAGAAATTTACCAAATGCTTCTTAAATCTTCCATCAGCCAGTAAGGTCAGTTTGGCAGTGACATACATTAAGTTGTCTCAGGAAATTAGGCAAACAATATTTTAAAATATGTGTAATTTATTAATCTTGTTATAAATGAGAAAATGCCACACATTCGTTCAATGTAGTCATTACATTGAAAATGTGAAGAACAAATTTGAAATAGTATTGTTCATATTTCTTAAATATTCATTTCAGCTGTGAATGTACATCTGGATGGACTGGACAGAACTGTAGTGAAGAAATAAATGAATGCGACTCTGACCCATGCATGAATGGAGGTCTTTGTCATGAATCTTCCATCCCTGGGCAATTTGTGTGCCTGTGCCCACCCTTTTATACTGGAAAATTTTGCCATCAACACTATAACCCCTGCGATCCACTCAGTGACCCTTGCCAAAACAATTCGACATGCTTGACTTTGGTAGATGGAAATCATTATTGCATTTGCAGAGAAGGTAAGGGCTTATATTTGTTTTAATGTTTGATCTCATTGTTTTGTTTTGTCCCTATAGGCTGGTGTCTTCTTAAGAATGGGTGAGAGAAAAATCTATATAAGGGGGAATATCTGACTCCAAACTCAGATATATAAACATACTGGGGAAATAATCTAAAAAGTTAACCTGAATAGCATGGGGGGGAAAGGAGAGACTTTGTAGCTTTGGTTCTTTTTAAAACTAAGTTCTTTCAGAAATCCTCTCTTATTCTTTGTTAACAGTCTTTCTTTCCTGAATAATTTTCTCCATGTAGTGTTCCTAACAACAGCAGTAGTTGGAAATGGGCATAGGTTCAATCTACAGTAATCAAATGCTTTGATATATCTTTTCCCCTGGAGTATCACTTCTTTCTGCTTAGATTGCTAAACTAGTATCATGTGACTCTGGTGGCTACTTTGTACAATAAGAGACAGCCCATGTAAGAGACAGAGAATGGGCAGATCAAAGGACATCATTGGAGCCCCTGAACCCAGTCACACTTGAAGCCAGGCTGCTTCTGGCTTCCTGGGTCATATCAGACAATCACTTAATTTATTATCATTAAAGATGTTTGATTGGGATCTCTTCAGTTGTAACTGAAAGAGATCTGGTTAATTTGCAGGAGCTCTGAGTAAATGTTTGCTGCTCCTGTATTGCCAGCTATGCAAAAGCTATTACCATCTTCAGCGGGAATGCTTCTGCCATAAAATTAGACCATGGTAGACTTTTGGCATAACTGGAATGTGTCATAAACATAATATAAAAAACAGCTATTTATTTTCTAATAATTACTTATGTGTTCATATCTCTTTCCTTGTTACTGGCTTTACTAGAATAGGAGTCCTTTAAAAATAAGGACAATGCTCATTTACTCTTCTGTCCAAAAAAGGCCAATTTAGACTGTATTCGTTCATTCGTTGTCTTAGTCAAAGTAAATTCCCCTTTGTTTTTACAAATCCTCTAAGATCTCCTGAGGATGTAAGGTAATCTGCTATAATGATATGTAGAGGCAAGTCCGTAAACCTGTGTAAATGGCAGAAACTTCTGGGCCTTCTGAAGGATTAGAACTAGAATCTGGAAATCCATTAGTAATTATTTTTGTAAAAATGACATGGGCTCTATAGAGCATATAACACAGTTGTATAAAGCATATGAGTAAATGTTTCCAGGAATGAGGCAGGAACATAGAGCTAAAACAAAACATGAGGGGAGTGCCGACATCATGAAAGACACAGTAATTATGAAGTAGATAATAGAATACTTTTCTTTTTAACAAAGATTGAAAGTGAAATTTTTGAAAAAATAGTCAATAGCAGGGGAAGAGCTAATTTACTCCACAGAATTATTCCATGGTGCTTTACCTATGCTACTAATATATTCTAAGAATATAAGTAATAGATAAATGTTTCTTGAGGAGCAGTGGTATAGTCCTTCAATTTGAATAAAACCTCCTCCATTTTCACCAGAGGTAATTTTCTACAAGATAGGCATTTTTTTCAAATAATATTTTAATAATTCATTTTCAATTCATAAATGCATTTAATAATTGTATATAATCTTGTAAGATTAATTTCCTGTTGGGGGATTAGGGAAAAGTAAGTTTGGAGATATCATAAAAGCTTCTTGTCTCCTAGCAAACTAGTAATAAGATTGCTGAGCTCCAGAGCACTCACAAAAATAGCTTGGGGACAATTTACACTGCACCATAGTATGTGAGCAAAATCATTTTTTTTCTTGGAACGTCATCATTCTACATAAAGCTTCAGAGATTATGATTCTTCAAAGCACTGCTTTGGGTAGAGTGACAGGTGGGCACAGTGAATCTTGTGTTTATTCATTCTTAATTATTATTCAGCATAAAGTATTGCTGGAAGTGCACATCATTTCTAAACTATTTTGTTTTATATATATAAACATATAGTTGTTTATATAAACATATATATTTCTATATATATGTTTATATATAAAAATATTTATAACAAAACTATGGTAAAAATGTTTTATATATATAAACATATATATGGATATTTATACATATATTTATGTATTTTAAATATATAACTCTATCATATTATACATAACATATAATAATATATAATATAATAATATAATTATAATAATTTTACATATATTATTAATTATAATTTATATATCATTTGGTATATTATCTTATATATAGAATATATTAATATTTAATATATATTGTATATAACATATAATAAAATAATACAATGATATATGTTAATATATAATATATTAATATATATTAAAATACAATATATTATATTATATATATATTATACTACATCATATTATATATAAAATATATTATATATAATATATAATCTGTTATATTATATATAACATAATATATATTATATAATATATAATAGATGTTATATAATGTAATGTATTGTATACTATAATTTATAATATTTATAATAATATATTATATTTATAGAATTATAAATATAATTATATTATAAATAATATATTATATATAATTATAAATATAATTATATTATAATAATATGATATATTATATATAATATATGTCATATTATATAAAATAATGTATAATGATATAAAAAACAATATGTTATATTATATAGCATATATTATATAATGATATATATTATAATATTATAGTTTATATATTATATATAATAATATAATATATATTATAAGTATATAATGTAGTAAAAATATCATAAAATATCATTATAATTTATATTATATTATTTATAATAATATTATAAATTATGTATTATGTAGTGATATATAATATATTTAATATATTAAATATGTTATCAATATAATGCATATGATATATATTTTATTTGATATATTATATACAACATAATATATTACTAATTATTATATAATATAGAAGATGTTACAGAAAAAACAGAATGAAGTTTTTGGCCAATCCAATATTATTATATTATAACATATAATATTATATATAATATGTATTATAATATATAATATATAGTGATATAATATATTATATAATACATATTATACTATATAATATATAGTATATTTTCCATTATTACTAAATAAAATTGTATAATATATTTATTATTATATATAATAATATATTATTATAATATATAATAATATGATATATATTATTATTAATATAAAATATAATATATTTATTATATACACTTTATTATATTATATAATATATTATATAATGTTATATTATTATATAACATATAATATATAATAATATATATTATATAAATATAAATCATATCATAATTATATAATATGTAACATATATTATATATTATATAATATTATAATTATATAATATGATATATATTATATGTTATATAATACATAACATATAATATGTTATATATGTTATTATGTATAATATAATATATATATTATATGTTATAATATATGATATATATTATATGTTATGTTATATGTTGTATTATTATATAATACATAATATATATGTTATTATATATTACATAATAATATATATTATATAATATATAATATGTATTATTTTATATATGTTTAATATATTATTTATATATAAATATATAAGTATACATATAAATGTTTTATATATAAACATATTTTTATATATATGTTTTTTATATAAACATATTTATAACATAACTATTGTAAAATATTTACTTACTATTGCCTTTACTAGTATTCTTCAACCTCTGTTGCAGATCAAAGCTAAAGTCTGCAACATTAAAAAACTACCTTAGAATATTAAAAAGAGGTCGACTATGGGATACTTTAAGCACTATTCTGTGATTTAATTTTATAGCTGTTATTTAAAATAAGTTCTCTTTCAGAGCCGTCATATCATTTCTTAAAGAAAATATTCTGATCAAATTCCATTTTTCAAAGTACTGAAATTGTAAATCACAAAGAATCCCAAGACTTAACATCTTAGACAGACAGGATTTGGAAGGTGCACTAGAACTCTTGTTAAGTTGTTGGTGTTTGTCAAGTGACTAGAATACGGCAGGTTTATGAGAAAATAGTGTTAAGGCTTAACGTCTGAGAGTTGAGCACCCACATTTCCGAAATTTTGTTCACAGCTTTTAATCAGTTTATAAATTTTATCACAATTTAAATGTAAGTATAAATAAAATCCCAGAGCTATGGTGATAATGTAACTACATACTAGACAACTAAATTATAAATGACATTAAAATGTACCTTGAAGTTGGTAATTCCCTAGCGGTTCAGTGGTTAGGACTCTGTGCTTTCACTGCTTGAGGGCCCAGGTTCTATCCCTGTTCAGGGAACTAAGCCTCATGGCCAAAAAAAAAAAAAAAAAATTAATACTTTGATGTATGCCAAATCGATTGCTCAGCCGGTAAAGTATTTTGGTTCATGTGACTGAAACTTGTAGGCAAAACAACAATCTAATCCATTTGGTCCAATATTAGCTACTGTAGTAAAACACCAGAATTACTGTGATCATGTTTTGCAACAGAAAGTAAGGGCAATCCTTCTGCCTTCTGATTAGACCTGGGGTGAGTTAATTTGTTCCCTATGAACGCTGAACCTTTTCTATTGGAAAATAGGTAGACAGAGAATAATCCTATTTGTTTAAACAATTTATCTGATTAAAAACTCAGTGCTTTAATAAATATAAAAATAGTGAACAGAAAGACATATATAATTTTATGATTCCTAGAAACAAATGTTGTTTATTCTCAGTCCCCCTATAGTGTTAGCTTTGGTGATTTAGTGTGCAATCAATTTACACAGCTCAAAATTTATTTTATACTACATATGTTTTTTGCTTCTCTAAACTGTGCTCTGTACACAACACATGTGAATCTTGCAACTGCATGTTGATAGTGTTTTAGAAATCTAAAAATTGTATTCCCTATTAACTGATTCAACAAACATATATGGATTTCCTACCATGTGTCAAGTCTTGAGATAGGTTCTGGAGAAACTAAAAGTGGCAATGACACGCCCTCAAGGTTTTTAATTTCAAGGAAGAGACACATAATTTAACTAACCATTAGAGTACGAAGTAGTAAGAGCTTTCCCATTTACAACAGAGATATGCACAAGCAAAGAGGATTTGTGGATGCACACCCCAGCTTTCTCGTTGTGACAACTCTGAGTTATGTGGCAAATGGTTTCTAAGAGACTCTCCACCAGCCTGGGTCCTTGGTTGTCCACAGCAATAACCTTCTCATGAAACCACTCTCTTCCTTCTTTTATTTCCCCACCCCCTTGCAATAATCCCTGGGACCTCAAATAAGGTACTTCCATGCAAATTATTTATCTCAGTTTTTATTGCAGAATAACTCAAGCTAAGACACAGAGCAAACCCCATCCCTTTGGCAATTACGGTTGATTCAGGGGTGGGCATGGACCTGGAATAATCCCAGACAGAGCCTTTCCCTGGAACTGATGCTGAGAGCAGCTTTCTCTTTCTGCCAATATTTCAGTTGGTGCAGCCAACACCATGTTACCTTCACATGGAGATCTATATGCTGGAGTAGAAGAGTGTGTGAGAAAAAACCTGTCCTGGCAGTTCCTATAGTTTTTTCTTTAATTCTGAAAACTACCTGGTATCCTTACTAGTTAAGCTACCTGTAAATCCCATTTCTTATCAAAGTTAGCATTTTTGTTTATACTGTATGTGATCAAGAGTAATGTCTAATGCATAACTGTGAAAGGAAAGAGCTAATTAAGTAGAAGAGTTTGAATAAACTGAGTTCAACTTCAGGCTGGTAGAAATGGAGTATAAAAATGACATGAGGATTACAGAGGTACAGGTGACTTTGGATGAATTGCATGTGAAAGTCCACATGTATAGCACACAGTAGAGTCTCCGTGTTAGCATATGTGTGTGTATACAGTGAGGGACATAAAATATTGCATTCTTAAAATTCTTTTCTAATATTCTCTAAGATTCTTTCTCTTTTTACGTTGAATTATTTCTCATTTTATAGGCAAGAACATCACCCTATCAATTATTTCTTTTTTTAATTTATTTTATTGAAGTATATAGTTAATTTACAATGTGCTAATTTCTACTGTACAGCAAAGTGATTCAGTTATGTGTATGTGTGTGTGTGTATATATATATATTCTTTTTCATATTATTTTCCATTATGGTTTATCACAAGATATTGACTATCATTTCCTATGCTATACAGTAGGACCTTGTTGTTTATCCATTCTATATATATTAGTTTACATCTGCTAACCCCAAGCTCCCAATCCTTCCCTCCCCCAACCCCCCAAAATATTTCTAATTTAATTTAAAGGGCTTAGTTTCCAAATGTAGCCACTTCATCCATAGGTCTCCAAGGTGAAAGAAGCAACAGTTTCTTTAAATGAACTTTATGAAGGTCTAAAATGTGGAAAGGACTCCTTCGCTACAATACAAGGATTCACTTGTAGTGAAGGGAAGAGTCGGATAATTTATGTGTGTTATTGATTTACAATTGGGATTCTAAGCTTGATGGATTTCTGTTACAAGAGGAGATGAGCAGTTGCATTTAAACATGTCTATTAATCCCATATATATACTATCTTTATGGTAAAGCCACATTACCTGAGGTGTATAATTCTGAGCACCAAATAAATGTGTCACTTGATGAATGGTTTGTCTAAATTAAAAATTACTCCTTTTGACAATTAAAAACATGTGCTCATGTCGTAGTGTATACCTATTAGGTTTAAATAGCTGTTGAAATTTATATCCAGAAAATTCTTCAAAGAAAATATATATTATTGCCAATTAACTTTAAAATATGTCAAATTTTTATTACATTTAAAAACATTAGCTTTTATACCCATTTTCTAAAAGAAAATAGATCCTAAGGATCTATTGAAAATATTAGGATCTATTGAAAATATTACTTTTATCTTTTCATATATCTTTGTTTTTAAAGTTAAGTCTGCATCTATTTTGTAATATTGGCTAATTTTTAAAGAAAATATTAATATTTGTATTATGTCATTTTAAAAAAGAAGAAAATAATACTTTTTTTTCTGACTTGCCAAGAAAGATCTCTCTTTGTTTCCATAAAGTTTTAAAATCTAGGGAAATTAAAATTTTAATTAAAGAGAAATAAAAATTTCTAATGCTTTTGCAAATAACTCATTTTAATATTTATATTTTAAATTAATTAATTAATTTATTTATTTTTTGGCTGCGTTGGGTCTTAGTTGCAGCATGTGGGACGTGTGCAGGATCTTTAGTTGTGGCACACTGTCTTCTCTCTAGTTGTGGCATGCGGGTTTTCTCTTCTCTAGGGGCAGCACGTGGGACGTGTGCAGGATCTTTAGTTGTGGCACCTGTCTTCTCTCTAGTTGTGGCATGCGGGTTTTCTCTTCTCTAGTTGCAGTACGCAGGCTGCAGAGCACGTGGGCTCTGTAGTTGTGGCAAACAGGCTCCAGAGCACGTGGGCTGTGTAGTTGGCGGCATATGGGCTGTCTGGCCGAGGTGCAAGAGTTCAGGAGTTGTGGGGCACAGGCTTAGCTGCCCTGCGGCATGTGAGATCTTAGTTCCCCCACCAGGGATCCAACCAGCTTCCCCTGCATTGGAAGGTCGATTCTTTACCACTGGACAACCAGGGAAGTCCCGAAAATAATTCATTTTAATACTTTTTTTTTTGTTTGTCTTAAAATGTATGGATTTTACACTACATTGTTTGAATACATGGAAAATACACTCTAATTGTCACTATTTACTTCATTTCTAATTACTCCAGCTGATATTACTTCTAATGTGACAGTTGTCAAATATAGCCCTGAATGATAAAATGCTTACTAAAAAGGTTTTATGAAAACCTAACTATTGTTAGTGTACTTTGTTCTATGCCATCCTCTCCAGAGAATAAAGTATAAAAAGGCTACATTTGTTAGAACGGAGAAAATATTAAGTGATTAAAAATACTATACCTGTAATCTACGTTGATTTAGTTCTGGATTTGAGCAGTAGTTTTAGTAACTAATTTAAATGTAAAAATAGGATTTATTAAACAGTCACATGCATTTGCTGCAACAATCACAGGTAAGACAGTATAAGAAAAAGATCAAGAGAACATTTGTCTGAGAATTGCTCATTATTTGTGTGTGAAGAGCTCTACTGCTGTTAATAAAATAGAGTTAGCTGAATAGATCTGGATAGGAATAAATAGGAGAGGAATAGCATAGAATTAATTCATTGTACTTTGAGTTTTGGCAGACTTTTAGCTGTCACTGCATATATTCAAAACAAATATCCTTCACATGAATATGTATCAATTTCTAAAACCAAGGACTATGGAAAATTTAGTTTGGAACAAAGTATATATACATCTAACGCTTTTAAATCCCCCAAACTTATGCTTTCCCTGCAAAGGTTTGGCTTATTTTAAATGCGATCCACATCTACTTTATTTTTTCTCCCAATGTCCACTGCATTTCAGCAATCTCGTTTCCTCAGTCCATTGACATATGTTGCTAGGTGGTAACAAAACTCCATCTCAGAAATGTCAAACTAAATGAATGAGGCAAAATCACGGAAAATAAGGTTATCCTGTGAGCTGTCCAAGTTCCCAGGTGCTGAATGCTCTGATCCATCAGCCCAGCTGAACTCAGGAGGCACACTGCATTCCTCTAGCTGGTCAGTACCCCTGAGTTCTAGTGCCACAAAAGGACATTTCTAAAAAACAACTTAAGGTCAAAATGCCCTGTGTCCCAGATAACACTAGTTATGCTAAAAGTAGAAATGGTGGAATGCATCCAACTTTCTAAATCTTTAACTTGAAAAAAAAATTTACAGTAAAATATTTAAGGAAATACCTTATTATTTATTTATAACTGTACTATGACATTTACAATTTAATATAACAGTAATAGTGATTGACAAATTGTGTTGCAATAATAACTTGTTCACCTAAAATTAGGAGATCCGTAATAACTTGGAAATAACTAATTTATAATAACAAAATTTTGTTCTGGATGCTGAGTATACAATATCTACTGCATGAATAAAATTACAAGCATGGAACTTCAGAGTTTAACTTGAAAGATTTGATAATTGAGAAAGAAAAAGTAACACAGATTAATACCAGTGCTTTTCCAGAAGACTGCCTGGTTTACTAATCACGTAAGTTTCTTATTAGTGTTTCATGGGGCATCTTTGTTCCATCTTTCTACTTTTAACCAATTGTTGTCTCTATACGTAAAGGGAATTTCTTTTAGATACCATGTATTCCTGTTATTTTATTTAGTCTGATTGTTTCTGCCTTTTAATTGAAATGTTTTTTAAAATCATATTTAATATAATTATTGCTATATATGGCTTTAAATAAATTGTCTTGCTACTCGCTTTTTACTTGTCATATCTGTACTTTGTTCCTTTATGTTTGCCTCCTTTTGGATTATGTCATTTTAAGTTTTCATATTATCTCCTGCTAAGGAGGCAGCCATATTTCACAAGGCATAGTATCAACTTCCCAAACTCTAACTGGAAGTGGGTTTGGCCTTTGAACTGTGGGCAGACACCACAGAGAACGGCAGGGGCTTGTGGCATGGTGTGATGTGAAAAGATAAAGCTGGCCAGTCCCAGGTTATTTAATGGGAATCTGAGTAAAAAAATGTGAAGAGAATTTTCCACTTAGCAGTAAGTGCTGAAGCTGAAAAGTCATGATATAGAGACAAGGGAAACTGTGCTACATTATCTGCATGGCAATATTACAATATTGTAATGACAATATTAAAAGAATCTGACACTTTCAACATGAAGAGATATTTGCAGAGAGAATGAGGAAGAGAAACTCTATGAGAAGGTACAATGGGAGCAAGATGGCCATTCATGGGTAGATAGACTATCCTCTCTTTCCCATATTTCTCAATTCCAATCCCAGTCTATGTGTATGCCACTAATAAAGTTTTCTTAGGGTAACTTGAATGACCTCCTGTTCCTCAAACTAAAAAATCTGAGTAGATATTGACATTATAATGTCACTTCAATTATATGGTACTTAGTTATAGCACTGAAAAAGTAGGAGAAAAGAAAATCCTCAAAAATATTAGCAACAAAAATATAAAAATAATATTAGCAGCAATATATATATATAGTTATACTTAGTTATTCTATAACCATGAAAATAATTGTTTAAATGATCATCATAAATATTAAAATATATAATGTATTTTAAATAGTGATATAAATTTGATTTTTTTCGGACACAAATATGTTGAAATAATTACAACTGACTCTTTTATAAGTCTATAATTTTCTTTCCTTTTTTTCTTTGCTTTTTTTTAAACATAACTGGCATGAGTTTAAATGGATGACTGATTATATAGCTATGAATCAAAAGCAGTTAAATTTGCCTCATCTGCTAACTGCTTTGAATAAATCTGATCATTGAAGCTCAATTTTACTTTAAGATTGGTCGTCACATTAATTCATTTCCTTTCCGGATAGTTTCAGTTCTTTTTGTTCAAACACTTAAAGACCTTAAAACAACAACATTAGCATAAACTCTATTTCCAGAGGAGATTTAGTAAAGTAGTCCTCCCTTGATTCTTTCATTTGAACTCGTTAATTAGAAACTAGCATAATTTTATTCAGACATTACTTGAAATAGAGTAGTATGAGAACTCAGAGATGAGATGTTTTCTCCCTCCCATTTTTTTTTTTTCATAACTTACATTATGAGCATATTTTCCAGACTCTTTACTACTGATTCCGATTTTCACACTCTAAAGTGAGGATTGCTCATCTCTACCCATCTCCTCTCTCTTTGCAGGATTTAAAGGTGAACACTGTGAAATTAACATGAATGAGTGCTCCCCCCTTCCTTGTCAGAACTGTGGTGACTGTAAAGTTGGGGTCAACAATTTCAGGTAGAGAAAAGCAAAAAACATCTATATACATGTCCATGCATCTAGATGTATCCAAATGTATGCATTTTATAATGTCAATGGACACATTGAACAACACTTCTGCTTATTAACAATTTGCTGTGCTATGGTTATTTGAATTTTCAGCTTTAAAATTTTAGAACAATGGAGTTATTAAATTTCTTGTTTAAAAGGAGTGTTTGCAGACCTGGGTTTTCTGGACCTCTATGTGAAACTAGTGAGTGTTCCTCTAAACCTTGCCAAAATAATGGAATCTCTGTGGATCTGACAAGTAGGTTAGAGGCTACATTTTTTTTCTGAATCAATTATCTTATATGTAAAATATAACAAATAATAAAGTGAACACACATGTACCCATTATTCAACTTAAGAAGCTGAACATTACTGATACTCTTCTGTTTGTCCTCAAGTACTCCTCCACTCTCCCACCCAATTATATTGAATATCCTGAATTTATATTTATTTCCCTTGCCTTTAGTATACATAAATTAACTATTTGTATGTATGCCTGAATAAAACACTCTTTAGTTTGCATATTAATATAACTGAGATAATATTCTGTATCGTCTTCCGAAACAATCCATTTTGTTGAAGATGACATTTCTGCATTATCTGTTAGTGCATGTGTCTGTTGCTCATTTTTAACTATTGTAGAATATTCCATTTAAATATACGCCAATGACATTTATCATTATCCTGGTTGTAGATATTTGGGTTATTTGTCTCTTTTTTCCTAGAAATAATAATACTATTAAGGTTTTCAAATATTTCTCCAAATATGCAAGTACAAATGTCACTCTAGGTTTCATACCCAGAGAATATTTGGACCTTTGGGTAGCCACTTTCACATTTATTATATCATGGGGCTTTTTCCCAGTGCACTTTGAAAATGCAATATTCACACTGTTAAGAGAGTGAGTAAATGTTCCTATTTGCAGTGTCAAAATGTTCCATTTGGGCTTATCTGCTGTGTGTAAATTATACCTCCTTTTGGTTTTCCTCTGTGTTCCCATATGTGAGAACACATATACATTTCAAGATATTTAATTTTCTTTCTAGAAATGCCTGTTTATGGCATCTGCCCATTAATGTACTCTTCTTATTGATTTGTAAGAACATTTATATATTCTAATTAATACTTCTGTTAGTTGTACGTATTGGGTAGGCCAAAAAGGCTGTTTGGGTTTTTCCATAAGATGTTACAGAAAAACCCAAACGAAAGTTTTGGCCAACACGACACTACTGAAAATATATTCTACTGTTTGTGGCTCGACATTTCACCTCCTTTATGAAAAGTGTGAGTACTAAAACTTATTTTTAATGTAATTGAATTACTCATTCACTTTGTGTATGGCTTGCTTTGTTAAGTCTTGTTTAAAAATGTTTACCCTAGGATTAAAAGATGTTTCTTACATTTCCTTTTAAAATATTTAAGCTTCTGCCCTTTATATATTTTTTAACATGTTTACTGGAGTATAATTGCTTTACAATGGTGTGTTAGTTTCTGCTGTATAACAAAGTGAATCAGCTATACGTATACATATATCCCCATA
This sequence comes from Balaenoptera physalus, assembly GCF_965194825.1. Lineage (NCBI taxonomy): Eukaryota > Metazoa > Chordata > Mammalia > Artiodactyla > Balaenopteridae > Balaenoptera > Balaenoptera physalus. Next base: position 106,295,545 of record NC_138888.1, read on the forward strand.
TCACCTCCCTGTTGTGGCCCCCTCCCAACCCTCTAGGGTTGCACCGAGCTGATCTCTCTGTGCTATGCGACTGCTTCCCAATATCTATTTCACATTTCGTAGTGTATGTTTGTCCATGCCACTCTCTCATTTCATCCCAGCTTACACTGACCCTTCCCTGTGTCCTCAAGTCCATTCTCTACGTCTGTGTCTTTATTCCTGTCCAGCCCTTAGGTTCCTCAGAAACTTTTTTTTTTTTTTTTACTTCCATATATATGTGTTAGCAAACAGTATTTGTTTTTCTCTTTCTGACTTACTTCACTCTGTATGACGGTCTCTAGGTCCATCCAACTCACTACAAATAACTCAATTTTGATTCTTTTTATGGCTGAGTAATATTCCATTGTATATATGTGCCACATCTTCTTTATCCATTCATCTGTCAATGGACACTTAGGTTGCTTCCATGACTTGTCCTGGCTATTATAAATATTGCTGCAATGAATATTGTGGTATATGTCTCTTTTTGAATTATGGTTTTCGCAGGGTATATGCCTAGTACTGAGATTGCTGGGTTGTATGGTAGTTCTATTTTTCATTTTTTAAGGAACCTCCATACTGTTCTCCATAGCGGCTGTATCAATTTACATTCCCACCAACAGTGTAAGAGGGTTCCCTTTTCTCCACACCCTCTCCAACATTTATTGTTTGTAGATTTTGTGATGTTGGCCATTCTGACTGGTGTGAGGTGATACCTCATTGTAGTGTTGATTTGCCTTTCTCTAGTTATTAGTGAGGTTGAGCATTCTTTTATGTGTTTGCTGGCTATCTGTATATCTTCTTTGGAGAAACGTCTTTGGAGAAAGGTCTTCTGCCCATTTTTGGATTGTGTTGTTTGTTTGTTTGATATTGAGCTGAATAAGCTGCTTGTAAATTTTGGAGATTAATCCTTTGTCAGTTGCTTCATTTGCAAATATTTTCTCCCATTCTGAGGGTTGTCTTTTCGTCTTGTTTATTGTTTCCTTTGCTGTGCAAAAGCTTTTAAGTTTCATTAGGTCCAATTTGTTTATTTTTGTTTTTATTTCTAGTTCTCTAGGAGGTGGGTGAAAAAGGATCTTGCTGTGAGTTATATCATAGAGTGTTCTGCCTATGTTTTCCTCTAAGAGTTTTATAGTGTCTGTCTTTACATTTATGTCTTTAATCCATTTGGAGTTTATTTTTGTGTATGGTGTTAGGGAGTGTTCTAATTTCATTCTTTTACCTGTAACTGTCCAGTTTTCCCAGCACCACTACTGATGAGGCTGTCTTTTCTCCATTGTATATTCTTACCTCCTTTATCAAAGATAAGGTGACCATATGTGCGTGGGTTTATCTCTGGGCTTTCTATCCTGTTTCATTGATCTATATTTCTGTTTTTGTGCCAGTACAATACTGTCTTGATTACTGTAACTTTGTAGAAGATTTTGAACTCAGGGAGCCTGCTTCCTCCAGCTCCGTGACAAAATTCAACACCCATTTATGATAAAAACCCTCCAGAAAGTAGGCATAGAGGGAAATTACCTCAGCATAATAAAGGCCATATATGACAAACCCACAGCCAACATCATTCTCAATGGTGAAATACTGAAACCATTTCCACTAAGATCAGGGACAAGACAATGTTGCAGACTCTCACCACTATTATTCAACATAGTTTTGGAAGTTTTAACCACAGCAATCAGAGAAGAAAAAGAAATAAAAGCAATCCAAGTCGGAAAAGAAGAAGTAAAACTGTCACTGCTTGCAGATGACATGATACTATACATAGAGAATCCTAAAGATGCTACCACAAAACTACTAGAGCTAATCAATATATTTGGTAAAGTAGCAGGATACAAAATTAATGCACAGAAATCTCTTGCATTCCTATATACTAATGATGAAAAATCTGAAAGAGAAATGAAGGAAACACTCCCATTTACCACTGAAACAAAAAGAATAAAATACCTAGGAATAAACCTACCTAAGGAGACAAAAGACCTGCCCTTTACATTTAAATCTTCATCTATCTGAATATTGTATGTGTGTGAGCTGTGTGGTGTAAGGGAAGCTCATAAGTTCATTTTTTCCATGTGACTAACCAGTTGTGCCTGCTACTCGTTTTGAATGAGTACATTTTTACTCGCTGATCTACCTGATCGGCAATGCTTTCTTGTTGCAGATGAAGTTACCATACATGACTATGTGTATTTCTCTGTCTCTATTCTGTTTCCTTAGTTCAATTAGTTGTCCACCTGTCAGTACCATAAATATTTACTACTTACATTTGAAAACCTCAATACTGATAGTGCATGACATCTCATATTTTCAATCTGCTTCAAGAAGATTTAGTTACTTTTGACAGTTTCTTCTGTTCCACATAACACCTTACATTCCAACAAGCAAACAAAGACCAGGTAGAAGTTTAATTGGAATTTAATCAAATTTGTAGGTCAATTTGAGAAGAATTGATATTTATTTATTTAGGCCTTTTAAAATATCTTTCCAAAAAAAAAAAAAAAAAAAGAACAAATTCAACTGGACATTCATTGATTAAGATATAAAAAAGACTAATTTGTCAGGTCACAGTTGCTCTCCAGGTACCAAGGGCTATGTCTGTGTGTTTTAATAGAGTTCCAACATCTAGAATTGCTGTAAAATTTGTATCACAATCTGCTAAAGTTTCTGATAATCTTCTATTATTTCTATAGCCCTCTGGCCTTGCACTGTCCAATCTGGTGAAGTAGATGGGGCCATGCTTGAATCCACCCCTGCGACTCTCAAGACTTTCAAGGGCACACTAATTACTACAAGGCCCATAGGGATACAGAATTGCTTTCAGTTTAAAATCTTGATAAGTCTGAAGGAGCATTACAAGATCTTCCAATTGGGCTTTCCTCCATAATAGCTCTTATTCCAATATGAACATTCTATTATTAAGTATATTAACTACACTACATTCTGGGACTGTGGGGAAAAGCAAAACAAAATAAAACAAAACAAGATGGATTTATTACCCATCTACCAGATCTGAATAATCTTTTACTCCTATTGGTGAAGCAGTGGTATTTCAAAAATAAGTATAAGTTCAGAGGGAGCTGAACTCAATGACTCCTAAAAGTCTGAACATTTAAATTTCATCAGTGAGTAGTCATACGAATAAAAGGTCTCAGCTCCCTCTGAAGAAGGCTATATGATGATATAAGAATCATCTGTGACTATATCACAAGGTCCTAATGCAAAAGGGCATCTTTCAGTTGAGGGACTGCATCTGTGACATAGCTTAGGTTCGAAATTAAGTAAGCACCTAGGAATCCCAACAAAGACAACTGGAATTACATTTCTGCCTTGCGGATCCATATATTTAATTCTATAGATACAAAGTAGCATCATAGCATACTGTTCTCCTGTTTCATTTCTAGAAAGTCATCACCAACTAGACATTGCCAAGAGTATCTGTGAATCTATCCGTTGATCATCATTCTGTTTCTCTGATTTATGTGGTTATTTGCTCATTGTTGTATCTGGTAGTCAAGCATATCTAACAGGCTTTATCCCATTATTCTTGGATCCCATTATTCTCATTCATATCAGGGACCCTAGCTTCCCTGCAGCAAGCCACATTGTCACCTCCAGTCTTTAAAGGACTATCACCACAAACCTCATTGAAACAGTAGTGACCCTTACCCACTCTATTTCAGTCTTGTGAGTGGAGTGCCCTCCTGGGTGATGGAGTGTCTACCTAAGAGATTGAAATGTCCTTCTATATCCTGTGGGGATAGAAAGTAAGAGGTATCTGGGCAGCTTACACATAACTGATCCATTCAGACATTTCCATTAACAATGAGCCTATGAACTCTGGCACTTCTACCTGACTAACCTAAACTGGAATTAAGCTCTGTTTTTGATCAGACAGCCTATGTGACACCACACCCAATATTAGCATCTTAAATCTTTTCTCTCCATCCATATCAATAAATTCAGCTCATTTAAGTCATATTTATTCTCCCTTGGTCTGATCACCTTAGATCCAATCCCACACATTCTCCCCAGTTTTGTGACAATACAGATTTCTGGGGTTTTATGCAATTCATTCAAGGCATAGGCTATCTGTTTCCAGTTAAATGTTTCCATCTCTCATCAGCAAAGGTGGAATCTAACCCTTTTTATGATCTGAAACCAATGAGAAATGCTTGGGAGAGGCAGGAGAAAACTGGCAACAGTTTATAAGTCAACTCTTTCAGAGGTATTTAACGGAAGTCTTGTATGCTGAGAAGTGCAGATTCCCTAAGTCACAGGGGAGGTGTTGCCTCTCCCAGTAGGGAGGTTAAAGTGAATTCAGAGATGTATAGTTCTCAGCCATGTCTATCCTCTCTCTACAGAGGTATGAACTACTTCAAAATTACTATACAGGCTGTTTGCTGCTGTTGTTTAGCAAAAAAACTGAAAACTCAGTGGTTAAAAATAACAATCATTTATTATTTTCATATCTGTGGTCTTCTAAAATTTGGCTAATATACAATGGGTTCACCCAGGTTTCTGTGTAACACAGCTGATGGGGGAGGTGTGTTTGCAAGTCTGTTATGTCAGTTGAAATGCTCCACTCCAAATGTCTCTCATGCTCTTTGGGCTAGCATGTTCTTCTCATGGAGTGGCACAGATTCAAGAGAACGAGCAGAAACATGCAAAGCCTCTTAAGCCCTGGGCTCAGAAATAGCACCCTTCTTCTTTACCTATAGATCACTGTCCAAAGAAAGATTCATGGCCAAGCCTGAATGTGTGGGGGCAAATAAGCTCTTTTCCTATGGTAAAGCTCTGACCAGGAAGAGTGGTAAAGAACTAAGATAAAAAATGCTATCAACTAAACAGAAGCAAGGATTAGTACTTGGAAAATATGTCTACTATTTGCAGACTGAAGCATGAGGTATCAACTGCCTGGCATTTCCAATTTGCCCTGCATGAGGCCTGAGAGATAGCTCTGAGGCCGTGACTGGGATAAAACGTATAGTAGAACCAAAATGACCTTACAAGTCTAAATGAAGGTTTTCCATATGAATTCATTACATGGCTCTGGAAGACCACTTTCCCAATTCCAGAATAAGATCTCAAAGAGAAACAGAAGGAAGGCACTCAAAATGCCCTCTGCTTGAAAGAGAACCATGTGGTGGGTTCATGGACACAAGAATGATGAGTTCATTTACAGGGTTGATATTGACCCTTCAATCTATCTGATTACAGAAAAGTGTTTACAAAACCGAGAAAATCCTAAAAACCTTGATGGAAAATAACCAACTACTACTGGTTAGAAAGCTAACAGTCCAACATGCAGATCGCTAAAGAGCTTTTGTGCATATTAATCCTCAAGCTCAACTCATGATTAGGAAAAACTGCTGACAATACAATATTCTGACTGAGCTGTGATTGAAATACAGCCTCTTCAGACATGAAACAGATGTTGGAACTTTCTGAATATAGCTTTTGGTCACCAGATTAGTGGTGCACTGCCCAGTGCCAGCATCTTTTTCCAGAGATCCCCCCCGCCAGAGATCAGAAAGTTAGGGAAGGAAATAAAGGTGTCCCAGTCTAAGGCCTGGCTCTATTCAGAGACATCCTTTGAGGATGATAGTGTAACAAATAGGAAATATTTGAAACCCCAAGACAATTTCCCTCTGGTTAAAAATGAAATGGCAGCCAATTTGGAAGACAGTTTAGCAGTTTCTTGCAAAATTTACAATATGATCCAAAAATCACACTACTTGGTATTTGTTGAAACTTATATTCCACTCAAAAAACTACTAACAGATGTTTATATAGTGGTTTTATTCGTAATTGTCAAAACTTGGAAGCAGCCAAAATGTCCATCAGTAAATGAATGTATAAATAAACTGTGGTACATCCAGACAATGGAATATTAGTACTAAAAAGAAAGGAGCTGTCAAGCTATGAAAACTCACAGAGGAATCTTAAATGTGTATTACTAAATAAGAGAAGCCAATCTAAAATAGTTTACATTTATTATTATTCCAACTATATAACATTCTGGAAAAGGCAAAACTATGGAGACCATAAAAAGATAGTGGTTGTCAGATTTTAGAGGAGATGGAGGGATGAGTAGATGAATCTCAGAAGATATTTAGGTTAGTGAAATTCTTCTGTACACTATGGTGGTGCACAAGGCACTATACTTTTGTCCAAATCCATAGAATGTACAGTACCAAGAGTGAACCCTAATGTGAACTATGGACTTGAGTGATAATATTGGGTTCATCATTTATAATAAATGTCCCACTCTTCTAGAGGAGCAGTGTTGACAGTGGGTGAAGTTTTGCATGTATGTAGTTAGGGGCTATGTGGGAACTCTACTTTCTGCTTAATTTTGCTGTGAACTTTAAACTAATCTACAAAATAAATTCTATTTTAAAAAATGTCATCAACACAGCACCCTTTTATCTTTTCAGTGTGTAATTGGGCAAGGCCTAACAAGCTTGCTTTGGCCTGAGTTTGAGGCAACAAGCTTTCTGTAATACCTGATTAGGAGCCATAGAAAACTGAGCACTAAACATTGGCTGAAATCTGTGAGAGGATTTGAGAAAACATGGGCAAAGAGCACACAAGCAATTCAAAGGGTAAAGAAATAAGCAAGCAGTCAACAAATAATTAGGAAAACTGAAATAAAATGAGATGTTTTGTCTTTCCAAGGCAGATCTAATCCACTGCTCATGGGAGGATAAAGAGCTATGATGGGAAAAGTATCATAAAGTTCATGTATAGGTATAAGCCTTAGAGAAATCTTAAACACAGGTACAAGGAGATATGTACAAAATTACACATTTGTGATATGTTTACAGTGATGAAAATTTAGAGACACTCTAAGTAAACAAAAATGTAATATAATAATAAAAGAAAACTATATAATTATTTAGTATGAATTAACTACCTAAGAATATATATTACTTAAATATTTATTGAAAATATGACTGAATGGAAGAAAAAATTATCAGAATAATACATGCAACATATTGTTTAGTAAAAAAAATTGTAAGAAGCTGCCAAGCTGCCTTCCAAGGTGGCTATTCCAGTTTTCATTTCTACCAATAGTGAATGAGACCTTCTGTTTCTTCACATTCTCACAAGCATTTGGTGCTGTCAGTGATCTGGATTTTGGCCACTCTAATAGGTGTGTAGGGGCACCTCAGTGTTGTTTTGATTTGCAGTTCCCTGATGACATATGTGGAGAATCTTTTCATTGTTTATTTGACATCAGTATGTCTTCTTTGTTGAGGCTGGTTAAGGTCATTGGCCTACTTTTTTTTTAAGTTTTAAATTTTTTTTATTTTTGGCTTTGTTGGGTCTTCGTTTCTGTGCGAGGGCTTTCTCCAGTTGTGGGAAGTGGGGGCCACTCTTCATCGCGGTGTGTGGGCCTCTCACTATTGTGGCCTCTCTTGTTGCGGGTCACAGGCTCCAGACGCGCAGGCTCAGTAGTTGTGACTCACGGGCCTAGTTGTTCTGTGGCATGTGGGATCCTCTCAGACCAGGGCTCGAACCCGTGTCCCCTGCATTAGCAGGCAGATTCTCAACCACTGCGTCCCCCAGGGAAGCCTGGCCTATTTTTAAACTGGGTTTTTTGTCTTCTTATTGTTGAGTTTTAAGAGTTATTTGTATATTTTGGATGGCAGTCCTTTACCAGACATGTCTTTTGCAAATACTTTCTTCCAGTTTGTGGCTTGTCAGGTCATCCTCTTGACATTGTCTTTCACAGAGCAGATTTTATAAAACTTTAATGAAGACCAGCTTATCAGTTCTTTCTCTCATAGATCATGCCCTTCGTGTCATATCTAAAAAGATAATGAAACCCAAGATCATCTAGATTTTCTCTTTTGTTACCTTTGAGGTGTTTTATAGTTTTTCATTTTGCAATAAGTATGAACCATTTTGAGTTAATTTTTATGAAGAGTATAAGGTCTCTGTCTAGACTGGTTTTTGTTTGTTTTTTGTATGTGGATGTCCAGTTTTTCCAGCACCATTTATTGAAGAGACCATCTTTTCTCCATTGTATTGCCTTTCTCCCCTTTGTCAAAGATAAGTTGACAGTAACTATTGGGCTCTACTTCTAAGCTCTCTACTCTGTTCCATTGGTCTATTTAACTATTATTTAATAATACCATGCTGTCTTGATTACCACAGCTTTATAGTAAGTCTTCAAGTTGGATAGTGTCAGTCCTCCAACTTTGTTTTTGTCTACAATATTGTGTGGGCTATTATGGGTCTTTTGCATTTCCATACAAATTTTGGGTTCAGTTTGTCAAAATCCACAAAATAACTTGTTGTGATTTTGATTGGGGTTTCATTAAAACTACAGAAACTTGGCTAGAAGTGACAATGAATTTGGTAAAGTAGCAGGATACAAAATTAATGCACAGAAATCTCTTGCAATCCTATACACTAATGATGAAAAATCTGAAAGTGAAATTAAGAAATCACTCCCATTTAACATTGCAACAAAAAGAATAAAATATCTAGGAATAAACCTACCTAAGGAGACAAAAGAACTGTATGCAGAAAATTATAAGACACTGATGAAAGAAATTAAAGATGATACAAACAGATGGAGAGATATACCATGTTCTTGGATTGGAAGAATCAACACTGTGAAAATGACTCTACTAGCCAAAGCAATCTACAGATTCAGTACAATCCCTATCAAACTACCACTGGCTTTTTTCACAGAAGTAGAAGAAAAAATTTCACAATTTGTATGGAAACACAAAAGAGCCCAAATACCAAAAGCAATCTTGAGAAAGAAAAACAGAGCTGGAGGAATCAGGCTCCCTGACTTCAGACTATACTACAAAGCTACAGTAATCACGACAGTATGGTACTGGCACAAAAACAGAAATATAGATCAGTGGAACAAGATAGAAAACCCAGAGATAAACCCACGCACATGTGGTCACCTTATCTTTGATTAAGGAGGCAAGAATATACGGTGGATAAAAGATAGCCTCTTCAATAAATGGTGCTGGGAAAACTGGACAGTTACATGTAAAAGATGAAATTAGAACACTCCCTAACACCATACACAAAAGTAAACTCAAAATGGATTAAAGACCTAAATGTAGGGCCAGACACCATCAAACTTTTAGAGGAAAACATAGGCAGAACACTCTATGACATAAATCACAGCAAGATCCTTTTTGACCCACCTCCTAGAGAAATGGAAATAAAAACAAAAATAAACAAATGGGACCTAATGAAACTTAAAAGCTTTTGCACAGCAAAGGAAACCATAAACAAGACCAAAAGACAACCCTCAGAATGGGAGAAAATATTTGCAATTGAAGCAACTGACAAAGGATTAATCTCCAAAATATACAAGCAACTCATGTAGCTCAATATCAAAAAAAAAAAACAACCCAATCCAAAAATGGGCAGAAGACCTAAATAGACATTTCTCCAAAGAAGATATACAGATTGCCAACAGATACATGAAAGAATGCTCAACATCATTAATCATTAGAGAAATGCAAATCAAAACTTCAATGAGATATCATCTCACACCGGTCAGAATGGCCATCATCAAAAAATCTACAAACAATAATTGCTGGAGAGGGTGTGGAGAAAAGGGAACCCTCTTGCACTGTTGGTGGGAATGTAAATTGATACAGCCACTATGGAGAACAGTATGGAGGTTCCTTAAAAAACTACAAATAGAACTACCATACGACCCAGCAATCCCACTACTGGGCATATACCCTAAGAAAACCATAATTCAAAAAGAGTCATGTACCGAAATGTTCATTGCAGCTCTATTTGTAATAGCCAGGGCATGGAAGCAACCTAAGTGTCCATCAACAGTTGAATGGATAAAGAAGATGTTGCACATATGTACAATGGAATATTACTCAGCCATAAAAGGAATGAAACTGAGCTATTTGTAGTGAGGTGGATGGACCTAGAGACTGTCATACAGAGTGAAGTAAGTCAGAAAGAGGAAAACAAATACCATATGCTAACACATATATATGGAATCTAAAAAAAAAGAAAAGAAAAGAAAAGAAAATGGTCAGAAGAACCTAGGGGCAAGACGGGGATAAAGATGCAGACCTACTAGAGAATGGACTTGAGGATATGGGGAGGGGGAACGGTAAGCTGGGACAAAGTGAGAGACTGGCATGGACATATATACACTACCAAACATAAAATAGATAGCTAGTGGGAAGCAGCTGCATAGCACAGGGAGACCAGCTCAGTGCTTTGTGATCACCTAGAGGGGTGGGATAGGGAGGGTGGGAGGGAAGGAGATGCAAGAGGGAAGAGATATGGGGACATATTTATATGTATAACTGATTCACTTTGTTATACAGCAGAAACTAACACACCATTGTAAAGCAATTATGCTCCAATAAAGATGTTAAAAAACAATTGAAATAATCTAGCAACTCATTTAAAACCAGTTGTTGTATCTGTATATTTAGTTCAAATTGAATTAAACTATAGACACTATAACAAGAAAAATATTAAAAATGATAATTATTGCAAAACACTTCATGATTACATCTATATTTTTTAATCTCTTCCATCCTCTTGGTTATTGGATCTGAGGTCTGAAACAATTAATACTTGATGACATCATTTAAAGATGAATTCCTTGAGCTATGACAGCATGTAGATGACAGCCTCAATTCATATACAAAGTCATTGTGACACTGGATACTGGAATTGACATTTTCTGACACTTGATAAAATATGTTTGATATTCAGTAGAGATAATGTCCTTTTAACTATACTCATCAGTTCGCTTAGGTCAGTAACAATAATGTCAACCTGCTAAAAATGTATAGCTAATTAGAGAATTCACCAGAACAATTAGAGTAATAGTGGCAGCTCCATTCAAAGAAAACAGAAGAAGAAATTTTTTTCAAATGCTGGCTGCTGTTATTATAGCCAAATCATTATCACTATTCTTTTATAGTGTGTGATGTTCATGATTTTAACAGTCCTTTACTGTTATAAAGTTGAAAATCATTGGTTAAGGTGCAATTAAATACAGACCAAAATTTGTACATTTTTCTATAAATTTTTACCTAGAAACCAGTTATTAATCTGAATGATTTCTAATCAACTGAATATTTTGCCATAGCACCATTGTTTCAGATTAAATCTGTGGCCTTATGTACTAAAATTATAATAATGACATAAAAAGACTATTTTAAAGATAATTACTCTGTGGAGAAAATAGTTAGAAAACAGAAGACTCAAATCAATAGAATTAGAAATGAAAAAGAAGTAACAACTGACACTGCAGAAATACAAAGGATCATGAGAGATTACTACAAGAAACTATATGCCAATAAAATGGACAACCTGGAAGAAATGGACACATTCTTAGAAAAGCACAATCTTCTGAGACTGAACCAGGAAGAAATAGAAAATATGAACAGACCAATCACAATTTCTGAAATTGAGACTGTGATTAAAAATCTTCCAACAAACGAAAGCCTAAGACTAGATGGCTTCACAGAAGTATTCTATCAAACATTTAGAGAAAAGCTAACACCCATCCTTCTCAAACTCTTGCAAAAAATTGCAGAGGGAAGAACAATCCCAAACTTATTCTACAAGGCCACCATCACCCTTATACCAAAACCAGACAAAGATACTATAAAAAAAAGAAAACTATGGAGCAATATCCATACTTTCCTTCTTTTCATTTTGTTTGAGGTACACAGAATGTACAAAACCTTAAAGTACAGCATCTTAAAGATGCAGATAAATTGAAACATAAAAAGTAAACTATGCATATCATAGAGTATTCAATATCCTCTTAGATTAATATTAAATTTGATATTTTTTCTATGTGCAAGTGTTCAAAATACTGTATTTACTTTTTATTACATATGCTTGTATACTTAAATATTCCTGTATCTGTTAAAAAATGAAAACTTATAAAAGAAAAGATAGTAAGAATTATATCATATTTTATAAATGGTTAACGTTTTTAAAATATTAGAGTGTTTAACTTCATAAAATTTTAATACAGGAATCTTTATTCATGTTGCAAATAGAAAATATTAATAATTATTTGATTAACAAATGTCGTAACTTACAAAGAAGAGTTGTTCAGGAATGCTGATTTAGTGTTACAAGAAAAAGGAATAAGTTGCATTAAAATGTACTATAAATTCTCATAAAATTTCAATTGTTATAACAGACTAAGAAGTTCTTATATTAAAGTTTCACCAGCAACATTTTATTGTTTCATTTTTGTATTTGACTGTAGGTTTCATATAAAATAATCTATTGAGAAATATATAGGTCAAATCTTCATACTACAAAAATATTTTAAAATCAAAACTCTCATTAAAAACTCTATACTTCTGTGAAAAATGCCACTGGTAGTTTCATAAGGATAGCATTGAAGCTGTAGATAACTTTGTATAGTATAGTCATTTTGTCAATGTTGATTCTTCCAATCCAAGAACATGGTTTATCTCTCCATCTGTTTGTATCATCTTTAATTTCTTTCATCAGTGTCTTATAGTTTTCTGCATACAGGTCTTTTGTCTCCTTAGGTAGGTTTATTCCTAGGTATTTTATTCTTTTTGTTGCAATGGAAAATGGGAGTGTTTCCTTAATTTCTTTTTCAGATTTTTCATAATTAGTGTATAGGAATGCTAGAGATATCTGTGCATTAATTTTGTATCCTGCTACTTTACGAAATTCATTGATTAGCTCTAGTAGTTTTCTGGTAGCATATTTAGGATTCTCTGTGTATAGTATAATGCCATCTGCAAACAGTGACAGCTTTACTTCTTTCCTATTTGGATTCCTTCTATTTTTTTTTTCTTCTCTGATTGTTGTGGCTAAAACTTCCAAAACTATGTGGAATAATAGTGGTGAGAGTGGGCAACCTTGTCTTGTCCCTGTTCTTAGTGGAAATGGTTTCAGTATTTCACCATTGAGAACGATGTTGGCTGTGGGTTTGTCATATATGGCCTTTATTATGTTGAGGTAAGTTCCCTCTATGCCTACTTTCTGGAGGGTTTTATCATAAATGAGTGTTGAATTTTCTCAAAAGCTTTCTCTGCATCTATTGAGAAGATCATATGGTTTTTCTACTTCAATTTGTTAATATGGGGTATCACATTGATTGATCTGCATATATTGAAGAATCCTTGCATTGCTGGGATAAACCCCACTTGATCATGCTGTATGATCCTTTCAATGTGCTGTTGGACTTGTTTGCTAGTATTTTTTTTTTTTTGAGGATTTTTACATCTATGTTCTTCAGTGATATTGGCCTGTAGTTTTCTTTCCTTGTGACATCTTTGTCTGGTTTTGGTAACAGGGTGATGGTGGCCTCGTAGAATGAGTTTTGGAGTATTTCTCCCTCTGTAATATTTTGGAAGATTTTGAGAAGGATGGGTGTTAACTCTTCTCTAAATGTTTAATAGAATTCACCTGTGAAGCCATCTGGTCCTGGGCTTTTGTTTGTTGGAAGATTTTTAATCACAGTTTCAATTTCAGTGCTTGGGATTGGTCTGTTTATATTTTCTATTTCTTCCTAGTTCAGTCTCAGAAGATTGTGCTTTTCTAAGAATGTGTCCATTTCTTCCAGGTTGTCCATTTTATTGGCATATAGTTGCTTGTAGTAATCTCTCATGATCCTTTGTATTTCTGCAGTGTCAGTTTTTACTTCTCCTTTTTCATTTCTAATTCTATTGATTTGAGTCTTCTCCCTTTTTTTCTTGATGAGTCTGGCTAAAATTTCACAATGGTTATGGAAACACAAAAGACCCCAAATAGCCAAAGAAATCTTGAGAAAGAAAAACGGAGCTGGACAAATCAGTCTCCCAGACTTACGACTCTACTACAAAGCTACAGTAATCAAGACAGTATGGTACTGGCACAAAACAGAAATATAGATCAATGGAACAGGATAGAACACCCAGAGATAAACCCATGCACATATGGTCACCTTATTTTTGATAAAGGAGGCAAAAATATACAATGAAGAAAAGACAGCCTTTTCAATAAGTGGTTCTGGGAAAACAGGATAGCTACATGTAAAAGAATGAAATTAGAACACTCCTTAACACCATACACAAAAATAAACTCGAAATGGATTAAAGACCTAACTGTAAGGGCAGACACTATCAAACTCTTAGAGGAAAACATAGGCAGAACACTCTATGACATAAATCACAGCAAGATCCTTTTTGACCCACCTCCTAGAGAAATGGTAATAAAAACAAAAATAAACAAATGGGACCTAATGTAACTTAAAAGATTCTGCACAGCAAAGGAAACCATAAACAAGATGAAAAGACTACCCTCAGAATGGGAGAAAATATTTGCAAATGAAGCAACTGACAAAGGATTAATCTCCAAAATTTACAAGCAGCTTATTCAGCTCAATATCAAAAAACAAACAACCCAATCCAAAAATGGGCAGAAGACCTAAACAGACATTTCTCCAAAGAAGATATATAGATTGCCAACAAACACATGAAAGAATGTTGAGCATCACTAATCATTACAGAAGTGCATATCAAAACTACAATGTGGTATCACGTTACACCAATCAGAATGGCCATCATCAAAATATCTACAAACAATAAATGCTGGAGAGGGTGTAGAGAAAAGGGAACTCTGTTGCACTGTTGGTGGGAATGTAAACTGATACAGCCACTATGGAGAACAGTATGGAGGTTCCTTAAAAAACGAAAAATAGAACTACCATACCACCCAGCAATCCCATTACTGGGCATATACCCTGAGAAAACCATAATTCAAAAGGAGTCATGTACCGCAATGTTCATTGCAGCTCTATTTACAATAGCCAGGACATGGAAGCAACCTAAGTGTCCATTGACAGATGAATGGATAAAGAAGATGTGGCACATATATAAAATGGAATATTACTCAGCCATAAAAAGAAACGAAATTGAATTATTTGTAGTGAGTTGGATGGACCTAGAGTCTGTCATACAGAGTGAAGTAAGTCAGAAAGAGAAAAACAAATACCATATGCTAACGCATATATATGGAATCAAAAAAAAATGTTTCTGAAGAACCTAGGGGCAGGACAGGAATAAAGACACAGACATAGAGAATTGACTTGAAGATACGGGGAGTGGGAACGGTAAGCTGGGATGAAATGAGAGCATGGCATGGACATACACACACTGCCAAATATGAAATAGCTAGTTAGAAGCAGGTGCATAACACAGGGAGAGCAGCTCGCTGCTTTGTGAAGACCTGGAGGGGTGGGATAGGGATGGTGGGAGGGATTTGCAAGAGGGAGGAGATATGGGGATATATGTATAAGCATAGCTGATTCACTTTGTTATACAGCAGAAACTAACACACCATTGTAAAGCAATTATACTCCAATAAAGATGTTAAAAAAAGAATCCTCTATACTTTGTCTTGGATCTTTTAGTATGATTTAATCAATACAGTCACTATATTTTAAAATAAGTCAGCTTTCTAGAAGCATAAAAACAATTTCTCTACTTATTAATTCTTTCCTCATCTGAAGTAAGATAAAAAAACAAGATAAAGAATAATGTAAAGCAGAGGTTCATCTTAGCGCTGTATGCCCCTGTGATTATCTTGCACCTTTCCGTTTTCATCATGGAAAAATCGCCTCATGTAAATTACAATTACTCTTCTTAATCTCAACTTTATTTTAATGTATTTAATTTTTTTCAGAAGTCACCTGTTAAAATTCATTTTGGTAATTGGAAAAGTATGTTGAAAATATAAGTAAAAATTTTTATATCACTATCAAATTAAAAGAAATTTAAACAAAAATGTTCAAAACCTTGACAACCTATTTAATTCCACTGAAACTTTTGAAATAAAAGTCTTATCTTTTAATTGGAACATCTAGGGTCATTTGTAGAGACGTGGATGGATCTAGAAACTGTCATACAGAGTGAAGTAAGTCAGAAAGAGAAAAACAAATATCGTATATTAACGCATATATGTGGAACCTAGAAAAATGATACAGATGAACCGGTTTGCAGGGCAGAAATAGAGACACAGATTTAGAGAACAAACGTATGGACACCAAGGGGGGAAAGTGGCTGGTTGTGGTGGGGGTGGTGTGAGGAATTGGGAGATTGGGATTGACATATATACACTAATATGTATAAAATGGATAATTAATAAGAACCTGCTGTATAAAAAAGTAAAATAAAATTCAAAAAAATGTGAAAAAATAATTTATTACATATTTCATGGTCTTAGTTGTTTATTTGAAATAGGATATGCTTACTATATGCATTATTTTAAAAGTGGTTAAAGTTTCATCAAAAGGAAGAAATGTTTTAGAGACTTTTAGTATACAGTACAATAACTATTATAAAATCCAATGGGTCACTTAAGATGTTAATAAAAATGTTCAATTTTATTTTTTTCCCCTCAGCCTAGGTAGATGTGGTCTGCATAAAGAAGGGATGGGAACCTCCCCAGGTAATAATAGAAGGAAGTGCTGAAGGGATAGGGTCCTTTAGCCAGAAGCCAGTAGGAGGAAACATCTGGCGAGGATCCTTTGACACAACCATGCACTTTCATTTTCTAAGTGTCTAAAGGGCCAGGTTAAGTGCAGAGAGAACAAATTGGGAGTGTGCAACACTGTGCTTGCCTCTCCTAGTGAGAGGTGTAGGGGTGAGTGGGGAGGGAAGAGAGAGAGAAAGGGAAGTGGGTGGAAGAGTGGGAAGGAGGGAAAGAGCATACATATATATACATTGATTTTCCTGGGAAAGACTATACACAGAGATTCAAGGTAGAAGCTCTATTCTGGAATAAAGATTTGATCTTCATGGAAATTTACCCTAATGTGATACGATAAATGAATATAAGTTTTAGTAAAAACTATAGAAGGATCCACAAAGCTAAACTTTAGATGGTAATTATAATTGAAAAATGAGCAAAGGAGAATTCTGGGTAGGTAAGAAAATCTAATCTTGTCATACATTCTCAAAACTACCACACAGACAAACAAACAAACAAACAAAAACTATTATGGGTTTTGTTGTGTATATTCATTTGTTTTGTTTTTTAGACTTCACATATAAATAAAATCATATGGAATTTGTCTTTCTCTGTCTGACTTATTTTACTTAGCATAATACCCTATAAGTCCATCCATGTTTTTGCAAATGGTAACATTTCTTTCTTTTATGGCTTAATAATATTCCACTGTGTGTATATACTGCATCTTCTTTATCCATTCCTCTGTTGATGGACATTTAGGTTGCTTCCATATCTTGCTTACTGTAAATAATGCTCTTTTGAACACTAGGGTGCAGATATCTTTTCAAATTAGTGTTTTAATTTTCTTCGGGCAAATACCTAGAAAGGGAAATGCTGGATCGTATGGAAGTTCTATTTTTTTATTTTTTGAGAAACCTCCATACTGTTTTCCATAGCATCTGCAACAATTTATCTTCCTACCAACAGTGCACAAGCGTTCACTTTTCTCCACATCCTTGCCAACACTTGTTATTTCTTGTCTTTTTCTTAAAAGCCATTCTGAAAGGTGTGAAGTGATATCTCACAGACAGAAAGAACAAATTGGTGGTTGTCAGATGGGTGGGAGGAGGGAGGATGAGTAAAACAGATAAAGGGGTTTAAGAGGTACAAATTTCCATTTGTAAAATAAATAAGTCACAGGGATGTAACGTACAGCACAGGGAATATAACCAATAATATTGTAATAACTTTGTATGGTGACAGATGGTATTTAGACTTATCATGGTGATCATTATATTATATATTAAATATTGAATCACTATTTTGTATCCCTGAAACTAATATACAATTGTAAGTCAACTAGACTTCAATTTAAAAAAAAATCCCACATCTTCACCATAGGAAGACAAAGAACATGAAAATTTTCACATTAACTGATGGAGGAAGTAAATAATAGTATGTTTAAAATAATGAAAACAACATTTCTCATTGTTAGAAAAAAGAATTGTAGACATAGAAATTGGCTAAGCTAAAATGAATCCTATTATGTCAAATTAGAAATGGGGTGTTAATATGCATTCATGCATTAATATGTATGCTTATAATATACATATATACACACATACACAAAGATATAGAAATGGGCATATATGTATGCATATACAGACACACATATATGTATATATATATATACACACACACACATACACATACACATACACATACACATACACATACACATACAAATTATCTTGGCTTCTAAATACCACTCTTCACTTAAAGGAGCCAGGAGTCCTAGGAGAAATGGCTGATTTCACATCTAGGACTGGAAAAATGTAAGATAAACCTGGAATATCTTGCTAGAAAGTAAGCAAGTGCTCAAAGAATGATGGAGATGGGTCAAAAGGATACAAGAGACAGCTTGAAGAGGTTCCCACTATCCGAATCTCACACAAACTGAGTATCAAAATCAATAATAATAGTTACATATTTGACACAGTGAATAAAATAAAACTCATGAATTCATATAGCTACAAATCAATAACTGAATAAATGAACAAATGAATAAATGAATGAAAGAAAATGAAAAGCTCTTCCTAACAGTCAAAAGTCATCTGGTAAATGTAGAATAAATGATGAGTTAGAAAAGTACCATTTGGCAAATTATATAGAGATGATTCAGTTAGGACCATCAATAGAGAACATCTCCTATTTTAAGTTGGTTGAAATCTCCAGATTCTAGGGTACTGATTTGATCACGAAACCACTCAGGAACCTTTCTATAATCACAGAAAATGAAATTTGGGTGGCAAAAGACAAGGGATATGGATATTTCTTCATTTTCAAAATTAGAGAAATAAAGGAGAGACAGAAAGAGAGGAAGCTCTATAAATTTAATGAATAAATTGCTATTTAGATTAGATTGAGAAAGTCAGTGATCATTATTATAAATCTATCATTGAGAAGAAAGATGTCCTAAAATAACTTCTAATATTCAACATTTCAGACTACCAAGTAGATTTTGCAACTTTTGGCAATATGATAGAACTGTCCTAAATACCTGCAACAATGTATAAATTGAAATTAAAGTCATTATGTTATGTATTTTGTAGTAATACAACATTTTCAAGTTTATCAGTATGAAAAAAATTATGTCCTGGGCATACCTTTTACTGCCATATCTGAGAACACTGTGCCCATCTCCAGCCTACTCTATGATCCCTTGGAATCATCATGGGTTCACTGAGAACACACAACAGCAATCAAGGACAATATCATTAGCAAGTATATTTTGATTTTAGCAAGGATTTACAAGATTCATTATGGATAGGAAGATATTAGTCAGATAGTGGAGATGGAGAAAATTTTCCCCATTTAAACATAACTTCAGGGAGTCATAGTAACTGGATTAACGTTACCCTAAAAAAGTGGTTACAGTCATTTCCTTACCATGTTGAGAGCTCTTGAGAAGTACAGTACTCTTTTATACCAGCATGACATTATACATGCAATTTTAGTGCCTTCTGTCCAACAGATTCAAAGATTCCACTCTTTCTTTATGATTAACTGGTAAAACCTTTTCTGTCAGTTTCTCTAGAAGTTAGCTCTGTTTTTATAGGATTGTACACCTGTCTCTATTGGCATATCTTTACTGTCCTGGTTTACATGTTCATGTCCCTAAATTGTCTATGAGACTTTCAAAAGCAAAACCAAGCTTATTTACACTTGGATCTGGGTATATGACTAATGTTTGGCATTCAGTAAATTAATGTGTGGTGAATTGGGAGCTTGGATATATTAGATTTCTGGTGGTTATGATTTTTGTTGAAATTATGATTATGTCAAAACAATTAGGAAGAGGTTCCC
The DNA here is from genome assembly GCF_965194825.1 of Balaenoptera physalus. NCBI lineage: Eukaryota > Metazoa > Chordata > Mammalia > Artiodactyla > Balaenopteridae > Balaenoptera > Balaenoptera physalus. The sequence continues at coordinate 106,315,393 of NC_138888.1, forward strand.
TTAGAAAATCAGAATAAAAATCTGTCTCAAAAGCACTGAGGGACTTCCCTGGTGGTCCAATGGTTAAGACTCTGTGCTTCCACTGCAGGGGGCATGGGTTCGATCCCAGATCAGGGAACTAAGATCCTGCATGCCATGGTGCAGCCAAAAGAAAGAAAAAAAGCATTGAAAGGATATTTGATAAAGCTTTTTTCTAGACTTCTACAAGAGGGAGGGGAGAATTGCAACTATATAGAGCTTGTTTTGCTAAGTGCACTTTTCTCTCAATTTAATTTTATCTATAGAAATTCATTCCATGTTTTCATTAATATTTTTATGAATATAGAAGTTAAATTAGGAAAGACTAAATTATCTTGTTTCTTCCTCTTAACATTATTTATTGGTTTTATCATCAGTTATTTGGTTGTTGCTTTTACTGATGCTATTCCACCAACACATAACTAAAACTAGTCACAATTCATCTAAGGAGGATTCGTCTTCTCCCTTCTGGTAAACAGATACAGACTGACTAGATGTTTAAACATAAACTTGGTGGGCACAATATCCAAAAAGAGACTGAGAATAAATTCAAAGTGATCTTGCCACATCTACTTATATTTGTAGCTGCCACAGCTTAGACTAAAGAGGAAATAAGTCAAGAGTTGATTGAGACAGGATCTCAATCAATAGAAAGAAATGCACATAAGGACAAAGAAACACTTCCAAACAAGAGTTGAGGACAAATCTGAACTCAGTAACTCAGAGTCATCAGAGGCTGATGCATAAGATAAAGAGGGGACAGCTGGACATTGAAAGGGGGTTCAGATGAAGTTTCTGGAAGTCATCCTCAATGACAAGGCTTTTGAGAGTCCCTCCGTCCATTAAGTTCATGACACTTTGAACCCGACATCTAATCATTGAATAACATTCAATTTCTGCAACATCTGCTACTATAATTAATCACTAATGAAATTGTTTTTCTTAAAATAATTTAAAAAAAATAATCAGAAGGACTTTAGTATCAGGAAAAAAATGTTATTCAATCCATGGAAAGAATAATTTTCAATTTTCAACATAGAATATAGTTAAAGGTGATATTTATACTATAACAAAACAAATACAGGTACAGAATTAAGCTCAATAGTATCTATGAAATTCCAGTAATTTTTTAACCAAATACATTCATTTTAAAAAACACTCCCACATAAAGAACTTTTAAGGAGAAAATTATCTAGAAGATTGTTGGAGGAGGTCATCAAGTGGACTTGACCTTCGGTTGACTCATGAGCTGGACCAGGGCAATGGGAGGCTTCTAACTCCATCCCCATTCTTGATATGTGCATCCTCCCACCGTTCCCATACTAGGAGCCACATCAAGGATACAGCCTTGAGATGATAATGTGTTATTGAGACCATCTGGATGGTACACGACTGATCCTCCTTAAGGTGTCTATATAAACTCCTAAGGTTCTGGTGGGCAGGTTCAGAGATCTACTCATCTTGTGACCGCCCAAGACAAGCTTCTGATTTAAGTTCCCTTACTTATTAAACCTGCCATCTACTGATTTAGGGTGGTCTGCCTCTTTCTTTGGTTTATTCTTGCTCTCTATATATGGGGCCAGTTTCGAATTTGACTTGGGGAACTCCCGAGGTTTTGAACCAAAAAAGGTGAATTGTATTTTCTTCAAATAAAAAAATAAAAAGGAAATATTTCAATTTCTGTACATTTAGTTAAAAGTCTGAAATTTAATATATATATATATGAATTATGTATATAATGAAATGCTTTTTGGTGTTACATTATTTCTCTTTTTTTTCTCTAGACTTCTATGTAATTGTGAACCTGAGTATCATGGATCTTTTTGTGAACTGGATATAAATGAATGTGAAATCTCACCTTGTCCTGATGGAGAAAATTGTGTCAAAAGAACAGGTGGATACATCTGCCTCTGTGCTCCTGGTTATTCAGGTAAATTTCTACCTACTCTGTCTGTATCAACATGTTGGTTGTAAATAACTGGCACCCTCATATCTACTCTGCAAATCCTGAACTAATCTGTTCCATTCAAGTGGGGCAAGAGGGTCAAGAGGCTCTTTGTCTCTTGTAAAAGAAACTAGTAAAAACAAAAATTATGCTTTTTAATCTAAAATTCACTAAATATTAAGAAATATATGAATTATACATCAAGGTATTTTACATTTTTATGCTTTTTTGAATTGAAGTTTATCTAAAGTATGTTTATATGCTTGTAATACAGAAAAGGCATTGTTGTATGAATAATCTAAGAGAAATAGTACTGTTATATCCATTACATAAATGTTACTTTAAAAAAATATAAAGAGTAAGTTTAGCTCTTTTAAACATACTTATATGCTAGAAATCAATCAGGGAGCCCTTGTGAATTTAAAGTTCCAGGAGAAAAATACGACTTGGAGTCAGTTGCCTCAATATCAATCATTCCACAACATAAATTCTATCCAAAAATAAATGCAAAAGTCATCAATGAACTTAGGAAAGAACATTAGCCCTCTAAACTTCTGCTGATAAATTGTTTTTATGAAATACAAAAAGCTATATTGTTTTGGCATACCAATATTAATTATGTGGGCCCAGCAAGAATGTATTCAAATCTCAAATCATAATTTATTAATGTCTGAATTCTTCACCACTGGGATCTTTTGGGTTTCTTTCCTGAGAGAAGCTGGCTAAGTGAATCTAATATTAGATTCTATACTCTTAGGAGTAAAAGAAAAAAAAAAAAAACTATAAATATAGAAATGATATTGAAAAGCAAAACTGATAAAGAACTAGAAGCATTTCCAGTGAATAAGTGGTCAAAAGCAATAGGAAACTGACACCTGAACAAAAAATATGCAGGTGTCTTCCTGGGGAATAATGACAGCTTCAGAAAAGGTTACCTTGGTAACAATTGTTACAGACACAGAAGTCTTGGCTGAAACTAAAAAAAAAAAAAAAATTGAACTACAATCTACAGATGTTATTACATAAATAAGAAGCAATACATTTTGGCTATAAAAGTATCTTTTCTAAATTTCATATTGCCCCTCATCTTCCAAATGATTGAGATTTGTACTTGGGACCACACGTATCCAACTAGCAATACCATTCCCCATGCTATTGTTTTGCAGCTGCTACCACGCTAACATTGTTAAAATAAGAAATGACACACTGAGCTGAATATGACTGAGAAACATGTTTTGTAAAATTACTTGATATAACACATTGTTCTGATACTTTAAATTCATCCTAAAATTTGAAGGATTAATGTGTTCTTTGTTTTTCTTTTCACAACCTATTTCACTGCAAGCTATGGTTCTTAGCATTGTTTCAAAATCTAAGATTGAGTTGCCAATTAGACACCCCAGTGTAGAAGCTGAGTGCACAGCTGGCTGTATGAGGTGGTCTCCAATTGAAATATACATGTGGGAGTCTTCAGATATACAACTGTGGTGCTGGGTAGGCTCACAAAGGAGTGAGTGTGGATAGAAGAGAGAAGAGGACCAAGGATTGAGCCCAGAGGCCCTGCGATATTTAGGGTTCCAGGGGAGAAGGAAGAACTCGCAAAGGAAATTTAAAAGAGCAGTCAGTGATACAGGAGGAAAAACAAGAGCAGATAGAGTTTGGAAAGGCATGTAAGTTATTTCAAGTAGAGGGAGTGATCAACGTTGTCAAATATTATTATGTCAAGTAAAATAAGGACTAAGTATTAACCATTGGCGTTAGCAATACAAACGTCATTGGTGACACTGTCAAGGACGCAGTTTTGCTGGAATGGAGGGTGCAAAATTCTGTTTGAAGTGGATTTAAGAGAAAATGTGAGAAAAGTGCTGAGATGAATACACAGTTTATTAAAGGAATATTTTTATTTTTAAAGAAGGAAACAAGAAATGGAGCAGTAGTTTGAGGAGAGAGTGAGATTGAAAATGAAAGGTTTAATTTTTACATTTTGTTTTTAATTTACATGCTCGTTAAATGATGCTGACTCCTGTGTGGAGAATGAAGTAGAGAGTTCCAGTAATAGTAGCAGAGAGACATATCAGAAAGCTTTGGAAATGGTCCAGGTGACAGATTATAGCGAGTTAGATTAGCACTGCCCAGCAGAGGTGGTGAGAAATGCCCTCACCTCATATGTGCTCCGTAAATATTCATGAATGATGAACATTTAATAAAATATAAATAGTAAAGTGTATCACTGAACTAAATATCATTTTATAAATCATTGATGAATCAAATTATGTCCCCTTTTTATTTTTAATGAAAAAACTTCTACTTCCTCTCATTGATTCATTGGGTTCTGAAACACTGTATTTTCAGTTATTTGGGGATCTCAAGCTTTTTTCGGATGATGCTCACATAAACCCACATTCATATAACACGTATGTGTGACTGATTCCTGGGAAAGCCACTTAAGGAATAATGATTCCATGCGCTTCCTTTCAAGCTCTAAATTGGATTTTGTGTGGCCTGTTTCCCAAGGAAAATTTGAATTTTGAACTCAGCAAATTATGCTTACTTTTTGGTTAACTCTATTGTAGGCTTCTCATATTGGAAGAAATGAGTTTTCTTCTTAATTTCAAAAAGACTTGTTGGAAGTTTACAAATACCCAACTCACAGGCCATTGTGAAGGGGGTCTCACACCTGGTTTGGTGGTCTACTATATGACCCCTCAGTTGAAATCACTATGCAGTAACTGGTGTAGCCAAAGTGTCTCTGTAGATGTAGTCAATTCTGAGTTAATTTAACCTTCATTTCAGGCCAGGTGTATCAGAGACTGGCAACTGCTAAACTGTTTCCTGGAAGGGTTGGAAGATTCAATTCTCATACTTCTTCTAGAAAGCTATGATCATAAAAAATAATTCATTCATATCTACTCTCTCACTAATATACATGCATTTGAGAGAGATCATAACTTAACATGGTATAGAGCAGATATATTAATTGCCATAGGGAAAAATTATGTAGAAAAGTGATTATAAAGGGCTGGAATAAGGTTAGGAGTTGGGGAGGTGAATTTAAAGAAAGCAATCAGAAAAGGCCTTGAAAAAAACTGGTTTGGACTGAGATTGAAATGTCATTTATATATTGGTAGATACATATATATGTGTATAGATAAAGAAATAGATTGAGAGATATCAAAACTCAAAATTGTACTTAATAAACTATAAAGGTGAGAATATTTCCCTAATAACAGATATTTATATTTTATACATAATCGGACCATTAAGAGATGTGCTACAGCCAGTGGCAGCATCATGGCATGACATTAGCTGAAGAGATGAGCAGGAATCTCAAAGCACTCTCAAGAATTCTTGTTCACTGATGCCACATTCAAACCTCATTTTTGCCTCTTCTTCCCACCAAATCCTTATCTCCTTTTTGCCCAACCTAATTCCATGGCTCACAGTTATAACCACTGCCTTACTTGCATTATCCTGCCTCTGTCTCCTTCCATAACGCTCGCCTCAAAACACCTCTATCCTGAAGTTAATCCCAACTTCCCATATATTTTTCATTCACATGGGTGTCATAGAACAGGAGAAAAAAACACAAGTATGTGTACACACACACACACACGCACACACAGACTCTCACACTCTACATTGGTTGCTCTTACTTTGACTTCCTGACCACAGACCTCAAGGAAGCCGTTGGTGCCTCTGAATGCTGCTTCTCACTAATCAATCCAGTTTCCCAGCATCCTAGCTTATTATTTCTGGCTCTCTCTTCTCTTTTTAAATTCCCATCAATCTTCCCTCTACTTAAATTTCAGTTTAAATCTTTGTCTCTCATATTCCTGAGAAAGTAAAAGTGATCAGAAGAGAACTTCTTTATCTCCCCACTAACAACTAACACCCTACAGAGATCTGCAGTCATACAGTGTTTTCCTCTGGTTTCCCTGTTCCTGTCTGTGGTTATCCCTTCAACTGGTAAATTGCTTCTGTCCTCTAGCACCTATCATTAAAGGACATTCATCCTGATATTATTTTCTGCAACATAAATTCCTTCATCCATACTATGTCACTACTACCAGTATATAAATATTGATATTAACCTCTTTCTCATCTCATTTTTGAATCTTTCCCTTTTTATATGTATATTAAACTACATTTCTTTTTTTTAAACAGAATTGTCAAATCTTTATCAATTTACATTCCCACCAACAATGCAAGAGGGTTCCCTTTTCTCCACACACTCGCCAGCATTTATTGTTTGTAGATTTTGTGATGATGGCCATTCTGACCAGTGTGAGGTGAGGTCTTATTGTAGTTTTGATTTGCATTTCTTTAATGATTAGTAATGTTGAGCATTTTTCATGTGTTTGTCAGCCGGCTGTTTATCTCCTTTGGAGAAATGTCTATTTATGTCTTCTACCCATTTTTTGATTGGGTTGTTTGTTTTTTTGATATTGAGCTGCATGAGTGGTTTGTATGTTTTGGAGGTTAATCCTTTGTCAGTTGCTTTGTTTGCAAATATTTTCTCCCATTCTGAGGGTTGTCTTTTTGTATTGTTTATGGTTTCCTTTGCTGTGCAAAATCTTTTAAGTTTAATTAGGTCCCATATTTTTATTTTTGTTTTTACTCTCATTACTCTTAGAGGTGGGTCAAAAAAGATCTTGCTGCTATTTAGATCAAAGAGTGTTCTGCCTATGTTTTTCTCTAAGAGTTTTATACAGTCTGGCCTTACATTTAGGTCTTTAATCCACTTTGAGTTTATTTTTGTGTTTGGTTTAGGGAGTGTTCTAATTTCATTTTTTTTACATGTAGCTGTCCAGTTTTCCCAGCACCACTTATTAAAGAGGCTGCCTTTGCTCCATTGTATATTGTGGCCTCCTTTGTCATAGATTAGGTGACCATAAGTCACCTAATCTCTGGGCTTATCTCTGGGCTTTCTATCCTGTTCCATTGATCTATATTTCTGTTTTTGTGCCAGTACCATACTGTCTTGATTACTGTAGCTTTGTAGTATAGTCTGAAGTCAGGGAGTCTGATTCCTCCAGCTCTGTTTTTGTTTTTCTCAAGGTTGCTTTTGCTGTTCGAGGTCCTTTGTGTTTCCATACAAATTGTACATTTTTTTGTTCTAATTATGTGAAAAATGCCATTGGTAATTTGATAGGGCTTGCATTGAATCTGTAGTTTGCTTTGGGTACTATAGTCATTTTCACAATACTGATTCTTCCAATCCAAGAACATAGTGTGTCTCCCCATCTGTTTGTGTCATATTTGATTTATTTTTTTCTTTTTAAATTTTATTTATTTATTTTTTATACAGCAGGTTCTTATTAGTTATCTATTTTACACATATTAGTGTATATATATGAATCCCAATCTTCCAATTCATCCCACCAACACCATCTCCACTTTTCCCCCTTGGTGTCCATACATTTGTTCTCTACATCTGTATCTCTATTTCTGCCTTGCAACCGGTTCATCTCCACCATTTTTCTAGATTCCATATATATATGTTAATATACGATATTTGTTTTTCTCTTTCTGACTTAATTCACTCTGTATGACAGTCTCCAGGTCCATCCATGTGTCTGCAAATCACCCAATTCCATTCCATTTTATGGCTAATTAATATTCCATTGTATATATGTATCACATCTTCTTTATCCATTCATCTGTTGATGGGCATTTAGGTTGCTTCTGTGACCTGGCTATTGTAAATAGTACTTCATTGAACATTGGGGTGCATGTGTCTTTTTGAATTATGGTTTTCTCTGGGTATATGCCCAGTAGTGGGATTGCTGGGTCATATGGTAATTCTATTTTTAGTTTTTCAGGAACCTCCATACTGTTCTCCATAGTGGCTGTATCAATTTACACTCCCACCAACAGTGTAGGAGGGTTCCCTTTTCTCCACACCCTCTCCAGCATTTGTTGTTTGCAGATTTTTGATGATGCCCATTCTAACTGGTGTGAGGTGAGACCTCATTGTAGTTTTGATTTGCATTTCTCTAATAATTAGTGATGTTAAGCAGCCTTTCATGTGCCTCTGGACCATCTGTATGTCTTCTTTGGTGAAATGTCTATTTAGGTCTTCTGCCCATTTTTTGATTGGGTTGTTTATTTTCTTAAATATTGAGCTGCATGTGCTGTTTATATATTTTGGTAATTAATCCTTTGTCCATTGATTCTTTTGCAAATATTTTCTCCCATTCTGAAGGTTGTCTTTTTATCTTGTTTATAGTTTCCTTTGCTGTGCAAAAGCTTTTAAGTTTCATTAGGTCCAATCTGTTTATTTTTGTTTTTATTTCCATTACTCTAGGAAGTGGGTCAAAAATGATCTTTCTGTGGTTTATGTCAAAGATTTTTCTTCCTATGTTTTCCTCTAAGAGTTTTATAGTGTCCACTCTTACATTTAGGTCTTTAATCCATTTGAGTTTATTTTTGAGTATAGTGTTAGGGAGTGTTCTAATTTCTTTCTTTTACATGTAGCTGTCCAGTTTTCCCAGCACCACTTATTGAAGAGACTGTCTTCTCTCCACTGTATGTCCTTGCCTCCTTTGTCATAGATTAGTTAGCCATAAGTGTGTGGGTTTATCTCTGACCTTTCTTTCCTATTCCATTGATCTATATTTCTGTTTTTGTGCCAGTACCATATTGTCTTGATTAAACAATCTAACCTTACACCTAAAGGAACTAGACAAAGAAGAATGAATGAACAAAACCCAGAGTTAGCAGAAGGAAAGAAATCATAAATATCAGAGCAGAAATAAATGAAATAGAAACAAAGAAACAGTAACAAAGATCAATAAAACTAAAAGCTGGTTCTTCCTGAAGATAAACAAAATTGATAAACCTTTAGCCAGACTCATCAAGAAAAAGAGGGAGAGGACTCAAATCAATAAAATTAGAAGTGAAAAAGGGGAAGTTACAATGAACACTGCAGAAATACGCAGCATCATAAGAGACTACTACAAGCAACTTTATGCCAGAAAAATGGACAACCTATAAGAAATGGACAAATTCTTAGAAAGGTATATGCTTCCAAGACTGAACCAGGAAGAAACAGAAAATATGAACAGACCAATCACAACTAATGAAATTGAAACTGTGATTAAAACTTTTTCAACAAACAAAAGTTCAGGCTTCAGAGGTGAATTCTATCAAACATTTAGAGAAGAGCTAACGCCTATCCTTCTCAAATTCTTCCCAAAAATTTCAGAGGAAAGAACAATCCCAAACTTATTCTACGAGCCCACCATCACCCTGATACCAAAACCAGACAAAGATACTACAAAAAAAGAAAATTATGGACCAATCTCCTTAATGAATAAAGATGATTTCTTTCATCAGTATCTTATAGTTTTCTGAGGACTGGGCTTTTACCTCCTTAGGCGAAAGGAGAGCTGTCTAGGTAGAACAGTATGGAGGTTCCTTAGGAAACTAAAAATAGAACTATCATGTGACCCAGCAATCCCACTACTGGGCATATACCCTGAGAAAACCATAATTCAAAAAGACACATGCACTCCAATGTTCATTGCAGCACTATTTACAATAGCCAGGACATGGTAACAACCTAAATGTCCATCAAAGAAGGAATGGATAAAGAAGATGTGGTACATATATACAATGGAATGTCCCTCAGCCACAAAAAGGAATGAAATTGGGTCATTTGTAGAGACGTGGATGGACCTAGAGCCTGTCAGAAAGAATGAAGTAAATAAGAAAGAGCAAAACAAATATCGTATATTAACACATGTATGTGGAACCTGAAAAAAAATTGGTATAGACGATCTTATTTACAAAGCAGAAATAGAGACACAGATGTAGAGAACAAACGTATGGATAGCAAGGAGGTAAGGGGGGTGGGATGAATTGGCAGATTGGGATTGACATATATACTCTATTGATGCTATATATAAAATAGATAACTAATGAGAACCTACTGTATAGCAGAGTGAACTCTACTCAATGCTCTGCGGTGACCTAAATGGAAAGGAAATCCAAAAAAGAGGGATATATGTATACGTATAGCTGATTCACTTTGCTATACAGTAGAAACTAACTCAACATTGTAAAGCAACTATACTCAAATAAAAATTTTAAAAAAATAATTATCAAATCTGTTGTCTATATTGAGTATCCATTTCCTAATTTACCATTCCCTTCAAACCTATTCCCAATTTGCTTTTAATCCCAAGACTAAAATGAAACTCTTCACATCGTAGGACACCAACTAGCACCACATGGAAAAATTCGAAAGCAAATTCTCCTTCCTCGTTTTAGTCATATTTTCAGTAGCATTTTACACATTCCTTCTACTTAAATACTTTCTGGACTTGCATTCCATGTTCCTACAATCACTAATTTCTTCACTGTTTTCTGTCTCCTCTGGTGAATACTGTACCTGTTCAGAACTTCATTCCTCCTCTCCCTTCTCTAAATACATTCATCCCTTAAGGGATTCCATCCAGGTTTTTGTTTGTTTAAGTATCATACATATACTGATAATTAACAAAATTGTTTTCATAACTTCTGGACTCTCCCCTGAACTCTCAACTCATATACTCAAATAACTGCTCAACATTTCCACTTGGATTTCCATATGACACCTCCAACCAATCCCCCAATACTGAGGGGTTAGCCCAATCCTGCTCCACCCCTTGTATTTTCTGTCTCAGTGGATGGTGTCATGGTTCACCCAGTTCCTCAGGCCAAAATTATGGAATTATTTTCCAGTCTTTGTTTGTACAGCCCATGAAGTCCATCAGCAGATCCCATTGGCTGCACCTTCAAAATATATTTAAATTCAACCACTTCTCACAACCATCATTACAGTCACCCTGATCCAGGCCACCATCACCTCTTGCCTGAACTATAACATCTTATTTCCTTCTTCCATTCGTGTCACATTAACATGTATTTCTCATCAAATACCTAGAGTGATCATTTTAAAATATGAAACGGATCACTTTACCCCCAGCTCAAAATCCATGGCTTCAAATAATGCTTTGAATGTAACACACACTCCTTACTTTGTCCTGTTATATCCTACATAATCTGGTCCCTGACCACCTCTCCGACCCAGTTCCTATTGCATCCTCCCAGTCCCCATCCTAGGTGACCTCCTGATGTTCATCTGAGGATGAATGCCCCTCTCAGATATGAGCAGTTTTCTCACTTATTTCATTGAGTCTCCATTACTATACAGAGACTACTCTATAGTCTCTCTTAGTGGCCTGTCCACATTATATAAAATAATACTATGTCACTCTGTCCAACTACTTTTTTCCATCATAACAATTATCACTATCTTATCTTTATATCACTTAATTAATGATTTATTTTATCTCTTCCTACTAGAATTGAATTTCTTAGAGGAAGGAAATTTTCTACCTTTTGTTCCCTGTTGTATCTCAGTGCCTAGAAAAGTGACTAGGACATTAGAGGCATTCAAAGTTTTTTTTAAATGAAAGAACATTTCAGACTTTAAGTAATTTGGTTGCTTAATTGTAGTTAATTTTAACTTTTTACTTAATAATGCATACAACTCTTTGGTGATTATAGATTTCTATTAAGTATATTCTCTTTCCATTTTCTTCCCATAATGCCATTAAAATAGACATTTTTTTACATTTCTATTGTAAATCAACTATAGTTCAATAAAAAATAAATTAATTAAAAACATTTTTAACATAAGTAATGAACAGATAATTGTCTTGTTTTTATAATGTTGATTTATTGATGCTGTGGAAAAACATTCAGAGAAGAAAAAGAAAACCCTACAAATCTGACTCACTCTGAACTAAAGGCATATATATGCAAATACATAACACAAATTCTAAATTCAGGGACAGTATAATTTGATTTAATATTACAAAGTGAAATAGTTCTATGCAATAAGTCTAAAAGTGACCTAAAATGAAAAATTTAGTCCTTTTATATTACTTAGCACCTAATAAACCTTTCTAAAAGGAAACCAATAGCAAATTAAGCCCAGTGACCTTATCATTAGTGATTCTTTATATAATATATAACAATCTTAAAGCAGTTAATATTTTATATCCTACAAAATATGATGCTAAAAATAATGGTTAAGATTATGTACTGCCTATTAAAAGCGTATAAATTATCAAATATTTATAGGTTATTATCCACTTATATTTAGTTTTCTAGGACAGCAATCTTTATATGTCATAAATGTATTCATCTTACATTTTACAGAGTAATTGGGCTTAGAGAAATTCTATAGATAAATTATTAAACTGTATTTTTATCCTAACATTAAGAGATACTTTATTATTCAAGCAAATATTAATCAAAATGATTCTCAAGACCAGTGAGTACCGAAAATAATAGTTATAGGACAATGCAAATGTGCAGACACTTAGGTGGTTTTACTCTCTGATCAATCAGTCTTCCTTCTTCCCAGGTTCTAACCAGGTATCAGCTCCCAAAAGACAAATGTGAATCCAAGTATCAGGTTTATTCACGAAGGCTCAATAACTCCCAAAGTACAGAGCTTTCTGGTCAAGCCAGTTCGAAGAAACCTATAACCTATGTTTCAAGGTGAGAATATTATAATATTACCCATCTCCCATTGCAAACAGAGGAAATAATTGAGTATGGAAAGCAGAGTTACAGGGCTGGCTTCTTCTAGGAATTGGGGTCAACTGAATGGTGAAAACTAGAATGCACATGAAGAGAAGCAAGCTAGGGAGCTGTATTTCTGGAAAGTAGGCATTGCTATTTCCTCTGGAAGCCCAGGTCACAACATCTCGGCCAGCCTCTGATTTCAGCAGCTTTTGGAGTGAGCACCTTATAACGATGGCTCCCCAAGTCAGGTGATGCAGAGTCTCTGCTCCACATCCAGGATCTTTTCCTACACCATGGAGCCAGCTTAGCCCACATGCAAAACACAGTAAGTCAGTGCCCTGAAGGCACCCTTCAAAGAACAGGAGATGGAAGGCAGTTTATAGATATTCCAACCACCGTCTTTTCTGGTAAATAATCCTGGGTATATGTTATTCACTTCTTAAAATTTTAGTGTGCAATCATGCACACTAAAATTTAGTGTGCATCACCTACAACAATCTCCTTAGCAGGGCTGCTTCTGCTGATTTTTAATCATTCTCTGGTCTCACTATCTCCACTCCCTCATTCTTCCTGAGGTCACCTGCTGAATAAATTTAGTATTCATCTCAGGTTCTGATTTCAGCGGAATCCAAACTAAGACAGTGGGCTTATGACATCAGAGCAGAAATCCAATGAAGTGACCCAAAGCCCCAGTATGAAGAATATTTCTTACTCTTGGAAGCATGAAAGCCCTTGCCATCAGTATGAAATATTGCCATTTGAAAAACAGATTTTTCCTAACTAGTTAGAAAGGGAAGGAAAGAGAATCCAATGTATGTACAATTCTGCCCCTTTTGGTAAGTGAATCTAAACTTACTTCACCTTTGGAAACTAGAGAATGAGGCTATAACCTCACAGACACCTAAAATAAATTTTGCTGCCTATAAATGAGATACACCTTCACTCTTGAGATAGAAGTATTTCCCTAGCCTATAAATCACTGTCAATGGCATCTCCAGGAAGTCAGTGATTTTCGCCTGTAATAATGTGCCTTCCTACCTTTAATGGAAATGTTCCATGGCTCTGTATAATATAAACAGATTTTTTTTAATTGTAAAGACCTTTTAAAATCAAAGTATTGAATCACTACCAAGCCAGTTAAATCTGGCTTTTAATCAGAGAAATAGAAATATAATCCATTACAAAGCAAAGATCGTCAGAGACATTTGTGATTTGAAATCTCAACCCCAATAACTCTAATGCACAGAGAAGAAAAATGTGTCTCCTACATTTTGAAAGGATTTTTCCCTCTGGTCCTTTAATGGGTAATTAATCTCAGTGCTCTATTTCAGTTCCTTATTCTTTCTCTTGGAGACATTCTTTTACCTGACTTTCTTGTTTTGAGTATCTTTTTCTCTAAGTTGTTTTCATAAGTTGCCAACATCTGAGTAATGCACATCTGGTCCTGTGGAGCATCTTTATCAAGACATACTTTAGCAGGTAAGACTCTGAACTCCAAGTTCCAGCCATTCTTCTGGGGTCCTACACTGAGCTCCTACAACATTCCTGCTTGTCTAGGTGCTGGAAAAAGTGCACAGGATAGGCTAGACTCCATGCCTTCATGCTGCTTATGTTCTAATGAGACCCTGGGAGAATCCAAGCTTTCCTGTGTTTACTCCCAGTCACAATCTTGACAATGCTGGAACTCTGAATGTCACCTGAGACTTAATGGCAGGTGAGCACTAAATAAAGATGAAATAGCCAGTATTTTCTCATCTCTAAACACAGGAGAGCCAAGTACTTCTCCCTGGAGGCAGAGGACCCATAAGAGATGATCTCCTTGTCCACCTCCTCCACTTACTCCATGGGTTATGGTCAGAGACTGTGCTGAACCTTATGCCGAACAAGGCATTGCCAGTCAGCCAGTTCTCCTTCTATCTTCAGAAGATACAGGTTTTAACTTTTTACACCATTATTTTCAACTATTTAATTATTATTCACCTTGGTAAATGTGACCCACTGGCTGAACTTCATTCTGTTTGATTGGATAGTGTGACTTACAAGGATATATAACCTTTTAAAATTAGGGCAAGTCATAGTACTCTTAATTTTTGCTTCTTATAAAAACATAGAAGTCCTGGAAATATTGGACATATTATTTTCATTTTGGAAACAATAAGCTGGCTGTGAGGAGGGGCTGCTGTCTTGAGATCGGGCACATACTTTGCATTTTACCTGTCATCAACTGCACTTATTTATGCTATTTCCTGACCATGACATGCCTTTGAACTTGCCACCACTAAAATTTCAGAGGGCCATGAAGACAAGGTTCACCATTCTCTGTACCCCCGCTCCATTCATTTGTTGTCCCTGTCCTAATTCTCTATCTACTTCTGGATGGAAACTATTACATTCACTTGTCAGTCCACTACTCATTTTATTGGCAATTCACTGGTCTTTCACACTCTTTGTTTGTCATCACTTGACTTGCTTGTCCTTTAGAGGCATAATGTAAAGACCCTTTCTGCCTTGAAACAGTTGGGATTTAAATTTCCTAAGGGAAATTTCTATTTAGGAAAATACTTACACTCATAGAAACTCACCTCTTCCAAAGAGGAATAAAATAAAGTGAAGACATGTCTGTAACATTTGTGCAGAGCTCTTGAGACATTGGTTAGCTTTTTGGCACTGTGGTAGTGTTTGCTTTCAGAGCAAATCTTCGTTCTGAGAGAGTTGATGTAGTTATACCTTTATTTATTAACTCAGAACTGTTCTATCACCTTTTTATCCTCTCCAAGGAGGAAGAGTAGAATAGAAATGACATTTTTTCTCCTAAGGTATTTTTAAATTTTCTATAAGGAATTATATGAACATAGTATTAATTCAGGCCTAAAAGAAAATATGTGCTCCTTCTGATTATTTATAAATATTTACCTTCAATAGTCTTGCACACCTAATATTTACAAAAGAGAAATTAAATAGATGTGTAGATCCTTTTCACACCATGACCAAGGGGCATTTGTGTGTGTGTGAAGCATTCTGGGAAGCGCTAGGGAAAAATAATCTTATCTAACCATGGTGTGCTCCTCAAAATATGCCCTGGGGTCTCTAGTGGAACATGTTTAGAATGAGGAACATCACAATTTTCCAGTTAGGACAAATAACTTCTCAATTCCATTTACCTTGTTCAACACACCTTACCCAAGCTACACTAGTTCAAATCTGGTGCTGAATTAATTCTGACACAGAGCTCTGAGTAGGTGGAGTAGTTTATGTTTAAAGCACCTGAAAACTCCCTGACCTGAGAGCCCAGTGATCAGTCAAGATAGGTTTTCTGAGACAAAACTCTTGTCATGGCCAAGTTTATCATTCTCTAATAATTTGGGGTGTATGGAACACAAATCCTCACTATCTTAAGAACCAACTTATGTCTTTTTCAATAGTCATTTTTTGAAGATATCACATGGAATCTAAAAAAAAAAAACAATTCATATTAACTTCTCTTCCTCATCATTTAGAATTTCTGTTTGAAGAGGTAAAGAATAAAAGGCATGAGTCTCTGATTTTATTGTTTTTTTGCATTACACATAAATAAATAAATAAATAATATTATTATATTATTTGTAAATATAACACATATTGTATAAATATGCTTATATTTATTTCCTTACAAAGTGTTTAAGTATGTTCAAACCTACACAATTTAGATATAAGGTATTCCTATCACTCAAGTGAGTTTCATCGTCCTCACAATTCTCCTCAATTCTCCTCTCCTGCATTATTGAATTCTCCCCTGGTTTAATAAAGTGATGTTCTCAGTCCATCTCCCTGCCTCCATTCTTGCCCTTCTGCAATAAATTCTTTACAGAATGGTTCTATAGAAAAATCAGGCCTTATAACTCTCTGCTTGGAATACTTCAGTGGATTCTTAGAATACGGTCAAACCTCCTTAACCTTTCTCTCAAGACCTTATACAATCTGCTCTGTCTCTCAATTTTATATCAAACTATTATCCTTTTTTCTCACTTGACTACATATGCAATGCTTTCAAACATACTACTATTTCTCTAATATGTCATTTTCCACGTGGTACTTTGTTCATCATATATCCTTTAGAAAACGTTCTGCCCTTTTATCTGCCCATGTCCAGTTCCTTCTCTCCCTTTAGGTCTCAACTAAGATTTTATCTCTTTAAAGAGACCTCTTTACAGTGAAGTATCCCAAACTCACTTTCTTCATTACACCATCTTTTTGATTTTCTTCTCAGACCTGACCTTAGTTTGTACTTTTCTCATTTATTATTGTGGTTGGTAATTGGAGGTCTCCCCAGGCAAAGTTCCATGAGGGCACAGATTTTTCTCTGTATTTCCTGTTCTAGATGTAGAAAAGATGCTCAAAACATGTTTATTGAAGACTCACAGACATAGAGAACAGACTTATGGTTGCCAAGCAGGAGCGGAGTGGGGGAGGGATGGAGTAGGAGGTTGGGTTAAGCAGATGTAAACTATTATATATAGGATGGATAAACAACAAGGTCCTACTGTATAGCACAGGGAATTATATTCAATACCCTGTGATAAACCATAATGGAAAAGAATAGAAAAAAGAATGTATATATATGTAACTGAATCACTTTCTTGTACAGCAGAAATTAACACAACATTGTAAATCAACTATAATTCAATTAAAAAAAAAGTTTGTTGAAAAAGAAAGATAAGATTGAGAATCTCATTCTTTGGCAAAATCGAAGTGAATAAAAACAACTGAGCATGGATTCATACATTCTGAACAAATGTCCATACTCACCAAGCAAGAGATTTTTTTCTGTTAAACTTAGAAGTCATAGGACAGCTCCCTACATGAATCTAAGTGGAGAAGAGAAACCTATTACCTTAAATACAAAAAGGGGTTATTTATGATAAAATCATAACTGAGAAATCACAATTGAGATCCAAATAAAAATTAACCACTAACATATTATCTAATTAAGAAATTACACCTTAAAGGATTAAGTTGATCAGGTTTATCCAAATTAAATACGTGTATTCTGAAGTCTTTAGATAGCAAGAATATAATATATACTGAGGGGAAGCCGAAGAGGAAGAACACTGACCTGGAAGAGTTTCTAGCAGTCCACTGTTAGCACAGTGATTACAGAAGAGAAAGCTATTGAAACCCCTTAGGGACTGAGTACTCAGATAGTGTTTTGTGTGTGTGTGTGTGTGTGTGTGTGTTTAAACTGAATCAGTGATAACACACTTTGTTATTACAGCAAGAATCAAATAGGGTAAGCAAAAACAAAATTTGTTCATTTGATTAGGTAATAAGGATACATAAACTTATATTCTGGTCATAGAAATCATAGATTAGGGTTTGCAAATACAGTATGATAAAGTTATCAATACATGAAATAACATTATCTCTGAAAACAATGACTTTCTATTTACAACAAGCAGTTTACGCTTAATGTCATTTTACGTGCCTTTACCAATAATAAATATTTTGTATTTATGTTTCAGATAAGTAATAACAAATTATCACTGTGAAGATGAAAAATACAAATGTACTTTATGTGAGTACAGGAATTTTTTTGTTTATTCATTAACTTATTTTCAGAGTTAAAACAATGTTTGACACATTAAAAGGGCTTAATAAGTATTTAAGAAACAAATGAATGGTAACATCAGAAAACTTTGAGTAATAAATCTTTTAAATCCTAAACATATAATTCAACTAAAATAAAAATGATAGTATTTACACATTTTAAAAGAGCCAATCTTTCAAAGATTTTGAAATACATCATTTTTTCTATATGTAATATGGGTATTTAAACAATCTATAGTATTAGAGCTATTTCTAAAATATACACAAGGATTATAATTAACAACAGGGTTTTATTAAATAAATGAAATCAAAATTAATGATGCTTTTAGTGAAGCTTGTCTAATGATGTCAGTTGTCTAATGAAAGTTCATTGTGTGACAAATGTTAATTGGAGTTAAAAGGCCAGGAAATATACACAAATAATTAAAACCTACTTAGTCTGAATATATGTTTTCAAAAGCAGAATCTAATTTTGTGCGATTTACTAACACAGATTAGGAATTTTCTGTAAACTCCAACAAGGGAAGTTTAAGTGTCTCTATTATAAAAGATTCAGTAATGAAAACAGCTCACTTCAGTAAGTGGATATTGGACCACATACTATAATAATGCAATTAACATCTAAGAAACAGCTCCTGCTTTCAAAGATAACAGAATCCCACTAACGAGACAGACATTTATAGAGAACGTTTTAGAACATTACTAAGGGAAGGGAGAGAAAGCTTTCAGATTTCATTGACAATCAAACATTTAAGTGGGTTCTGAAGGCTGGACAGGATTTAGGTCTACATGTCACAAGCCGACCTGACTACTAACCTGAAAAAAGCTGGAGAAAAGGAATGGAAAGTTTGTGCTTCCTACTACAGGCAAGGCTTAAAAGCACTTGTCACACTGTATCTCAGTAAACTGTTAGGTATTATTTCCAGCTTACAGTTGAGGAGACAGGCCATATTTAAATAAGTTGTCGGAGGTCAAAAGGCTCATAAAAAATTTGTGACTGAAATCCAGATGTGACATTTTCTTAAGCATGTAACTCACTCTGCAGAAATATAAAGTAAATACAAATCAACCAACAAATATTCTGTAAAATTTAAAGTCCTAGGAAATCAGTCATCTAAAGCTGAAAATAAAATATAACATATGGTTTCTGATATTCTTATGCCTCCACATAAATATCTGGATTTTATTGACACATTGAATGATAGCTATATCCTATATTGATTTATTCATAGTAAATACTTCTCCTTTCCCAAGTATTTTCTGCTTTTTAAAGTTCTTTCAAATCCTCTACCAAGAGAGAAAACTGACCTCCTTATTCAGGCATATATATGAATGTCTGGAATATGAAAATAACAAACCAATTATGTAAATATTAATTAATGATGAAGTGAGGTTTTCTTTTCATTTTAAAACCATTTCCCTTTTCTGTTTTATTCATGTTGTATTGAAATAGGAAAATTAACATGCTCAGTACAGTAGAGCCACTTTAAAATATTTATTGTATAATAGAATTTGTCATAGAAAAAATCACAATTTTAGTATTTTAAGGATATATTTTGATACAAATATAATATTTCACTATAAATTAAAACTATAAATACGATCTAATAATATAGCTCAATGGTAGAAATCCAGTATCAGAAAATTATAAGTTATAATGGCAAACATAGCTTTAGAATAAGGAGATTCTAACCATAAGCCTTTTGAGCATATTTAACATTCCTTCAGTTGAGGAAGGAAAATTCTATTGCTTTAAATATTTTAAAGGTTACTGAATAAATAATGAACCATAGAGAAACATGGCCTATATCGGTATGTTAAGAGGGGAAAAAAACCCAGATGAGCTATTCACTTTTATATCTCTACTTTATAAAATGGCTTCCAAACAGTTCTGGTGAGGGAAACAGAACCCAAGGTCTAAGAGAGACAATCCAAATTTCTTGATGTCCTTAAGTTACAGTTAATCAACTAGAAAAGGATTGTATTAAATCATCCCCTAAAAGAGAAAGAGCCAAGTTTTTTTAAAGTGCCTAATTTATAAGTAAATACTAAATATACATGAGAAAGATTTGATAAATATGATGATATTGCTAGACTGATGTCAGGTATTTTCATGAGCATTCAGAGACTGGATTATAAGAGCTAGGCAGTTTGCTAAATGTAGCATGGTAATAAAAATAAGATTAAAATAAATAATCTAACAAAGGAGCAAAGCCAAATTTTTTTCTGGTGTTATAATTTGTTACTTAATGTCTTAAGTTGATTACTTATTAAGAATCTCAAACTTAAACTTATCTGTAACAGATTTTGAAAATTTTGCCTCACTTCTACCCCATCTCAGTAAAAGCCCTCCATCTCCCATTCCATCTATTACCAAGTCCAAGTTCGTACTGCTCTCACACAACAGGCCAGTAAGTTGAGAGACAAGATGCTGGGGCAAGGAATAGCTGCTTTATTCAAAAAGTCAGCAAACTGAGAAGATGGCAGAGTATTGGTCTAAAGAACCATCTAAATTGTGAATAAAATTCAGACTTCTTTTATGTTACAGGAAAGGAGAAGCAAGAGAGTTCAAGACTAAAGGCTAAAAGTGGAGTGCAGACTCCTTGGAGTCACATGGCCTTTAAGGGAAGCATAACATTTCTTTGTTCTTCTGCCTGCTCATGTAGGCTGGATCCCAAATCTGCAAAAACTTCAAATTGTTAGTAGTTATTTTTACTCTACCATTCTTATCTCCATTTATTAGCAAGGTTTCTGGGCTGAAAGCAAACCTATCTATAACAAGTAGTAACCATGAGAAGCTCCAGACCCTGGGATGGGAACTTTCTTCAGGCAACTTAATGAGATATTTGGGCACAAGCAACATTTCTCTAATATTTAACTCTTTATGTGCATAGCCAGAGTAATAGAGTGCATAAACTAAAGAATGAGGGAGGCAGTTCCAACATGTTAGTTCTGTTCTTCCTCTGTTTCAATTCCCCACTGTTAATACCATTCCACAATCTTGTGGGAAAGGGGAGGTGACTGCTTTAGCTACTTCCTGCTGAACAGGGGCAACGGAGGGGTGGAATAGAATTGATCAACCTGAAACTGAAAATATGCCCGTGTGCCTGGTTTCTATCTAATATTATGTGAATGTGGTGTAACACGTTGATTGATTTGTGGTTATTTCATCCCTGGTATACATCCCACCTGATCATGATGTATAGTCATTTAAATGTATTGTTGAAGTTTGCTTTGCTAATATTTTGCCAAGGATTTTTGCATATATGTTCATCAGGGATACTGGCCTGTAATTTTCTTTTTTCGTAGTGGCTTTGTCTGGTTTTGTATCAGGGTAAAGCCAGCTTCAAAAAATGAGATTGGAATGCTTCAATCATCTTCAGTTTTTTTGGAATAATGTAAGTAGCATGAATATTCATTCCTCTTTAAAAGTTTGATAGAATTCACTTGTAAAGCTATCTGGTCCTGGACTTTTATTTGTTGGGAGTTTTTTTTATTACTGATTTAATTTCATTAGTAGTGGTCACTCTGTTCAGATTTTCTGTGTCTTCCTGACTCAATCTTGGGAGTTTGTATGTTTCTGGGAATTTATCTGTTTCTTCTATGTTGTCCAAATTGTTTGTTTAGTAATGTCTTATGATCCTTTGTATTTCTGTACTGTGAGTTGCAACTTTTCCTTTTTCATTTCTTATTTTATTTATTTCAGTCATCTCTATTTTTTTCTTGATGAGTGTGGGTAAATGTTTATCAATTTTGTTTATCTTTTCAAAGAAAGAGCTCTTAGTCTCATTGATCTTTCCTATTTTTAAAATTTTAGTCTCTATTTCATTTAGTTCCATTCTGACCTTTACTATTTCCTTCCTTCTACTAACTTTGGTAGAAGTTAGTACTTTTTCTAGTTTCTTTATATGTAAAGTTAGATTATTTGAGACTTTTCTTGTTTCCTCAGGTAGCCCTTATCACTTTAAACATCTTTCTAAGAACTGCTGGTTTTGCTGTGCATAGATTTTGAAATATCGTTTCATTTGTCTCGAGGTTTTTAAAATTTTCTCTTTGACGTCTTCAGTGACTCATCAGTTGTTTAGTATCATGTTGTTTAGCCTCCAAGTTTGTGTTTTTCTCCAGTTTTCTTCATGTAATTGATTTCTAGTTTAATGCTCTTGGGGTCAGAAAATAGGCGTGATATGATTTCAGTCCTCTTACACTTATTGAGGCTTTTTTTTTTTTTGCCTAGCATGTGATCTATCTTGGAGAATGTTTTATGTGCACTTGAAATGAATGTGGATTCTGATGTTTTGGGGTAGAATGCTCTCTCTCTCTCTCTCTCTATATATATATATATATATACATACATATATATGGTTATATAAATATACATATATATATATATATATATATATATATATGGTTCATCTGTTGTAATGTGTCATGTAAGGCTAATGCTTCCTTATTTTCTGTCTGAATATTAAAATGGGATGTTAAAAGTTCCTTACTATTATTATATTACTGTCAAAATCTCCCTTTATGTCTACTAATATTTGCTTTATGTGTTTACGTTCTTCCATGTCTGGTGCATATTTATTTAATACACGTGTTACATCCTCTTGCTGAATCAATCACTTTATCACTGTGCAGTGTTCTTCTTTGTCTCTTGTCTCAGTCCTTTTTTTAAATTCTATTTTGTCTGATATAAGTATTGTTACTCCAGCCTTCTTTTTGTTTTTATTTACATAGAATACTTTTTCCATTCCTCACTTTGTGTGTGCCTTTAAATCTGAAGTGGATTTCTTGTAGGCAGCATATAAATGGGTCTTTTTTTTTAATCCATTCAGCAACTCTATGTCTTCTGATTGAAGCATTAATCCATTTGTACTTAAAGTAATTATTGATAGGTATGTACTTATAGACATTTTGTTAATTGTTTTCTGGTTGTTTAGTAGTTCTTCTTGACTCCCTTCTTCTTCTCTTGTTCTCGTCCCTTATGATTTGATGAATTTCTTTTAGTGTTATGTATGTTTGTTTTCCTTTCTGTTTATTTTTTGTGTATCTGTTATAAGTTTTTGGTTTGTGGTTACTGTGACATTCATATAAAACTGTATTTGTATATAGTAGCCTATTTTAAGTGGATTGTCACTCTAGTTTGAGCACATTTTTTTTTTAATTTTTATTTATTTTATTTATTTATTTTTGGCTGTGTTGGATCTTTGTTTCTGTGCGAGGGCTTTCTCCAGTTGCGGCAAGTGGGGGCCACTCTTCATCGCGGTGCGCGGGCCTCTCACTGTTGCAGTCTCTCTTGTTGCGGAGCACAGGCTCCAGACGCGCAGGCTCAGCAGTTGTGGCTCACAGGCCTAGTAGCTCCGCGGCATGTGGGATCCTCCCAGACCCGAACCCGTGTCCCCTGCATTAGCAGGCAGATTCTCAACCACTGCGCCATCAGGGAAGCCCATGAGCACATTTTAAATGCATTACATTTCTACCCCCCTCCATGTTTTATGCTTTTGACCTTATATTTTGTATCCTTTTATTTTATGTATCTTTTACCTATAACAGTTATAATATTACTACTTTTGTATTGTAGCCTTCACACTAGTTTTATAGGTGTTTGATCTATTACCTTTACTATATGTTTGCTTTTACTAGAGAGATTTTTTTTCTTTCATAATTTTTATTTGTTTGATTCTTGTTATGGCCTTTTCTTTTCTATTTAAAGAAGTCCCTTTAACATACTTGTAAGGTCAATTTAGTGGTGATGAATTCATTTTCTTTTTGTTTGTCTGGGAAAGTCTTTATTTCTCCTTCAATTCTGAATGATAACTTTGCCATGTAGAGTATACTTGGTTCTAAGTTTTCTTTTTTCCCTTCAGTACTTAGAATATATTATGCAACTGCTTTCTGGTGTGTTAAATTTCTGCTTAAATGTCAGCTAAATAATTTATGGCAGTTGCCTTGTACATAAATAGTTGTTTTTCTCTCACTGATTTTAATATTCTCTCATTATCTTTAACTTTTGACCTTTTAATTATAATGTATCTTGGTATGAGTCTCTGTGTTCTCTTGTTTAGGACTCTGTGCTTCCTGGACTTGGACATCTGTTTCCTCACCAGGTTAGGGTATTTTTCATCCATTATTTATTCAAATAGATTTTCTGTTTCTTTCTT
Source organism: Balaenoptera physalus (assembly GCF_965194825.1). NCBI lineage: Eukaryota > Metazoa > Chordata > Mammalia > Artiodactyla > Balaenopteridae > Balaenoptera > Balaenoptera physalus. The sequence continues at coordinate 106,339,681 of NC_138888.1, forward strand.
TCTCTCTTCTCCTTGTGGGAATCCTATAAAAATGCAAATGTTGGTATTCTTGATGTTGTCCAAGAAGTCCTTAAAGTGTACTAATTTTATATTCTTTTTTCTTTTTGCAGTGATTGGGTAATTTCCACTACCCTGCCTTCCAGATAGTTGATACGTTCTTCTTTATCCTCTAATCTGCTGTGTATTTCTAATTTCAGTTACTGTATTCTTTAGTTCTGACTGGTTCTTCTTCATATTTTCTATGTCTTTGTTGAAGTTCTTACTGATTGCATCCATTCTTCTCCTGAGTTCAATGAGCATCCTTATGACTATTTCTTTGAACACTTTATCTGTTAAATTGCTTATTTCTGTTCCACTTAGTTCCTTTTCTGAGGTTCTGTATTGATCTTTCATTTAGAAAGTATTTCAATCACCTCATTTTGTCTAACTTTCTGTGCTTGTTTCTATGTAGTATGTATATAAGCTGTGTCTCCTAGTATTGAAAGAGCAGACTTATGTAAAATGTATCCTGGGCAGCTCAGTGGCATAATCCTCCCTGGTCACCAGATATGGGTGCACCAGGTGTATCCCTTTGTGAGCTGTGACCACCTTCCTATGTGTTTGGACCACAACTGAAGAGAGCATGCTGGTGGGCAGTGCTGGCCCCCAGGTTGACTGGCTGTGAGGTCTGGACATGACTGCTGTGGGTGTGCTTGTGGGCAAGGCTGACCTCCCAGTGCAGGAGTCTCTTTGATGCCCATGGAAGGACACCACTGCCAGCTGTGGCTACCTGCTGGGTTATTATTTCTTCAACATGTTTCTATTCCCTGCTTTATTCTAGCACTCCAAGGACACATGTATTATATACTTAATACATTCCCATGAGTCCACAAGACTCTGTTCTCTTTTTTATCTTTTTCCTTTTTGTGGTCATAGTGTTTTTCCCCTCAGTTAGTATAGTTGCATAGTTTTTATTGCTATATCTTCAAGTTCAGTGTCTATCCTGTGGACGTTATATATATACTTGAAAGGAAGGTATACTATGTAGTTGTTGGACGTACTGCTCTATAAATATCAGTTGGAATGGTTTGATTGATAGATGGTTCAAATCTTCTCTACCTTTATTGATTTTATCATCTACTTTTCTTTCATTTTGAAAAAGGGTTTTTAAAATCTCCAACTGTGAATATATATATTATATATGCCTCTTTTAAAATTTTAGTTCTACTAACTTTTGATTTTGAAGGGATGACCCTAAAATGGAAAAGCTAATAGTGTACAGGAAAAAACAATCAAAATTTGAAAGACTCATTCTGGACTAGAAAACAGGCTGGGTCTGGTAATTCAACTTAACATCAATAAATGATCAGTCATGCACCTATATTTAAACTTAACTACATATATCTATATTTATATTATGTATGCCAAATATATTATTTATGTATATATTCTAATATGTATCACATATAGATAGATATAAGACATGTACATATATGTCTTATCCACTTATTGTATATTAGGATATATTTATCTTATATTAGAAGCACACATGGAGGAAAATTAGGAGTTGAAGTTGGACTGTACATTTAAATATGGCATAATAGAATGCTATGGATTGCATTGTATCCTTTCAAATTTCATATTTTGAAACCTTAATCCCAAATGTGAAAGTATATAGAGATGAAGCCTTTGGGAAATAGTTAGGTTTAGATGAAGTCATGGGTTCTACTCTCATAAGGCATTAGAACCCTTATAGGAGCCACTAGAGAGCTTGACCTCTCTCTCTCTCTCTCTCTCGTCTTGTGGACACACAGCAAGATGGCAGTGATCTGCAAGCCAGGAATACATGTCTATCCCAACCTGACCATGTTAGCATCTGATTTCTTGCTCTCAATCCAGAAATGTCTGAAAATAAATTTCTGTTGTTTAAGCCACCCTCTCTATGGTATTCTGTTCTGGTAGCCTGAACAGACAAAGACATAGAATTATAACGTTTCCCCATAAAGTCTTTATTTATATAGGAAAAATGTATCAGAGGGAAAGGAATATTGATGGCTAAAGAAAGAGGCTCGGTGACAGAGTCAAGTGCATCCAGAGCTTAAAAGCCAAGGTAAAGTGGGTACCTGAAAACATATCATATGAGGAGTTCTTTAGGAGATTTAAGAGGGAAATAATTAACCAGCTGAACTCTACACATTGGTATAAAAGACTTTTTGTCTCTCTCATCTCAAATAATGTTAACAAACAAGCAAGAACCAAACAAAAATTATCTTATCTATCTCTCCAGATCTACCCTGTCTTTTCACATACTTTTGTATCAATGTCCTGGGGCTGCTGTAACAATGTACCACACAATAGGTGATTTAACACAACATAAATTTGTTCTGTTACAGTTCTTGTGTCTAGAAGTTTGAATACAAAGCTTCAGGTGCGCCACGCTCCTTCTGAAAGTTCTAGGGAAGAATCTGTTCCATGCCTCTCTCCTGCTTTCTGGTGATTGTCAGCAATCCTTGGTTTCAACCACAATCTCTACAGTGAGACCTTTCTCTGAAATTTCACTGATTACCTCCATCTACAAAAATCTATGCACATTTATCAATATTCATGTAACTTGGTCATTTGACCACTCCTTCTTTATGGATTTTTTTTTTTTCTATAACCCCATGTGTTACTACACTTTATCTCCATTCCACTTCTGCCACTTTGGGGATTTGTCTCCTCTTTTTCAGGCTTAATCACCTCTTCCCTGTTATTATTTCCTGAAGTTTAAGAATTACCCTACGTTATTGCTTTATTCATTTTATATCCATGCACAATTTCCATCTATATGCAGTTACTTACATGTTATTGTCTCAATGCCTTGTTTCTTCTCTGAATCCCAGACTGTTGTAAACAGCCTAATTGACATCTTCTTTCGGATATTACCAAACCACCTCAATATTAACAAGTTAAAAATAGTTGAGTTTTTAACTCAAAACAGTGAAAGGCATAGAAATCACCCAGATGTGCCAACCATGAATCTTGAAAATTTTCTCAATACCGTCTTCATTCCTTTTACCATGTCCAGTTCACAACAAAGTTATGTTGGTTGATAACCTAAATATCTCGAAAGGAACCATGTCTCTGTATCCCTACCTACCATCACCAACCTAGTCTGATATACTATTGTATATCCTTCATATTTTTGATCACCTTTGAGCTCATTTACCTTTATCTGCATTGTAACTAGTGTAATTTTATTTTCACTACTAGTTTCTATCATGTTATCACTATGCTCAAAAAGCTTTAATAAATTTCAGTTTTTCTATCTATCTATCTATCTATCTATCTATCTATCATCTGTCTATCTATCATCTATCTATCACAAGTTCTATAATGGTTCTGCATACTTTTTCATCTAACCTTCTACACATTTCTCCTGACTTTGTTTCCTCCAGATATTTTGATCTTATTTCTGTCTCTAACAGACCTATGCTTATTTCTGAAAATCTCATCCCTTCCCCATTCACTCAGATAACTTCTACCAGATTTCATTCTAAGTTACTTCTTCAAGGAAGGCCCTCTTTGACACTTAAGAAGTACTCTAATGGGTGCTTCCACAGCGTTATTCACCTTCATTTCATGGCACTTTTTCACTGTTTAAATTTTACCTATATTTATGTAATTCATTGCCTACCATGTAAGCTCCCTACTAGAATATAATCTCAAAGAAAGCAGAGCAATGCCTGTTTTTGTTTGCTGAATAGAGTATCATGGAATAGGCTTGTTATTAATGCTGATTCAGTGCCACAGAATGAATTAATATGGATAGGAATTTTGAAAACATTTCTTTGACTTCAAAAGTAGTGGTAAATTATAGGCAAACATATTTTAGGTTAATATAGAAAGAATGTTCTGCCATATACTCTTGCTTATAAATAAAATACACTTCCTTGAGAGTCAAATGTTAACAAGAACAATTAGTCATTTTATTACTTATGATATGTCAAGTGATTTTAAACATTAGCACTTTTATTACTACCAACAAGCATGCATGGGAGACATAATTAAACTCAATTTTTGCAGATAAAGAAAGACTCTTGTGATAAGAAAAAATTTAGGAGTGACTCCCCATAAATATTGCCTTAGTAAAAAATCTCCTTCCCTTTGACTGTGAGTGAAACCTGTGAATATGATGAGATATCACTCCCATGATTATGTTAAATTATATGGAGAAATGAAGGTTATCTGGACAAACCTAATTTAATTATATGAGCAATTTAAAAGCAGAAAGTTTTCTCCAGATGGTGAGCAGAATGGGAAGCCAAAGAGATTCAAAGGATTTGACCTGTTCTTGCTTGCACAGAGGATGGAAGGGGCAACATCAGAAGGCATGCAATTTTCCTTCCAACGAGTGGCCACGGCTGACACCCAGCAAGAAAATGGTGATGTGTATGGAGCTGAATTCTACTAACAACCCAAATGAGTATAGAAACCAATTTCTTCCCAGATCCTCCAGTTAAGAACAAGTCTAGTCAATACCTGACCCCAGTCTTTTGAGACCCTAAGGGAAAAAAAAAAAAAAAATTGAACCCACCCAGATTTCTGCCCCACAGAATTGTGAGGTAACAAATGGGTGCTGTTGTTTTAACTGGTAAATTGGTAGCATTTTGATATGCAGCAATAACGAATTAATATATCTACTGAAGGGTAAATGATTCCCCAGATATCTTATATCTAAAATATAACAAAGGTAGGACTAAACCCCAAGATCTTCCTGGCTTCGAATCTCTAACTGATTTTGTACTCATTCCACACAGCACTATACAAATCTAGTAGGGGTAAGAAAGAGGCAACAAAAAACAATGCAGGTGGATCAGAAACTACATATTTTTTTCTTGAGGCATAGATAATGTAGAATGGTTTTCAAAAGTGGTTCAGTTGGCAATTAAGAAATCCAATTTCTCATCCTGGTACAATCATTAGCTTTATTATTTTTCTATGACTGACTTTCTTCTCAATTAAAAGGAAATCTTTTCTAGTTCCAATTCCTATTAATTCTCTTGTCTGTTTATCTTGTCTTTAGACAAGGCAGTCTTGAGATATTGAAACTATCCTGAGTTACTATTTGGTATCCCAAAAGTGTCCAGCATACAACTGACCATCAATATGTATCTCGTCATTATAGGTCTACGGAGGCTTTCCTACAGCTACCATGTCAGTTCTTCCCTAGTAACTACGAGGCAGCGAACAGACCTTCTGAGCTATAAAAGTGATCCATTTAATTTACATCACTGTAAACCCTGAAGCTCACTTTCCTTCAGGAACCTCTTGAAAAAAATGAGTCCTTTTGGATAAAATTTATTTTATCATCTAAAAACTCCACAGTTAGTTACTGAAGCTAGATGTGATATGAATACACTAGGAGTTTTTCTTAGGATACAATTGAATTGTGATAATTGTACTTAAAATTACTTTACATACCTTTGTTGACAATTCACTCCCACTGTTTATATAGTAAAAAAGATTACAGTGGAAAACACTCTTCAAGTGATAAAGTTACTTGTTTTACATCTTCACATTTTTCACATGACTTCTTTCTCATTAACTTATCTTCCTGGCACACAGCTCCTCATACTGTCCTGACTTTCTCATTCCATTCCCATGTTGTCAAGGGTCAGAATTGTAGCAGCATAATATTGTACTTGGTAAATATGTTTTATTTTTTTTCACTCCATTTCTTCCAGCTATAAGTCTGACCAAATCTACCTTCATCTGTTTCAGTAGGTGTGTGTAATATAACTAACTCTATTTTTCTAAGAATTTCAGAAGCTTAAAAATAAATAGGCACACACCATTGTAAAGCAATTATACTCTAATAAAGATGTTAAACAAATAAATAAATAAATTTTAAAAATTTTTAAAAATTAAAAAATAAATAGTCATTAAAAACTTATAAACACAGAAACATAAGTAAGAGTAATTTGAACATTCTGAAAGAAAGCTTGTATTTTATAGACTGTATGAATGTTAATACACTGCTCTTTAACGTGCTTTAAAATTTATTGTGACCTAAGCTTGTCATGAAAATGACATTCAACTTTTTATATGTTCCACATGGTGTGGATAACCATTATATTTTTAATGGTAAATGAAAATCATTAAAACAAATAATGTAGAGGGATTACTTTAAAGCCTTCCTACCTTTATGATCATCAATACCATTTGTACATCTGCCAGCAAAAAAATATTATAAGAGAATTCAAATTTAATGATTCAAGATGTTCAGTGATTATATGCAAAACCTATACAGAAATTTCTCACCCGATAAATAACATTGAATAAATTACCTAGGCACAGTCTGTGAGCTCTCGTCTTCCTTTGGAGCATTAAATATTGGTTACTATCATAGGAAGAATTTCACACTAGATGGACTTGCACTTTGATTCACAGTGGCAATCTCTGAATTTATCATTCTCTGCTTCTCTTTTTCTGTAGACCATTACCCAAGTCATGCTATTTACACCAGCTGTATGCTCTTGTTCAGTGCAACTAAGACATTTAACCTCCAGCTCATACACCTGATCTACACTCCCTCCCCCCATTCCCATTCAAAAAAAGCTATTTGTCATAATTCTGTCTCCTGTGTCTGTTGATTGTTTGAAAACAGAAACCCATCATTATAAATCTCTCTCTTCAATCTCCTAGCAATGCACTTAACTGAAAATATTTCCCCAGAAGTGCTTCTTCCTTTTACAATCTTTACTATAAAAGCAATTTTAACTCCTCATAAGCAATTTTCTAACCTGTGGATCAGTGTTGTTTTACTACAATTCAAGAGCAACTACTGAAATGTATATAAGTACCTGATTTTTGAACAATCAAAGCATAACCTTGGTCATGAAAAATTATTTTAAAAATCATGATATGATCATTCTTAAAATCTATGAAGAAATAAAAAACAAATTTTAAGGGAAGTTATCTGAGAAATAACCAAATTATCTAATGAAAATTATCATACTCAAAATCATTTTCTCCATATACATTAAGGAGAAAGTAGCAAGCATTTGTAGCCGGTACTGGGACTGCTGAAATGAAGTTTTAATGAGCGCAGAGACCTGCAAATGAATAATTAGCCTCAATGTGGTAACTGTTCAGACATATATACAAAAGAGGGAACTATCCATCCTAATGTATCAGAAAATTATCCAAAGATAACATGGTATATAAGTTCAAAGGAAAATACACTTTCACAATTGGAGAAGATAGGAAAAGGGAATCTAAGCTATGTCATGTGAGGCATTTCCAATGAGTATTAAGGAGAATGATTAGAGTTCCTTTCTGCAAGTGGTTCACAGTGAAGCTAAGAAGGTAGAGAAGATTTAAAGGGTATTATACTATGATACAATTTTTTTTTTCTTTTGTAAAGAAGGATAAATCATTGAAAGTTATCAGGCAGAAAACATTAAAAATATTATTTGTGTTTTAATACAACATCAACATCAATAAGTTGATGTTGTGGAGGTTAGTGTAAATCCAAAAAGGATGTTGTTGAAATAAAGTGTTTAAAAAACACAGTTGAGACATAGTGAACCTCTGAGCTAAGGCAGTTGTCAAGGAAATAGAAAAGAAGGTAGACCTAGAAGGTAACATTATAGAAAAGTTAGATATGGAATGGAAGGATTCACGGTTGATTTAGACTTTTCTAATTTGTGCCCATGAAAAACAAAGTGAAGATGAAGACATGTGATGCGAGAGAATCAATAGCAACTGTTTAAGGGAAACATTTTCTTATCATTATAATCATTTAAGTATACTAATCATATGTGTTAGAATTTTTGTAATACAGTTAGCACTCTGTATCTGTCGGTTCTGGATTCAACCAATCATGGATGAAATTCAAAGAACTACTCCATTTTATATAAAGGACTTGAGCATCTTCAGATTACGGAACTTACAAGGAGTTGGGGGGATGGTTCTGGAGCCAATTCCCTGTGGATACCAAGGGACAACCGAAAATCAATTTTTTTTCTGAGCTGAAAAATTTTCTCCATTTTAATTGAAATATAATATAATTGACATACAACAATGTACAAGTGCACAACAAAATGACTTGACTTGCATATATTGTGAAATGATTACCAGAATAAGTTTTTAAACATTATCTCACATAGTTACAACAAAAAGGAAGATAATTTTTTTTTCCTTGTGAGGATAACTCTTAGGATTTACTTCCTTAATGACTTCCAGATATAACCTACAGCACTGTTAACTATAGTCAACATGTTTACATTACATCCTTATACTTGTTTATCTTATAACTGGAAGTCTGTACCTTTCCACCACCTTCATCCAATCTCCCCTCCCCCCCACTCCCTGCCTTAGGTACACACAAATCTGATCTCTTTTTCCGTAAGTTTGGTTGTGTTTTGTTTTTGTTTAGATTCCACAGTACGCAGTATTTATTTTTATCTGTCTGACATATTTAACTTAGCATAATACACTTAGGTCCATCCATTTTGTTTTATATGGCAGGATTTCTGTCTTCTTCTTTTACTCATTGAAGTGTAATTGACATACAAAGTTTTATCAGTTTCAGGTGTACAACGTAGTGATTTGACATTTACATGCATTAGAAGATGGTTACCACAATTAAGTTTAGTTACTACTTGTCAGCATTTAAAGTTATTGCATTGCTACTGACTATATACCCTACTCTGTACATTACATTCCCATGATTTATTTACTTTATAACTGGAAGTTTGTGCCTCTTAATCTCATTCACCTATTTCCCCATCTCACTACCCCCTCCTTTCTGGCAACCACCAGTTTGTTCTCTGTATCTATGACTCTATTTTTGTTTTGTTGTGTTTGTTCATTTGTTTTGCCTTTTAGATTCCACATATAAGTGAAATCACATAGTACTTGTCTTTCTCTGACTGACTTATTTCACTTAGCATAATACCATCTAGGTCAATCCAAGTTGTTGCAAATGGTAAGATTTCATTCCTTTTTAATGACTGAGTAATATTCCATTGTGTGTGTGTGTGTGTGTGTGTGTGTGTGTGTGTGTGTGTGTGTGTGTGTGTGTGTGTTTGTGTGTGTGTGCCTCACAACTTCTTTGTCCACTCAACCATTGATGGATGCTTAGATTGTTTTCATGTCTTGGCTGTTGTAGATAATAATGCTATGAACATGGGATTGGAGATATCTCCTTGACATAGTGTTTTTTTCCCTTTGAATATAAACCCAGAAATAAAATGGCTGGATCACACGGTAGTTCTATTTTTAGTTTTTTGAGGAACTCCCAAACTGTTTTCCATAATAAATTAATTTTTGATTGGTAATCATATTTAACTGTATTTTATTTTGAATAAAATAATAGGAAACTAAAATATATTTCACATTCACTGCATATAGAAACTGTAATACTTCCCTCAAATGCACTGCACTAGCACATTAAACAATCCCTAATCATAAAGTAATTACATTAATATGAAAATAAAGGGAGACATCTCAATTTAGATTAAAAAAGTTCTTATCACTGAAATATTAGTTAACAATTTCTTTGATAAAATATAACAACTGGTAGTAAAGCTAAGAAATGTTTTTATATTTCCATTAAAGATAACATTGTATCATCTTTTATATGTCAACTATGAATTCAAACTGTGAAAGATCCAATAAGACTAAAATTTTTCCACTTACCCTTGTAAAAGCCTGCCCCCAAATTGTTCTTTTCCATCCCCCTTGCTAAACTCAAATTGTCTAACAGCTACTGGACTGTTACACCATCCTGGCTGCCCCTGCTTCCTTGTCCTGTGACCAACACATCCTCAGGTTCCCTATACCTTCTGAGAATGTGAACAGTACTCAATTCTAGGAACAACTTGAACTCTAAATAATTTCCATTAATCTTTAATCTTCCTGCAGAACACACTTCTTAGAGCTGTTCTCTCATGTCACAATGTTTTAATAAAAGGCTTTAGATAATGGCTTTGCTGGTTTTTTGTTTTTAATTTTCCTTTCACAAAGCTCATTATTGGTAGGATAAGTTTTGATTTACTTTTTCAATACTAGTCAGAAATAGAAGTGTGGAGTCTGCCCTTTACCCTTGGTGATGGATAATCACTGAGAGGCTTTGAGCCAGGGAATGGCTATAAAAGAACTGCTTCTATAAGACAATTGATTTAAAAATTCTGTGAATCATAGGTTAAGTTGAAGAGAATCCAAGAAGTCTTCCAGATGATTTTAAATATACAGTAAATAGGGACCTGATTTGGACTTATGACAGTAGAATGGAAAGGGAGGGATAGTTATGTAATGAATAATGTGACAGACTTATGAAAGGATTAGAAATAGAATTTACCTCTATAGTTTTGCGCATCAAATAATTTACATTAAAAAAGGAAAGTCAGAAAAGGAGAAGAGAGGTTTCCCTTTTGGGGATGAGGAGAGTGGGATGTTGACCAGAAAGAAATGACAGAGGAAAGTACTGTTTTAAACTTGAAAGTAAATTTATGTAGGGGATTTCAAGTAAGTCATCAAAATTGAGGGCATGAGGCTTAAAACGTAGAAATGATGACAGGTGAGTATTTGTGAGTTACCTGTACAAAAAGGATGTAGAGTCAAGATACTTCTGAAAGGATTAGGAGGAAAGAGAGAAGGAACCATAGAGGAAAGGACTAAGAGTAGACAGAAATGAGAGAAAGAGAGAAATTTGTCTATTGGAAGAAAATTGAATAAAATAAACTGTGTTTCATCATCTCTAAGTGCCTTAATTTGTGTGACTCACCATTTATTTTTACACCCTAAAGAGGGGGAAAGATGTACCAAATATGTACATCTTAGAATGAATGAAATACAGTGTATTTAGGATACAACAGGGGGATGGCTATGAGTCCATCATAATTATCAATAAAAGAGTAAGTATTTTATAAAAAATAGTTTACAATGATGAGTCCCATAAGGTGTAAATCTGTTTATATCTGGTGAGTAGATGTCTGTAATCAAAAGATCATTTGAAGTGAAAGAGGCTGAAACTTTGACGTGAAAGTCATCCCAAGCCATGGCTGTTGTAAGAAGCAGGCAAGGAGATTGGGAGAAGGTGGTATACCTGTCTGAATTAACTTCCAAAAGAAACTACCATCATGATTGTGTTAGAATAAAGGTCTGAACGTGGGACAGGACCTCTGCTAGCCTCTTTCTCCTGTTCGAGACTGTCCAAAAGGAAGACAGAACAGCTTCCTCTGGAGAAAATTTCCAAAAACATGTTGTCATCAAGAGAAAGCAAGGTGGACTTGTGAGAGGTTTCAGTTAGAATTAGAAGGTGAAAGGAGGGTCCAGGAAAAAGTTTAAATAGGAAGGAAAGATGGTTCACATGGACAGGAGACAGATTTACGTGCTCAAAAATGGCTGAACATCTAGTATTACTTGCATCTATTTTCCCTGACCCTTTACTGTCCTATACTAGGAACATTTGTCTCAGTCTTTAGTTTAAATAATGTCCTCCTAACAAATATTTTTATCTTTATGAAAGTTAGCTCAGTGTTAATTGTAAGACAAGCACTCTTAACATTAATGCACCAAATGGTAGTTCTACTGATAGAGAGTAGTAGATGCAAACACTAACGATGCTTGGTGAACACTGACTTACTTACTGAAAGTTGCCTCATCAATTCCTGGGGTTTACGTAGAAATTGTTTTTTGCCATTTCAGCCCATTCCTTAAGTGCCAGAAGTTTAATAGAGGGCTCTGGAATTAGAATAATTGGGTTGAAAAGTTAATCTTAGTCTTCTGAAAAAAGTGTTTGACAGTGATGTGCTGGCAAATGTTTAAAAACTAGCTTTCAGAGGGAAAAAGTCAAACTCCTGATTCATAGTGTTTTCTGATTTCTGGGGTGTACATATGACCACCACCATGACTGATTTCAAGCCACCAACAACCTGACATTCACTGGCCCATAAAACTGAAAATTTTACAGTTGGCTCTTGCTAGTGGGTGTCACATCATTTCATGCTGATATATCAAAGCAATATCATTTAGAAGAAAGAGTCCTGGAGTTTGTAGTGAAAGATATAGACCCTGGTCCTATCTCAACTTTCCACTAGTCTTTTAAGATCTGGTGAACAGGAACTATCTTACTTCCTTCTGCTTCCCATTATTTACTTCCTACTAGCTATGAGATATCCACAAGAAGGATGGTTAGAAAGATGGCAAGGTAGCTACTATTATTAATTTCCATTTGTCACAAAAGAAATTGAAAAAAAAAATTCAAGGTAAATAGTTAGACTTGGGCAATAGAGTAATAGAGATCAATCTTTAAAATTACTTTTATCTCAACATATTAATTTTAATTGCAATTATTTGCACTTCCAGGAAGGTAAAGTTAAATAACTGGTTCATAGAATTTATAAATGTGAACACATGGTTATAGGCTGCTCTGCCCCTCCAGGGGTTGGTCTGTGGATCAATCCTCTCTCTTTCCCTAGGTCTACATCATGGACTCTCAAAGGGGGTGGAGTATGTCACTCCTTTTATGTGTATGGCACACATACCTGTGGCATTAAAATTTCATGGTGAGGTGTGAGTAGGAAAAAAAAAAATGTCCGTAGAGACTCTTTGCATGATTTTTTTCTTCTGTTGAAGCACACTGGCTTTGTCAGTACTAATAGAACATTCTGTGTTGATGGGTGTGTTCTATTCTGTGCCGTGCATTACAGTAGCCACCAGCTACATGTGGCTATTGAGCCGTTGAGACGTGGATAGTGTGGCTGAGGAAATGAGTTTTAAATTACATTTACTTTTAATTAAACTTAAATAGCTACCTGCATCTATTGCTGCAGTATTGGACGGCACAGCTCTAGATCCTAGTGGAAAAGCCTCATTTAAAGACACATATGGGTGTCATTTATGAAAAATTATTTAAGCAGTTAACTAACAGTTGCTACTAACTAGATTCTTTTTTTCATTACACTAAAACATCTGATATCAGTTGATTTATGATTCTCTATGCTACAGAGTTTCTTTCAGTTCTCAAAAGACAGTAGGAGCCTGTGTAATCCATGACAAATGAATCACAAACTTGATGTCTTGTCTTAAGGTGGGAAGGTTCTCGCCATCCTTCCCTTGGAAATTAAAAATATACTGAAGGAATAAATAAAATACTCAAATAAAATAAGATATATGAAGGAGTCCAAAATGACATCCTTCCATCCAGTGGTTCCCATCTAGAACCCTACACACTAAATCAAATGTAAACAAGAAGAAAATTTCAAAGTCCATCATTTATTATTACTTTCATAACACCCTCAAAATTGAAAAACATTCAGAAATCAAAGGCTGCAATATCGATTTTTATTACTTCAATTTGTAATGGCTCATCTGATTGCACCTGTTCCGAGAGGGGAGACCAATTACCTTTTCTTACCCAATTACTAGATAATAATATTTAATAACTTTCTATAAAAATAACAATAAGTAAGAGCATTTTTCAGCACCATGCTAATTAATCTTACAGCAACACTATATAAGTAGATGTTACGACTAGTTTACAGATAAAGTATAGCAAAATTAAGGTCACATATACTAGTTAATAGAAGTAGCAGAGGCAGGATTCTGAGTCAATACCACTTGATACAAGATTTGTGTTCATAAGCACTCTTCATTTAAGTAAGCTTGAAGTGCACTGTTTAGAATGATCCTGATATGTGAGCTTATTTCTATTAAATATATGTATGTGCACAAAGAGTGAACTAGCCACATATTCTAAACTCCTAAGAATGGAGAATCCAATTCTAGAAGAGAAGAATTATTTTGAAAGAGTGTAGTATTACCAATAAATGTTAAATAACAAGCTTATTTGCACTGTAAAGTTTTACTAGAAATGAACATTGCTATATGTAGTATAATATAGTCACGGTGCACAAAATTTTTTTTAAAAAAGTAAGGTAATTTTTGACATTTTTGCCATACTGAAATTACAAAAAAAAAAAAAATCATTGTGTGACTGGGTCTACAAAAAACATACGTTGGATTGGTGATTATCTAATGACTAATGAAATTTATGTATCCAATCTAACTTTTCCAACTGAAATAATGGATTTTCATTGTATTTATAGTGAACTAAGGCAAAATTAATTCAATGTGATTGTACTGGATCAATGAAGCAGAAATAAGGGCAGATCTAGAAAGCATAGCAAAATGTTTTTAATTACAAGATGTTAACCTTCAAGAAAAATAGAATTTTTGTTGTGAATAGAATATATGATTGATAAGATCTCAGATGGAGATGAAAATCAATCCTGGTACCTTAATTATATATATATATATATGCATATATATATAATATATATATATATATATATATATATTTCTCTGTTTCTTAATACTGAAGTTCCTCAAGTACAGATTACAGCTTACCATGGAGCTATAGCTCCTCCTAGTAGCTAAGGGTTTATATGTAAAATGCAAAGAAGTGTATTACAGGTAGAGAGGCAAGCATTAAAGAAAAATCACAAAGTGGTTTATAAGGAAACAAAATGAGAGAATTTCACTTCTTTTGCCCCATATATATCCATAGAAAGTCTAGAGAAAGATGAAGTATACCAATTCTTATAGCATTTATTTAGTGAAGTAAAGACATATAAGCTGTTATTATATATATATATATATATAGAGAGAGAGAGAGAGAGAGAGAGAGAGACTCAGTACATAATAACTCAGTCCACATTGTTACCTGTCTTTTGTTATTACAAAACACTCAAATTCATTTCCCAAAGGAAAACAGTGCCTAATGACAGAAATTGTACTGTATCTGCAAGCCTGGAAGTAACATGTGTAGTTGTTCTGTCCCCATTTAACCAGCACCAGCCACGCTTAAGTGAAGGAATATATGCAGAACTAGCCACCACTTGAAATACTTCCCTTATAGGCTTCTGGACTTAGATCTTCAGACACAAGGAATTTGTGTGAAAGGTTTTGCACATCAGCGTTAAGTCTGGCAGAAATTTATCCTGTTTTCTTATTCTGATAAGTCAGTTCTCAATCTTTACATCAACCTGAGGTTTATTTTGATGAGAAATTGGATGAAAAAATGGGACTCCATTCTTGTATCATCAGGTTGCCCAGAATTTCTTTTGACTAGGGTTATTTCATAAGAGCTAAAATCATCAGGGCTATGTTTTCCCCTCCTCTTTTACTATAGTGATGTGGCAGTCACATAACAAGAAGTGTCAGAAAGGTAGGATCCAAACTGCCATGTCCCTGAGAAGACCACATAAAGGTATTTTCAGATTTATAGTTTCAAAGAACAAGCTAGATAAGTGCTTTTCTTTTCTGTAAAAGAAAACCTGCAGATGTACTGGAAACATAGAAAATCATTACCAGGTAATGAAAGAGAGAATTCTTGAATTTGAATGTAGTAGTATCCATAAAAGAGAACTGTTAGATTAAGCCCAGAACAGTTATTGATACAAGTAAATACATAACTAAACAAAAACTCAATGGTATTATTGAAAAATTTATTTACTTAATTTTTCTATCAATAAAATAGTATAAGACAAAGTAATATTTTTAAAGCATAAAATGGAGTTTCAGATCAAACTTTAAGTTAGATATGAATGGAGTAAGTGAAAGAATGATGCTCAGTTAAAACCTCTACTTTTGGTATCTATATTTGTAAAATTTTAAATAAAGTTATACCAGTACTACTCAGCCATAAAAAAGATTGAGATTCTGCCATTTACAGCAATGTCAATGGACATAAAGAATATTATGCTTTATGAAATTAGTCAGAGAAAGACAAACACCATAAGATGTCACTTATATGTAGAATCTAAAAAAATAATACAAAGATGTATATAGCAAAACAGAAACAGACTCACAGATACAGAAAATTAACTAGTGATTACCAGTGGGGAGTGGGGGGGTAGGGCAAGATAGAAGTATGGGATCAAGAGATACAAACTACTGTGTATAAAATAGGTCAGCAACAAGGATATATTGTACAGCACAGGGGAATATAGCCATTATCCTGTAATAACTTTTGATGAAGTATAATATGTATAAATACTGAATCACAACCCTTGTATACCTGAAATTAATATAATATTGTAAATCGACTACACTCCAATAAAAAATAAATATAAAAAATAAAATATACCAATATTCAATTTGTTTAATGTGAATGTGAATAAAGTTTAATTCTAATAATAATCCTAATTGTGTGACAGAATCTAGAATTAAGTATCTGAATTCTTAAATCATTCATTCACTCATTCAGAAATCATAAATTGTTGTACACTTCTGTCCAGTGCAAAGGTAAAAGATAAAGTCCTTGCCTTTCAAGAAGCACATAGATTAGTGAAAGACCTGGACAGCAAAAATGAGAAATAGTGAGAGAAGGGGGAAGGAGAGAGTAAAAAATTAAAAGAATGCTGTCAGATGCAGGGCCAGATATAATAAACCTTAAACAAGCATAAATGTCTTAAATTGCCCTCTTAAAAGAAGTCTGCTGGAACAGATTCAAAACAAAATTCCAAACTATGCTACTTTTGCAAAACACATATAAAGCTAAATGGCATAAGAACACTAAAAAAGAAAAGACTAAGCAACAATGCATCAATAAATTTGAACTAAAGCAAAAGCAAGTAGCAGTAATGGTCATTGGAAATCGGTGTGGTTCTTTGGAAACAAATTGGTTATATATGAAGGACATGAAAATATTCACTCTATTTTTTTAATTGAAGAGTCTGACCTATAAAAATATAATTTTTGTTATAAAAAGCAATACATGTGCAAGGTAGAAATAGGAAAATAAAAGAAAATCTCATAAAGGAAAGATTACAAAATACCCACTACCAGAAGTAACAGTTGTATAGTGCTATAATATTATTTGGATAACATTAGAGCTAGTTTAATAATTAGTTTTATGTAGAACATAGTATTTGGTCACCAGAATTTTTATAGCAATAATATAGTCTTAAAATTCCCCCATGTCATTAATTTTCTACAGCATGGTTTTTAATACCTCCCTAAAATTTCATCACAGAGATAGAGTATAATTAATCCCAAACTTAGACATCTATATATTTTCTAAATTGTCACTTTTATCAAAAATCGTGAAATAATCATCTTTCTAGGTATATTGTGAAACATTTCTGATAATTTCCTTGGAACAATTTCTAAAGAGGAATCTCATGGATAATGCATTTGAGTATGTTTGCCTTTTACCACATCTGAATACATTTTTTACAACACTTGACTAAATTGCTTACTAAATTATGTAGTTTTCTACATTTTGATGGGTTTTAACAATTTGCAGACCAACCAGGAGTATAAGAGTGTGCTCATTTAACTGCATCTTTACCACAACTGATTACTGTTATTTTTAAAAAATAGTCATTTGTTTGGTGAAAAATTATGTCTCGCTGCTTGAATATTCATGCCACTGCCTGCTAATGAGATAAATATGAGTGAGGTTAAATATTCATTTGTTTGACATACTAATTTTTCCTAGAACTATTTCCTTGTATAAATTATCAAGAAAAACTATAACTCAAAAGGAATATATATGCATATGTATGCATAAAGATCTTCATTAGTTATTTATTAGTAAAATATTGTAACAAAGTGACCATTATTATGAAAATGCTTAAATAGATTATGATGTATGTTCTTCATGGGATATTTTGCAGTCATTCAAATGATATGTCTGAAGACCGTGGAGCATAATGGACAAAATAATCACATGTTATAATGGTGAAATGTCTTGTATGTGAAAGTGCTAATGTATGTAACTATGGATCATGTGGACAAAATTAAAATGACAAGAAGATGTAAGATTGTGAGATTAGAGAGATTATTTTTGTTTGCTTTCATTTCCACAAATTTCTTAAAAAAATATTAATATAGTTTTACGATGTAAAGAAAGGAGGAGGAGGAATTTGATGATGACCACAAAAGAAATGGAGATGCTTTTGATGTGTCACTTATTCTGACTGTCACTGTCATCACCAGGATTCAGGTCTGATTAACTACTGAACTGATAAAATGTCACCTTGTCTCTAACCTTGGCTCATAGTTTTCAGTGGTTGTTCTTTTTTTAATGGAATAAAGTTGAAACTTTCCTAATATGTTATACACAAAATTATTTGAATGTATAAAGTGAAGGCTCTCATGTTTGACAACCTGGGTTGTATCCCAGTGCCACCAGTTAATAACAGACTGATTTTCAAGAGGTTACATATCATCCTTGTGGCTAAGTTTCATTTTCTGTAAAATGAGGATACAAGTGGTTTCTGACCCTGGTTCCGGCCTATTATCAGTGATTGCCTAGTAAGTGAGACTCAATAAGTGTTAATAATAGCATGATTTGTATCACCTTCGTACTCACGGTGCCATAAAATCTTGCCCCAAGTTACCTTTTAATTCTCAGACCTATTATGTTGGTTAGTGCTATATTAGTGACTGTTTAGAAACAGCCTTTGCCACAAAACACATTACGCAAATATTTTCTCATATCATCGCCACACCACAGCTCCCACAACTGACCACCTGGGTTGCCCTTCCCCATCCCTGTTATGCATACATTTCCAAATCTCTAAAATCCTGGTCAACCTCAAAATAACGGTCAGTAAAATACAATACCTTCCCAGGATTGTGATGAAGCCGGCTTGTACTGGCTCACGAGTGCTGAATATTAAATTATTATAAACTTTGTGAGCTGGTTGGCATAATTCTGGCACATTGATATCAAAAAAAGGAGACTATTTGCACCAGGGGAATTAGATGATGCTATAAATAAGCCCTCTCTGCCTATTTTTTTCTTCCGAGAACCAGTTGTTAAACATTTACTGGCACGCCACCGTACCTTTACACCTTTAAGCTCTTCTGATTCTTACCTAACACATTGGGCCACTCGTTTTAAATCAGAAGACATCTCTTCTCAACTTGCTTTCACGACATTTCAAAGTAGGATACAGTCACTCAGCAGGACACCTCTCAGGGTGCCTCATCTGTCTCCTGTGGATAATATTGACTTGACAGCTTGGTTAAAGGATAAATCAAATGAACCCATAGCCAATTCATTTGTAAATTATCAAGTTCAATAGGAAGGGAAGTGCTATAATTACCATTGAACATTTCATTTTAACTTGATTTTAAAATTAAATAACTTAGAGATGTATTATTGTTTTTAAAACACTGCTCCAGAAACAAGAATATGTCTCAACACTCAACACTGGAATATTAAATCTGAAAACACCAAGGTCACTGGATATTTTTAATCATGGATCTTTAGTTCTATGATGAAATTGACTTAGTTTTAAAGCATACTTCCTACTTAAGTAAATTGTGGAATTAGGCACATAAAGAAAAAATAGAAATTGTATAATTTGAATTTTTTTCATTTTTTTCCATGCAGGTTGGTATTAAGAATAATAAAACTAGAATGGATTTACTATGAAGCTAATGAATTTAAACTTTAAGGCCCTTCACTTAGAAGTGGTTTTTCTAAGGTCTTCTGTCTAATTTTGTATTTATAATTTAGCGTTCTTTTTATTAAAGGAGATTCCCGAATCATAAAGGTCAAGGTCCTTTTTCGGTTCTGATAGGAACATTTATCTTCCACTCTAAGTGTCACAGTTCAGAGCTCAGGCTGAGGGGCTGGTCTCTGTGCCTTGTTTTCCCAAAGGGTCTCTCTGATGTGTTTCATTGACTCCCTGGACCTAAGTCAGTCTTTATGTCACAATATGTCTGCACATAACCCAGAGGGTAGAAGGTAAACAAAATATTTAAATTTAATCAAGATCCTGGATCTAGGGTCCATTCAAAGGAAAAATTTTTTAAGTTGAGCTTTTCATTGACCTCCAGGTTCTTGGTGGAATTGTCAGAAATGAGAGAAACATACATTGCAAAATGCCACACGTTTTATTCAGACCCAGGACTCTGTAAAGTACGTGTTTGTCAGCTTCCAGTCACGTAATAGTACGTCCTTTAATCTTACTTTAAAAAAAATTCTTAGAAAAATTTAAAAAATTAAAAAAAAATTCTTAATGAAAGATTTCAGTTGCTTAAGATGTCTTTCCCCTATGTAGCAATATAATTTGAACTACTAATGGCAATTAAAAACTGACTGGTTCTTTTTTGATTGTTAGCAAAAACAAAAAGTTACAATCTAGTGGATTGTAAAAAAAAAAAAAAAAAAAAAAAGAACCTAGCTAAATCTGGCTAGATTCAAAAAAAAAAAAAGAAAAGAACCTAGCTAAATCTGGCCTCACTGATATGATATACTTTCAAAAATTACTTGCTACATTTATCTTCATAAGTGATAATAAAATAATGTAATTATTGGTTGATATAAGCAGATCCTAATATTCTTGTGTACATGTCACCTCTTACCTGCTGAGGGGGAAGTCTGGACATCACAGGAGAGAGGCTGGAGCAGCCAGGAAATGTAGCCACTCTTAGTGGCTGGTTACACGAACATTCAATATTTTGACACTAGTCATGCTGTCCCATTATCAGCCTTGTTTATCTAAATACTGTTGTCCTATATTTAAATTTTAAGCATATCAAAATAGTCCTTCTTAGTTTTTATTAAGTGTAAAAGCAAGTAGCCTAATACCAAATTCTTCTTGAAGATGTTTCTAAGAATACTACTTGCAAGCTGTATTGAGATCAGTGACATATCAGTGAGTGAAAATGACACCCATCCCATAATGCATAGAGCAAAGTGTCTAAAAACACTTGTAATAAAGTTGTTTCTAAGAGTGTTAGTTGCAAGTTACATTGAAAATAACGTTATATTGTAACTGTAACAGTGAATGAGAGTTACACCCATTCTTTAATTCATGTAGAAGACAAAAAGGATTTTGATATGCATCTATGAAGAAATAAGATCATGATTTTGAAGCAGAATGTATAAGGTATGTATGCATAATCAGAAACAAAGTGTTGTATGAATTTATCTTTATAAGTAATAAGCCATGAAATCAATCCTAATGCTCTCAATTCTCAGACTTTGTGTTAGAGGGTGGTGTGCAGCTGTCTGATTTCTGGAACCCCAACTACACATTGCAGTGCTAGAGGCTCTTGTTCAGACAAACCTAGAATGTTCATTCCTGAAGTGTGTCCTTCAAGGTGTTTACAGCAGTAACTCTGTGCAAGCACACTTAACTCTCAAATAGCCCAATGAGGTATGAAATATAAATTATTTTATATATGATTAACTTGATTAATAAAAGTGTGTTTGTTTTAACTGTAGCAGAACATGTTAAGTGAGTGATGCATCAAAGAATGAGCTATTTTCTGCATGACATGAGCAAAGGATTGAATATTTTTTTGAAATAAGATTTCTTGCATTTATTTGAAGCAAAACACCCTGAATTTATTAGTATTAATGCAAGTCAATACATTATAACATCTTCACTTTTATGTATGTGTGAATTTCACAAGTTCTGACAACATGTTAACATGTTAGTTACAGTCAACACAGAGAGCCCTGATATGATGGGTGAGTTTATACATTAGAACAGGCTCCAACTCATCTAGCACCTCTGTTATGGATGCTAATACTTTCCGTTCTATATCTTCCACTTTTAATCTGTCCTCTGTAAGTCCTTTGCACTTACATACCTACTGCATACCTTTACCTTGAACAGCTTCTCACTTTTCAGCCTAGTTTCCTAATTAAACACAAACCTCATTTCACATGCCTTTCTTGACTTATTCATTTAGTATGACTTAAGAACAATAAGGGAGCGACATATATGAATTGGAATATTGTTTTTGCTTGTCTTAGCAATTTTGTCAAGGGTATTTTGAATCTCTTCTTCAAAAGTTCCTTCTAATGGCATAGTAATTGTTTTTATGATATTTCCAATGAACTATGAAGTACTCTCCTGTCAGGCCCCATTCTTGTGATAATGAAGTCTAGGAGAGGGGTGCCCTCATTTAATCCTGGATTGATATTGAAGAGTTGCCCCCCATCCTTTTTATACAAGAGGTATGAAAAGACGAGGGGAGACAAGATTCAAATGAAATCATTATTATCTTTATCATTTTTTATCATCAAATACTTATTGATACTTGTCCTTTGCCCAAAGCTCAAAGGACTACTGTAATGAATTTTAAAAGCCCCTGTCCAATCTTGGAATATTTATACAGAGAAAAATAAAGCATCAGTAAAAGTTCCTTGGAGAGCTTTTGAAAATAGACATGGGTTGCACAATATCCCCATAAAATCTTTCCAAACAATGAGAATATTAGCAAAATGGCTGTTAATTAAATGCTTAATCCGTGCTTATTTAATCCAGTACTTGATGGATCGTATACTTATTGACTGCCAATTCAACACTTAATAACATGGGGGGGTGCCTCTTGAGATCAATATATAATCTAATTATACTTGTTTTATGGCATTTGGAATATAAATTCAAACCTTATTTCACATGGTTTTATCTTTGTATCATCTAGCATTTCCATTTAAATATTGTAAAAATAATTTTCTTCTCTCTTTTCCTATTCATATGTCCAACTGTTTCACTATTTTTACATATTAGTCATACATTAAATTCCCTCTCTGATAATTTCAACTTCTGCATAATGTTTAGGTCTCATTCCATTGATGATAGTTTGTTTCTCTTGTTTTCTTTGAACACCTTATAATTTTTTATGGAACTACCTTTAAAGAATAGGACTGTATGTTTCCCTAGATTATTCCTTAAAGAATGGCATTTACCAGAGGACCAAAATGGAAGCATTGTATATAATAGTCGAAATCTTTTAAGTATCGATAATAATAAAATATATTGTTATAAAATTCTCATCTTGGTTAAAAGAGGCTCTTATTCCATTATTTTATTTTGTAATTCAAAATGGTTACAAGTGGCAATTTGAATTTTCAAACTCATTGATTCCTAATTTCATTAATTATGTGATTATTATGTGCTTGTATTAATTTTACTAGGTCATTTGTAAATATTATCTTATTATGTAAATTATAATCATTTTTAAAATGTTACCATTATTTGGATGTATTCAACAGGAAATAAGTAGGTTATTTGATCATTGACAACATGAAAAATTTTGTATTTTGCATTTTGTATAAAGTAAAAATAAATACGTATAAGCTCTGTCATCAAATAACTAATAATCAACTATGAAAGATAAGGCAATAATTCAAGCAAATATAGTTTAACTATAAATTGTTAAATGTTGTTAGCTATTTTTATTGGAGATATCAGTGGAAATTTATTAAATAAGTTAGAATTTTTGTAGGACCGGAATTAAAAACAGGCTTTATTCTTTATTTATTTATTTATTTAATATTTGTTTTTATTATTATTCTGTGAAAGAAGTAAGGTAATCTGATAAATTGGGACTAAGTTAGGCTAGTAGGACAATCAAGGAAAAAATATCTTTAAGAGATGAGTGCCAAAGAATAGAAAGGAATCATTTATGGAAAATTTTTCTGGAAATAATATTTCCAAAACATGGGAACAGCAAATACAAAGGCCCTGAGGCAAGATGAAGCTTAAATACAATCAAGGAACAAAAAGAAGCTAAAAGGTTAGGTCAGAAGATAACCACACAAATTTACCCCAGCGGTCCCTAACTTCAAGTACGTGGATATATTCTTGAGGTGAGTTAGACATATATATCATCCAAAAAACAAAAAAAAAGTTGACTCCAAAGTTACCCTGGAAATTCTGAGTGAGACTCTTTACAAAGGCACAACCATATTAAAGATCACAGCCATCATTTCTCCAAACTCCACTCTGGCCATCACTTGCAGGCATTTAATGGGGGTGTTTAATATCCTCTCTAAAATATTGGGCAGGAAGAACATGTCTGCACCGTGCACCTAGTGTCTCACAATTGAAAATTAGCTGAAGCTCACCGGGCTGATGGCTTTGCTGTTTTTTTTTTTTTTACCTTTTATTAAGAGTCCCATCTCTTTTAAGAACTGGGATATATTTTTTGAGAGAAATAAACTATAGGAAAATTCAACTGACAGAGATCATACTTTACTTGACTTTTCTGTTCTTTGCTACATTTATTTGTTGAGACAAAGGTCTGTTCTTAGCCTTTTTTTTTTTTTTTAATTTATTTATTTATTTATTTATGGCTGTGTTGGGTCTTCATTTCTATGCGAGGGCTTTCTCTAGCTGCGGCGAGTGGGGGCCACTCTTCATCGCGGTGCGCGGGCCTCTCACTGTCGCGGCCTCTCTTGTTGCGGAGCACGGGCTCCAGACGCGCAGGCTCAGTAGTTGTGGCGCACGGGCTTAGTTGCTCCGCGGCATGTGGGATCCTCCCGGACCAGGGCTTGAACCCGTGTCCCCTGCATTGGCAGGCAGATTCTCAACCACTGCGCCACCAGGTAAGCCCCTTAGCCTTTTTTTAATGACTCTGTTAGATATAATGGACACACAGTAAATTGCACATACTTAAAGAACACAATTTAAGTTCTGAAATATGCATATACCCATGGAACTGCCAAAACAATCAAGAAAAGGAACATATCCACCACTTGCAAGTGTTTTTATGCCTCATTCATAAAGCTCCTTTTTTCCCCCATATTCCACCCCTGCACATCCCCAAGTGACCACTGATATGCTTTCTTTTTTTTTTTTTCACACACACACACACACACACACACACACTGTATTTTATTTTTACAAGAGTTAAATAAACTGACACCAAGCATTGTAAATGGATGACCACAACAAAAGCAACAATGATTGCAATTACCAAGTAGGCAGAAATGGAGACATAACAATCCAGGCAGAATTATCAGGAGTAAACATGGATATAAGAAAACATAATGTTTAATTCTAATCTAGTTTTATAAAAGCAGTGGTCTTCACATCTACCTGTGCTTTAGAACCAGCTGGAAATGTTTTCTTAGTGAAGTTTGTCAGGCCTACTTCCCAGAGATTCAGATTTGGGAAGTTATATTTTTAAAAACTCCACAGGTGATTCTATTATTCAATCAGGTTTGTAAACTAGGGGACTAGAGTAGTTGACAGCATCAGAGGAATGGTAAGAAAGGCAAGGTTGACCCAGAGGCTAAGAAGACAACATTTATTTCAGGATGCAGTAAAGGGTTGATAAAGTACTTTGTTAGGATAACACATGTGAAATGAAAAGGATTATGAATCAGAAAAGTCATTTTGGGAAAATTTTCCAACATATAAGACTAATCAGTGAGGAGAAGTTGGGTGAAGAAGCCTTGGAGAGAAAGTAAGGGAAGGACCAGAGGTTGGAGAAGAGTTAGTTAGACAGATAGATGATACATACAGAGAGATACAGATGTATTTATTTACATATATTATTTGTCATAATGGTGTTGGTGCATGTAAATATCTTACTGAACATGCTTCTCAATTTATATACTTTAATGGCTTATTTCTGAAAAGGATTTTTTTATTTCTGATGTGAAAATCTCTAATACAGAGACAGGTATTGAGGTAGTCTGGTCAAGAGGGTTTTGACCCAGGCAGGGGCATGGGAAGTCCCCCAAATTACACAGGTAACCATCTACTCTGCTTAGAAAAGGAGTTGCCTATGTTATTAATGAAATTAAGAACTCTAATTTTAGAACAGCCAATTGAAAATCATTCCAAATATAAATTATTGTAGCCACAAAGCAAGCAACTGGATAGCAGGAGAGAACAATAGGTCAGACAACAAAAAGCAAAGCTTTCTTGTACTATTTCTCCTCTTGACAAACAAAATTCACAATGCTCATTGTTAAGTTATTGGGAAATCTCTGTTACACCATGATGGAGGTAGGCTGTGATGATATTCACCAAGTCAAAGAGAACTATGGAAGGAGTCCAAAACTATGGCTGGCACAAAATAGATACTCAATAAGAATGTGTTAGATAAATTAATGAGTAGCAGGAAGTAAGTGACATAATATAAGGCAAATCAGGCAAAGAACTGAGACAAATTTTGAACAAGCCTTTGGAAATGTCTAATAAATACTAATTATCATTTCTTCTAGATTTGCTTGGATTCGTGGACACAATGTCAAAGCATTCATATTTTAATCCCATGAAGAAGATAAATGAATGTGTCATTATAACAATAATGTATTATAAATATCATTTATTACCTTCTATGTGCCCCTAGAAATGTATATATACTTCCCATGTATCTGTAAACTGTTCTATAACATAAATATTTTGATCCACAGTTACAGATGAGAAATTTGAAGTTTCAATGTCTTGGTAATTGTTTTTATTGCATTTAATTTTGGGTTACCTTTTTATTTTTGGAACAAGATAATGGTTTTCCGTTTATGGTGTTGATATAAAATTTCTATTTTTTTTCAGATCTATTAAGGTATAGTTGACAAAGAAACTTATAAGCTTTTAAAGGTGATGATTTGATATACATATACATTGCGAAAGGGCCACTCCCACATAGTTAATTAACCCATACAACACCTCAGAATTTTTATCTTTCCTTTGTGTATATGTGAGAACATTTAGGTCCTATTCTCTTGACAAATTTCAATTATACAAAACAGTATTATCAACTTAGCTACCATGTTATACATTAGATCCTCAGGCCTTATTTAACTTAGAGCTGAAAATATGTACCCTTTGACCAACCTCTCCTTATTTCCCATACCTCCCTGGTTCTGGTTCAGGCAACCATTTTCTTCTCTTTTTCTATGAGTTGTTTGTTTGTTTGTTTGTTTGTTTTTGGTCCCACATATAAATGACATCATGCAGGATTTGTCTTTCTCAGTCTGACTCAGCTCACTGCTCTCAAGGTCCATTTGTGTTGTTGCAAACAGCAGTCTTTCCTTCATTCTCACAGTTGGTAATTATGTACGGGGAGCTCATTTTGAACTGAAGTTCAACATTCTCCACACCTTCATGTCTTTTTAAGTTATCATGGAAGCTTCTCTGCTTGAAGATAGAAAAAAATAGAAATTTCATTAAATAATTCCCCTTGACTACTCAGGCAAGACAAGCCTTTCAGACACACACCTCGGAGGAATCGCCTCATTCCAGATTCTGAGTCTCACCATTGCAAGGACTGAGATTTCAAGACCTGCTTTCTTCTTGCTTGGGAAGGGGCAGAGACTTCTGAGGAAAATAAGCAAACGAAAAATAATTTTTTTTTTGGCCGTGTGTGCAGCTTGAAGGATCTTAGTTCCCCGACCAGGGATTGAACCTTCACGTTCGACAGTGAAAGCGCAGAGTCGTAACCACTGGACTGCCAGGGAATTCCCGCAAACAAACAAAACTGACATGAAAAACAAAATATAAACACACACACTCACAACAATGACGTATTTACTTAAAAATATTTCACTGAATTCCGTATTCAACTAGACACAAAATCCATGCTCTAATGGAGCTAAGCTTATAATGGGGAAGAAAGACAAAAAGAATAGAAAAATGAGTAAATCTCATAGAATACCAGAAGGAGATTGCTTGCTATGGTGATAAACATAAAACAGGATAATGGTGATTATGGGTGAGGAAGGGGATGCAATTTTAAATAGTGTGGTCAAATAGGCCTCCTTGAGAAAACAACATTGGAATAAAGACCTGAAGAAATAAAGGAGTGACTCTTGTAAATATCTAGGAAAAGAGAATTCTAGAAAGAGGAACAAAGTATTTGAGGTCAGTGCAACGACAGCAGAGTAGCCAAGGGTGAGGGGAGAATAAGACTAAGTTAAAAAGTGAAAAGGGGACCTGACTTGTATGGTGCTCAAGGACTATGGCATTAAAAATGAAAAAATAAATAAATAAATAAGGGTTTACAGGGACCAAAATGTTCAGGTCAATCAGTCATTACATTCTTATCCTCTCTGGAGGCTACTTGGGGGGTCAAAGTATAACCACAGCTTAATTAATGAATAAAGCATCAGGTGAGAAAGTTCCTCAGGTAATGTTGGTGATGTGTTCTCCAGTTACACTGACACATGTTTGCCCTCCATGGAGAGGCGTCTCCTGTCTCCAAATAGCACTGGATGCACCCTGCACAATTCTCTTTTATAACTCTGCCTCTCACCCCCACTTCTGTGTTAGGTAGACCACCTCTTATTAACTGAAATTTCCATCACTGATTTTGCCAGCATTGTACATAGTCCTACAGAAAAACTTTTCACTTATCTTCTTAATTGGAATAATATGCCTCTGGAAACACCTGTATCACTTATTTAATATAACATAGCTGTATTGATAAAATTTGTCTCAGGAAAACGATAATAATCAAATGTTAAATGTGTACAAGGCCCTGGGCTAGTTGTTTTAAGTACATGGTTTTACATTATTATCCAAATAAACCTATGATATCCTAATAAATGATCTTCATTTACAATGAGAAGTTTTAATGATTGTGTCTGCACTAAATATTAATATAGTCACAAATAGCTGCCATTTCCTGAGGGAGGACCATTAATTCCCATCTCATTTATGTTGGGCTTGGTCACGTGACTTGGATTGCCAAATTAAATATATATAGAAGATTTAAGAAGCAGTATATGTACCCTTTTCCTTCTTCAACAATGCCAAGTGCCCTTTTCCTTCTTTAACAATGATGGCAATCACCCAGATAGAGGATGTTCCATTAACCTGGGTCCCAGTGTGAAGATAATGTAAACTGGATCTGTAGCTCACATTTGTCATGGAATAAGAGTGAGAAACAAGCCTGTGACATGGGCCACTGAGACATAGAGAAGCAGGTCCCTTTTTATTATTATTACTGCAACCTAATATAGTCTGTTGTGTCTGTTTAATCCACACCCTGAACCTAAATCTTGTTGGTCATTTTAAATATGGATGCAGATTTGACTAATTTACATATATTAATTTTATGGTATCATTAATATCCAAAGTTCTATATAGGTAGTGACAGTTACAGTAAAAAGAAAAGATGTAACCATTAAAAATAGAATTTTGACTTGAAAACAGATTATCTCTAAAGAGAATTTCCAAAATTTTTTTTTTGCATTGGAAGTTTCATTTGCAATAAATCACAGACTCTCCTGGTGTGATCACTCTAACTAGCAGTCACTTAAATAGAAGTTCTGATATGGTATATCAATAAGTACAGTTATGATGTCACCTTGTGAAATGGCTGCATATCTGCCAATTGCTCTGTCCCCAAACTTTTACCTGATATTCAATCAAATACTGAGATAGTTTTTCAAACTATTTATTTGAAACTTTTTATTTTTTTTGGTCTTCAAAAACACTAGGTATTTAGCCAAAGTTAGATTACATTTAGAAATCTTAGTTCATCATTAATTGACCCACTAAGACCAAATATAGAAAAATTAAAACTTTTAACATCTGTAGATAATAAATGTTTGACTATCAAGGATCGTTACCCAAAAAAGTATAAATTAGTATTCACAGTGACAACTTGATGAAATTCATTACTTCACCTATATTCTTAATAAACAACTCCTCACTCTAAAAACAAATCTTTTAAGTAGATTAAGCTTGTGCTTTGTTTTTCTCATTCACTTTAAGTTAGTCTGAGAGTTCATAGACCTAAACATGTTTAACCTTGAAAAAACGTTCTCTTTCACTATAAGATGTCAAATTATCTTTAATGGAGGGAGTCCTGATTTCTTGGTGACGTTTTCTATAATGAACAAACTTTTGAGTTTTGCATTTAAATAGCCTGGTGTTTTGTCTTGTCTCTTCTAATGTAGGCATCGATTGTGAAGTAAATATAGATGAATGTCTATCAAAGCCCTGTCTCCGTGACGGAACTTGTATTGATGGCATAAATCATTACACCTGTGACTGCAAGAGTGGGTTTTTCAGAACACACTGTGAAGCAAAGGCAAATGACTGCCTCTCACATCCTCGTCTACATGGCAGGTAGCTACTTTTATTTTTCTATTATTAAATATAAGAAGGCAAATTTAACTCACAATATTTAAAACTGAATCTCAAGGAAAAGTTGATAAAGGTAATTTTAATTATGCTTTTTCATAAAACAAGAGCTAAGTACAGTTAAGATGACAGATGCTGCCCGTTTAACTTAATGAAATGCACTGATACATTATCTCTGCCCTTCTTTTATTTCTGCTCATTAGCATAAAGTAATTTTCAATAAATGTGGATTAATTGGACTTTAATAATCTTAAAGGTAATGCTCACAGTAATAGTAGTAGCAGGTAGGATGATGAGAGATTCTATTATTTGCTCTATGGAGGGATAATACCACACACTTAGTATTTAAAATGTTCCTAAATAGACC
The DNA here is from genome assembly GCF_965194825.1 of Balaenoptera physalus. Taxonomy (NCBI): domain Eukaryota; kingdom Metazoa; phylum Chordata; class Mammalia; order Artiodactyla; family Balaenopteridae; genus Balaenoptera; species Balaenoptera physalus. Next base: position 106,369,885 of record NC_138888.1, read on the forward strand.
GGTTCTTTCATCCCTATGTGCAGATAAGACATTTTGTGAATCTCTTTATGGAGTTGTATAATAACTATTCTGCTCATGGATAGAATATTAGTTTATGCAAATCTAGAGTGGGGATATTTCTAGAAGATGCAGGTGACAAGGAGGGATGACTCAAAGAGGCACCCAGCTGCCTTCCTCAGCACCATTTTTCTTTCCTAGTCTTGCCACAGACTTTGTAAGCCAGAGAGGGAGGATGAAGATGGGTAGTTCACTACAGTGCCGTTTGGCCCCAGCTGATTTCAGTTTCCTACATAAGCCCTAGACATTTTTTTTTAATCTTTTCAAGCTGTTTTTTTTTTCTTTCTTTCTTTCCATTGCCATGGGGAAAATGGCAAAAATGAGAACTGATTTGTTCTTTCAGTCCAGTCACCTTGAAGGATAAGAAAGCAGAAATAGCCTCTGCCTTCTATTGCTCATGGGAATGTGTTTTTTCACCTGACCTGGAAAAGAAAAAAAATTAAACAGTGAACCCTCTTGAAATTATGCTTTCACTGTCTTACTTATTTAAAAAAATAATTCTGTGTTTCAGATGCATAGACTTCATTGATAAGTATCAATGTTCATGCAGTGCAGAATGGACTAGTTCAAGATGTAACATCAAGGTTAACGTAAGTTTTATAATTTTTACTAAATTTAAAGTAATTTAAAAGAAATACAAAACAGTTAGCAGATATGTGGTCCTCTCAAAAAACCCATAAGACATTTGGTCCACACCAAAAGATCCTTGATATTTGGTCCTTTCGAAAACGTTGTGAAATGGGCCAAATATGCTCTTGGACGTTTTGGATAGGACCAAATATCCTGTGGGAAACAAGCTATTTGCTGTAGGTCTCAGAATCATTATTTCAGCAATTACTGATGATTTAAGTGCCTCTCACCTTTCCTTTGGAATTTCTTTTTTGTAATCTTTGCTGATTCCAAACAAAACTAAAAATCATAGCTTCTTTCACCTCCCCCTGCCCCGTCTATTGCTATCGTAAACTTCTGCAATATGGAGTCCTCAATCAACTAAATCCTGGAAGTGGCCATTGTCCAAAGAGCTCAGAAGGCTTATGATTTGCCATCTGCCTCCCCCTCTCTGATATTAGGACACACAGGTGTCTGTGGATGTGTAGGGATGAGGAGATTAAATGGATCCATACACAGCAAGGAGAAAAATAAGTATGGGATGGATGTACCAAGAGATGGGTACATGTAGAGAACCTCAACACCAGTAATGCTCTCAGAATCTGTCTTCTGATCTTCAGGCATATGACCTGACGTGATTGACACCTGCTATTTTATGTGGAATGTGTCATCTGCTGAGAAGTTTCGGTTACCTGAAGTTTAAGACCATTCATGGTGGATGAGAATCTCATGTGCCTTCCTGGACAATGGGAAGTTCTTCCAGGTCCTTCCTGGCTGACAATGACATGGTAAAGGAAGGAAGTACAGGCACTAAAGACAGCCTTTGGCATTGTAAGACTATGGATATTTTATTTAAATCCTTCGTGTCTCTTTCCTTTATCAGTAAAATACAGCTCCTATATTGCAGGGTCGTTGTGTGATGATACACATTAAATGTGGCTGATACTCAGTAAATGATGTTTTTGGAGGGAGAAACAGAATTGAACTGCAATTTTGCTAGTTACCTTCTGTGTGCTCTAGGACAAATTACTTGCAATCTGAAATCATGTTTTATCTATTCAATGAGGGTAATCATAAGAACTACCTCTTAAGTTGCTGTGAGAATTAAATAATGCAGGTAAATCAACTAGCACATATTTTGACACATTTTTGAAGCCTAATAATATATTGACATTTTGTGGATTTGATCCTAGATAGTGAAAGCCACACTTGATGTGGAGAAGGAGATGTTGTAATTAATAAATTCCCTGGTAGAAGATGCAGGAGGCATGTATCTTGTCTGCACTGTTGCATGTGTTGCCTGTGATAACCTCCAAAACCCTGTCTCTTGGTAGTGCAAATGTGGTATTCGTCTTCTGAATTAAATATACAAATAAAGAAGTATTTTCTTTCATATATGAATTTGTATATATTCATACCCACACACCCAATATTATGAAAACAATTGTTTAAATGCTACCTATATGCTTCTAGATGGTTTTTTGTAATTTTTTTATTTTAACATAAAGTTGAACTCATCATGGTCCTTATTCAGTGACTTTTGGTTTCACCTAGTGTATCTTAGGGACCATTTCATTATAATACATGGAGTCCTGACTCAAACTTTTCAGTAGCTGCAAAGTGTTCCAAATAATTGTTGAGGAACCACACTTATTTAATGAGAGTATAAGTATGCCAACTTCCCTAGATCCTATCAAATGAAATCATTTTTTTAAAGGGTTGACTAATTTGATGAGGAAAACGTAGCATGTCATTATTTTGATTTATATTTCACTGGCTTATTATGAAGATTGAACACATTTCCATATGATTATTCACCACCTGTATTTCTTTGTTTGAGCCCTGTCTACTCACAGCCTTTGACTAATGGTATTTTTCTTTTGACTTGCCCGCCTTTTTTGGTTTTTATATACTATTTCAAATTATGGATAAAATCCACTAGATTCTGCAAAATTACAAATCTTGTCTAGAGTGTGACCCTTCTTTCTTTACAAAACTTGTAAAATTATGAGATTTTCATATTTTTCTTTACCTTTTTCTTTATGATACTATGCTTTGCCTCTCTCCTTAGAAGGTCCTTTTATACAGCAATATTTAAATTATTTTCCTATATTCTAAATTATTACAATTTTACGATTAACAACACTTTTAGTCCTTTAATCCATTGTGAATATTTTGTTATAATTGATAAAAAGAAATCTAATTTAATTTTTTTCAAAAATATAATCAATTTTCCAAGAACTTTTACCAAAGTATCTATTATTTCTGGATTGTTTTGGTATGCTTCATTTTTATGCACTAATTCCTATATATGGGTCAATTTTAGGACTATTTACTCTATTTCTCTTCTTTTTTAAAATCTTATCCTTCCATCTATATTAATTATTATAGTTCAATAAAGTTTTTTTAACTGTCTTTTTGCTAACACTGTAAGTACATTCCAAATGTAGTTTTGGTCATTCATTCTGTAAATATTAAAAATGTATTATTTATGAAAAACCAAAATACAGTAATTATCAGATATACCTCCTGCCTCACCATCTCCATCTGGATATATGGATAAGGGGTATAGATATGTATCTTACTTAGAGATATGTATCTTACTTAGCTCACCTATTTTTTGTAACTTTCTCTATGTTGCAATGCCCAGATAACAGCTTCTGAAGGGCATTCATGGATTGATGTTTGAGTCTGTCTTTCTAGTCCAAAGAGACAAGAGCAGAGGTGAAACACAGGCAGTACTGATTGAAAAGAACCCTCACATCAATATGTATCTGAAATTCCTGGGAAAGTGTAAAAGCAAAGTTTATGTTAGGGCTTCAGAGGGAAAAACACAAGCAAAAATTTTTGTTGTCAATCTGATAATTTGAAGCAACCTTAAAAATGTTAGAATTAATGCTAGAGAAAAGCAAATGCATGATTGGGTATGGAATGGATGCCATGGTTAGTGAAACATGTAATTCAACTCTGAGTACACAGAAAAGAGAATAGAGTAATACAGAAATCAGGTATTTTCTTTTCTATTTTGTTGGGACTGAGAAGGATAAATACCCTAAGGGAGAAGTGTTTTGTTTTGAATATAAAATTATGTGTGTTAAGTACTAAAATTAAAAAAAAAAGATTCTAGAATAAAAAGAGTAATACATTCTCAGATGAAGAAAAACTAAGAACTAATCATGTGTAGAAGGACTAAAGGAAGTTTTCTAAACAGAAAGGAAATGAACAAAGAAAAGAACTGAATGTGTGTGTGTATCTGTACTTCCTCGAGTGTAAGCTGAAATTTATAAGGGGCTTTTTATATAATAAGATTTTTACCTTTTGTCTACCATATACATTATGTACATTTTCTCATTTTTTTGTTACTGTTTATTTAGTATATAGTGGATCTTGACATTCAAAGGCTTTATTTTTGTGTAGCCAAGTGTACTGATATTTTCTCCAAAGGTTGTATGATTTGTGACATGTTTAATAGGGACTTACTTGAGTTCTTCTAGTATTTGTCTCATCTTCTTTTTATTCACAATTAAGAGATTGGTCCCTCAGTATGATTTTCAGCATAAGATTTGAGTTGGGATCTCCCACCAAATGCTCAGCTATTTACCAAATGTCATTGTAGGGAATATTTATCTCCTTTGATTGAAAACACATCTTTAAAATAAGGGACATCTCATAAATGGTAATATTTGTCACACTCAGTTTCACTTTATCATTGCAGATTATTCTCCATTAATATATATAGTTCTACTTTATTCTTATTAATATTCCATTGTATGGAGGCTTCATATTTATTTAACCAGTACCCTCTTGATGAAGATTTAAGATATTTTAAGGTTATTGCCCTTAAATATTATGTTTTAGATGTAGAATTTTGAGTTTTTTCATACTTTATTTCATAGTAGGAAATAATAATTTGTCCTTTGAAAATTCTCTTCATGCTAATTTGTATTTTTGTGGGTGTATTTCCCTTTGGCTTCACAGCCTATTTCTTTCCCACAATATTTGTGTGTTTATTAGGAATCTCCTACATATTTTTCCTACGTATTTTCTCTATCTATTCCATTATTTGTCATGGTCCATAAGCCTTGAATCTCCAGTATAGGGGCAGACTTCCATCACTACTCTCGCAAGAGTGAGCCTTTTTGAATCAGAAGAACAAAACAGGTGGGGAAGGGGGCTGCCCTTCCTTTCCCAGCCCCTCTTGACCAACACCAAACCCACGTCCTATGCAGTGTTACAGAGTCCTTAGCAATGTTGAATCACAGAACTCTCAGTCTTTTGGATGTGTTCATGCTTGACCCCTCATTTTGCCAAGTTAGAGTACAATATACTACCATGATTTTTAATATACACTTCAGATTTCTTTTGCAACATTCTTTTCTTTACCTGAGGAAATAGGAGTGGTATTAAGTGTTAGCTTTTTTAATGGGTTTGGAACTTTGCATTACCTTTAAAAAATCTTGACTTGTTTTATGAATTTGGCATCATGTCTAGTTTTAACCCTGATGTACTTTTCTTTCCTATATTGATTCATTTGTGCCTTTTCAGGCAGTTTCTAAGACAATGGTTTTGTTTTCCTGTATTTCAGTGGCCCTCTTTCCTGGAAGTACTGACAGACACATTTTCGATGAAGAAATAAAATTTAATATTTACTGAAACAATCCCAATTTTTATATTTCATAATCTTGTTTGATTTGTTGAAATAACAGTTAAAGAGTGTATTTTCTTTACAGCAATACATTCTATGTCTGATTAAATTGGGAATCAAACAAAATCTTCTCCCTATTAACTACTGTAGACCCATATTCAATCATGTAAGTTTTGAGAAAGAAAACAGTAAATAAAAATTATATTGGAACTAAACATTAGGGATATTAAGTCTTTATCATATGCATTATTATATGTACACTTCCACAGCCAAGTAATCCCTTTGAGAGAAAAATCTTGGCGGTACAACGAGCCCTAAGTTGGAATTCAGGGCATTTAGTGTCTATGTGATTTTATTCTGTTGTCCTCTTGCTATAAGACCTTGGTGAAGTCACTCTAACACCCTTTGTCTTGTCCTCATCCTTGTGAGTAAAATAAAATTGTTGGACTAGATTCTTGTTACCAATGTTTGGTCCATGAACTAGCAGCATCAGGATCACCTGGGGGTTTGTTAGAAATGGAGAAACACAGGCCCCATCCCAAACAGTTTGAATCTAAAATTTAACAAGCTATCTAGTGTATTCACATGCAATTTAAGTTTTAGAAACAGTACACTCTATTGGTAGGTTTTATTCAGAGCTAGACAAAGTTCAAGAAGTTCTATGAAATTTAATAGGTCTTTGCAGTGGATAAGGTAGGGCTCTAATGGGAACCATGTCCTGTTTCCACTCTTCAAATGGACAGTTCCATGTTTACTTGTTTAACATGTTTCATTTCTCTAAGATCTTATTTGAAGAAAGTATTAAAACAGCCATTAAAAAGAAAACATATGATTCGATGAGACAAATGCTATGATAAAAATGATCTCAGATAGTAACTTTCTATACTTCAGGGAAGTTCAGAGATCTCAGGACAAAGTTTTGGATCTAAACTGTATATATATATATACATCTCAGGATACAACACAACCGTCAGAGAGCTAACTTGCACAATTTATTAGTCTAAACAGTCCACAATGAATACATCATTGCTCTGTTATTCTTATAGTCTTGTACATTTCCTGACTTGGTGTTTTGAATACAAGTTGAGTGAATGTTGGGGTCTAGCTCAATTGTCTAGATTGCCCTCGTCTGCAACATTACTCCCAGCTTCCTCCTCTTTCTCGAAACATACCAGCCTTTTGTTTCTGTCATTTTCTAAATTAAATTTTAGTGAATTCTTCTTGGGAAGCAATTTATTATATTAAATAAAGTATAGAAAAGTAACATAAACAATGATGAACAAAGAGAAAGGCATCTTCCTTAATTTTTGAACGAGGAAATACCAAGAACTTTAAATGATAATTTGAATTTTTCTAAAAAGAAATTGCTTTTGTATTTCCCATTAAGCCTTCTAATTAATTTAGTAAAAGATTCTTGTAAACCCTAGAGAGAGAACTTTTGGCACTCTAAAAACTATCTCTTTCTTCCCATTGGAAATATAATTCAATGAGTTTATGAAATGCTTTTTAATAAATCATTCTAAATATACCTCACCTTAGGGCTAAGAGGGAAACATGTTTCCATGTCATTCCCTGTGGAATCCTACATCCATAAAAATAACTGCAGTACCTGCCCCAAGTCTAAGTGCCTTTGGTTATCCTTAAGGAGTTCACATTTTCACAAAAGTAGAACAAATATCAGAATGGTATTCATTTATAAAAAACATACATTTAACTCTATCACGTGGACGAATGTAAAAGATCACCATCTGGGTTGCAAGCACAACTTGAGTTTTATACTCAAGTGCACAGCCAATTTCTTATTGAAAATGACACTAATTAAACTCTCTGGTGATTTTGACAAACCTTTAATTTTACATTTGATGCATGATATGAATGCAAGGGCTCACACATTAGCCTTGTCAGTTTGAGTTTTATTGTTATGTTAACACTTCTTAAAAGTCACTAAATGTTTAGAAGCATTAGTGTCAACTAATGATAGTTCTAGAAAATATTACTTTTCAAGGTAAAATGTTAAAAAAAACTATCTCATGTTTGTATAGGTAATTACCTTTGAAGATGTACTAACTTGAGAACCCACAGTGCAAATGAATCATATTTGTATATATTCACTAACAAATTCTGTGTGGACAACATATTCAGAATAAATTTTTAAAGTTTTACTAATGATGTCATAAAGTTCTATAAATTATTTCTCAGAATTATAGGTGCAAATCTTTCCAGAGTTATCATTACATTGGAAAGTGGTGTCATACCATGTTCAAGGCAACATGTTCTGTGCTTTCCAGAACACCAGCAAGTATATAATACCTAAAATGTGAACTTAAGAATTATATAGTATGATTTAGTAGACATTAAATACACTGAAAAACTCATTTTCTATCCTAAGCAAGTTCCAAATGACTGAAATAGAGGCTGACAAGGCCTTTGACCTTCAGAGTGTAAAGGAAAGAAGATACTATTTACTGAACAGTTACTATGTCCCAGGAACAGGGCTAATTGCTTTATAGTCATTATTTTATTTAATTATCATAGGAACTTTTATGAGATAGGTGAGATTATTGCCATTTTATGCATAAACGAAACTACAATAAATTGAATACCTTTGTTGATTGAGTACAAGTAGGAGAAGTATACAAATATGCTAAAGATTGAAAAGGAAGAGACAGATATCCAGGTTCCCCTGACTCCATGACACCCCTCTGCTTCTTGGACGATAAGCATCAGAAATACTGGACATAAATTTGGATAGATGCATAGGAATACTGGCTAATTAAAAGATTATGATTTCATACACATTAAGACTTCTGGATCAAGATGGCAATATATGAGGTTCTGCATTTTGCTCCTGCCACAGATGCACAGCTATGCACAGAACAATTCTTCCTCAGAGAAATCCAGAAACTAGCTGGATAACTACTACACATCAGTAACTGAGAAAATATACATGTTGAAATGGATAGAAAAGGCTGAGACACATCCTCACCATAAACCCCAGAACTGGCATAACAACATACAAAAGGAGAGGACTCCTAACTCCCAGCTTCTCCCTGAGGAGTGATTGGTTTGGACAACACAATTAGTATCCCAAAATTTTAAGTGTAAAAATATAGAACTTTTATATGCATTCAAAGTTAATTTGTTAACATCTTAAAATAGACAAAATATTTAAAAAGTGTGTTTCTATACACTAACTACAAAGTATTAGAAAGAGAAATAAAGAAAACAATCTCATTTACAAAAGAATCCAAAAGAATAATATACTTAGGAATAAATCTAACCAAGTTGATGAAAGATCTGTACACTGAAAACTGTAATACGTTGATGCAAGAAATTGAACACACACAAAAAAATGGAAAGATATTTCCTGTTTATTGATTGGAAGAATTGGTATTGGTAAAATGTTCATACTACCTAAAGCAATCTACAGATTCTATGCAACACTTATCAAAATGCCCAAGGCATTTTTCAGAGAAATAGAGCAAATAATCCTAATATCCATATGGAACCACAAAAGACCCCAAATAGCCAAAGCAATCTTGAGAAGAGAGAAGAAAGCTGGAAGCATCACATTTCCTGATTTCAAACTATATTACAAAGGTATAGTAATCAAAACAGTCTGGTATTGGCATAAAAACTGGCACATACACCAATAGAACAGAATAGAAAGCCAAGAAATAAATCCACACAAATATATTCAATTAATTTTTGGCAAAGAAGCCAAGAATATACAATGTAGAAAGGATAGTCTTTTCAATAAATGGGGTTTGAAAAACTGGATAGCCACAGGCAAAATAATGATGCTGGACCCCTATTTTACATGATCACAACAATCAACTCAAAATGGATTAAAGACTTGAACATAAGACCTAAAACTGTAAAACTCCTGGAAGGCATAGTGGGTAAGCTCCTTGACCTTGGTCTTGACAATCATTTTTTTAAAAATTTTACACAAAGGCAACAAAAGCAAAAATAAATAAATGGGATGACATCAAACTAAAATGCTTCTGCACAGCAAAAGAAACCATCAGCGAAATGAAAAGGAAACCTATAGAATGGGAGAACATGTTTGTAAACCACATATTGGATAAAGGATTAATATCCAAAATATGTAAGAAACTCATATAATGCAATAGCAAAAAAAAAAACAAACAAATAACACAATTAAATATGGGCAAAAAATTTGATAGGCATTTCTCCAAAGAAGCCATACAAATGGCTAACAGGTATATTAAAATGTGCTCAACATCACTAATCATCACAGAAATGCAAGTCAAAACTACAATGAGCTATTGCCTCACACCTGTTAGTATGTCTATTATCAAAAAGACAAGGTAACAAATGCAGCAAGGATGTAGAGAAAAGGGAACCCTTGTGCACTGTTGGTGGGAATGTAAACTGGTACAGCCACTTTGGAAAACAGTATGGAGGTTTTTCAAGAACTTCAAATAGAACTACCATATGATCCAGCAATCGAATTCTGGGTAAATATTCAAGGGAAATGAAACCGTTATTTGAAAAGATATCTGCACTCCCATGTTTATTGCAGCATTAGGCACAATAGCCAAGGTATGAAAACAACGTTGTGTCCATGAATAGATGATTGGATGAAGAAAATATGGTGTCCATATATACAATGGAATAATATTCAGCCTTAAAAAAGAAGGAAATCCTGTCATTTGTGACAACACTGATGAAACTGGAGGACATTAGGCTAAGTGAAATAAGCCAGACTGAAAGACAGATGTACATGATATCACTTATATGTGGATTCTAAGAAAATTTCAATTAAAAAAAAGAGTTGAACTCATAGAAACAGAGAGTAGAATGGTGGTTGCCAGAGCCCTGGAGGGTTAGGGTCTGGGGAGAGGGGAGTGGGAAAAATAAGGAGAGGCTGAAAAATGGTACTAACTTTCAGTTATAAGTTGAATAAGTTCTAGGAATCTAATATATAACATGGTGAATATAATTGATAATTCTGTACTGTATAATTAAAATTTGTAAAAGAAACACTTGTGTTTCACTAACTCCACCCCCAACAAAAAAGTTAATATGTGAGGTGATGGATATGTTAATTAACTCCATAGTGGGAATCTTTTCAAAATGTATATGTATATCAAATCATCACACTGTACACTTTAAATATATTAGAGTTTTTGGATCAATTATACCTCAATAAAGCTGAAAAAATATATATCTGTTAATACTGGTGAAAAAAGATTGTAAATGGAATAAAAACTCAGATATTATATATGCTTTTTTTTTAGAGGAACATAAATCAATAGTGAATTGTCTGTTCTAATTATGTGATCAAACCCAAGATTCCTTTGAGAGTTAATGAGACACTATTAATCATTACCCAAAGACAGCAGAGTTAAACTGGGGCTATGCCAAGCAAATGGGGATGTATGGTGGATACTAAGGGTCAGTGAACTTCTGGTATTATGTACATAACACATAATTTAATAAAGTCTAATAAAGTTTATTTTTTTCTGAAAAATCCACAATGAAGCATTTGACAAGTATTTCTGGGGATAAAAGTTAAAAATCTATTACTAGAAATAAATATTTCAGTTTTTAGAGGAAGGGAATACCAGATAAGCTTGCATATCGGTTTCTTAAAAATATTTAAATAAAAATATAATTTTAATAAGATTTCTAGTCTTAACACTAAAAATCAAATTTGATTCTCTATTTCATAATTTAGGACTGCACATCTATCCCTTGTATGAATGAAGGCTTCTGCCAGAAAGCAGCCCATGGCTTTACTTGCATTTGCCCAAATGGTACATTTTATGAAGTAAATATTAGCAGTTGTACTGAGCCTGAACTGAATGTGGTCCTCTGCCTTAACGGAGGGATATGTGTTGATGGACCTGGACACACTTTTTATTGCAGGTCAGTATTTATTTATCCACAAATAACTACATATGTATTTATGAAAGCTTGTAAACATCCCTCTAATAATGCACTCTGAAATGCAGAAACTAAGGTTTAAGTAAGTTTTTATCTTTAGAAATGTAATCCCAAATTTGAAATCAATTCTAAAAAAAAAGCATTGCTTATATATTTTACCACATACCTTGTATTCATATCAACCCCAAGTCAAACTCCCAAATTTAATCAACCCTCATTTTGTAACTTTCATATCTCCTCTCTTTCCCAGAAGTGGGTTCTTATTCCCTTTCTTAAATATTACACCATATGAATGATTTACAAATAGTTCATATTTATAGCATGTTTCTTAACCAGAGATTCATTTACCTTCTAAGATGTTAACAATGATAAAATTTTTTTATTTAAGATATATAAAAACAAATTAACCTGTCACTGTATTTTTAAACCAATTATTATTTAAGGTATCTTTTTTAAAATTCTTAGATGAATTTTCATTATCTTTGTTATTTATGATTATGTAATATATATAATTGGTTGGTCATGTGAGAATTTAGTCATTATCTTTTCAATTTGTAAAATATTAATTGAACCCAGGTATGTAAAAAAAACCTCACTTTACCTCTTTTCTTCTGTCAGTCTGATTTGTGAGAAGTTGAGGTTAAGTTAAAAACTGTGAGCAACTGTGTCTCTGTCAAAATATCTTAAATTACTGAAAGGTTGACCATGTGTATTTTGCAACATAATTATTCAATAGTAAAGTTTATTATTATTTCTATATTTTATCAGTTATTTCTCTTTAAATTATTAATATAATCTGCCTTATATTCAATACTGTCACTACCATGTTTTTTTGTTCAATATCTACGCTGTGTTCTTAGCCTTTTATTTATTTTAAACCCTGCTGTATCATTTTATTTGGGCCGTATTTCTAACAAGGCACACATAGATGTTAATTTCACATAAACCTAAGATTATTATCTTTCTTTTAGCATATGCACACAGTATTTATTACTATGACACAGGTTTTCTTTGTTACATATTGCCTGATGTGTCATTTTCATTACTAATGTGTGTGTGCATGTGTGTGTGTGCGTTACCTTGTATTTTGTATTTTTGAGCTTGGATTTTGCTTATTTTACTCTGGCGGTTTATAAAGTATAGAAAGTAAACATATTTCTAATATCAAGGCTAATTTCAAATAATGAAATTATACAAATGATCACTTGGCCACAGCAAGCTCCCTCCAGGTTATAACCTAATCAGCACCTGGATTAAGTCAGCAACAGTACATTGACCATTTATCCTCAATAAATATAAAGTTACAAATCAAGATTCCATTAATGGAAACCCATTATGTTGAATTGAAAAATTAGAAATAAGTGAACCTAAAGCTAAAAATGTATGTTTTTACAACATGAGTAGTATTTGTTAAATCAAGCTCTATAAAAGCTACTCTATCATTGTTCCTTTGGGGGGATGTTATCCATGGCTAGTTAGGCTGACTTGCTTAAGGTGTGAAGTTGACAGAATTCGGAATGAAGACACTTGCCTCTTCTCCTGGGCATCTCCCAGGGGCAAGTGTCAGCATTCATTAATGCTACACCGTTATTCAAATACATTTAAATGAGTCATCTCTTTTCAAAATTTTCATTGCTGGTTCAAGCTGTGTGTAATTCCCTGAAAGTCTGTGAATGGTAAGTGCCTGGGGAGGTGCAGATTCTAGGGGACTTGCACAGTGACTGGGTGGAGCCGTCAGAGGTGGTTCCAGGTGAGCACAGTCCTCAGTCTCTTTACAAAAGAAAACTCATATACTATGGGAAGGAGAGTTTTGCAAGTTAAGTCATCAGATTTGTATGTAGGTTAAGAATTAGCTTTTGATATAGTTATTTAAACCATAATAAAATAATGATTTTTTTTACTTTAATAATATATCAAATTTATTGTTTTTATCCCTATTTTGCATTCTTCAAATTGAATTTAAAGAATCTTACTCTTAAATATGTGATCAACTATTATTTTTCTTGTCTTCTTTATGCTCATTTTCCTTCAACGTTTATATAAATCAGAGTTAATGTCTTGGTTCTCATTGCTGGTTTATTTGTTAATCAGCTCACAAAATTTTGTTTGATTTTAATTGGGAAAATAGTTATCCAAACCTATAAATTTTCACCTTAAGAATATTTATCATGAAATCTGTTTTTGACGTAAACTTCCTTATTAAAATATTTCAGCCCTCAATGATCTGTAGATTATTCTATACGATTGGTTCCCTAGTGATTTTAAGAGAACAAATTTTCTTCCAATTGAAATCTCATGTTTGTAATCACATCTGAAAAAAAGATAGAGTGTATTACCATTTCAAATTTCCTGGAAAATCTGAAAATGTCGACCTAAAATATCTTGTTGTGATTTTGGCTTCACATATGAATTAGAACTTGGTGAAGTTCACACTTTTTAGATCTTATGTTGACTGAGGATTATGCATTTGATGCTTTTATTTTGCTTTCATCTCTGTCACTGCAGAAAATACAGCAGAGAATGGCCTTTCAAGAACATTATGTTTTATGAATGTAATTGATTCATTTCCTTCTTGGAGGCTGACATCGTTTTTAACTTCTTTAATTTAAAAAGATGTGTGAAATATTTATCCCAATGACTGGCAAGTTGAGAACTTACAATTTAATCCCTTTCCCTTTTATCTTTGATGTTTAAGCATTTAATTGGAATATGCCATGTTATATATTTTTCATTTATTTCTTCATGTCTGGAAAGTTTTCTTGTATTATTCCTCTATTATTCTTTTGTGCATTAATACTGGTTCACTAATTCTTCTTCAGGTACTAATATTGGTGACATATTGCAAATCACAAATTTAAAACTGGTTTTCATGCATTTCACTCTTTTTCTCTTTTAGTATCCTTTTTAAAAATTTCTGTTCAATTCTAATATTTACTTCTCAACCTCTTATCGGTCTTTCTGAATTTTTTTCTTATGAGAATATTATTTATTTTCTTTTACTTTTCAGTGCATGTGAACTCTTAAATAGGTATTTTATTCCATTGTAAATGTAATGCCCACTTAACAAACCATATTATTATTTTCTGTTTATAAAGTAATTTGTTTCAAGTGTTCAATTTTTCAGTCATCATTACAGAATTTTTTAAGTTGATTCAGAGTCTCAGTTACTAACATTTGTACGCCTGTTTTATTGCTGTTATCGAGATGTCTCGTAAGACCACTTTCATATCCCAACTATAATGGCCAGATTCTTCTTCCTTGAATCACTCCTGTGTCTACCAGACAGTTGTAGGTGAGAGGCCTGACCAGTTAAGGCCTGGAGAGGAAGCACTGAGCAGAAGTGTACCTAAGGGAGCATATTCCACTACATGTGCCATGGCTGCTTAGACCAAGGGTGAAATTGCTGAGCACGAAATGTCCATTTAAACATCTCCACTTTACTATTCCAATTTTAATTATTGGGCTTCTCCAGGTCCAAGGTGTGTCAGATTTCTAGTGTGTTCATCACTGATTTTTCTCATGAAGACATTTGATTATTTTAGATTATTTTGTAATTGCAACAATGATGTATAATGAGTAGCTAGTATTAATTCATCTTCCTGAAATAGTATAGTAGTTAAATTCTGAAAGGCATAGACAGTCTTTCAATAGAAAATAAAAGAATGAAAAAAGAAAAAGAACTACTTAAACCTGAAGACAGTAAAATGAATAAGCCAGTGATATATAGCTAGTTTCCTCATTACTTTGAACAAATAATATAGGTGATAGTGCTTTGAATACTGACATAAGTAAGTTAACCATTTCAAGCAAAGTAAGTTAACATTAGTTTTAGATAAACCATTACTGGGCTGTTAGGTGCTTAGTAATATTAAATGTTCAAATAAATTCTATATCCATACTTCGGAGATCATTTCTGGAGAAATGAAAGGGCATTTCAAACAACAAAACTTATTTTTACTAACATATGTGTTAGGCAGTTCAGACTCTTCAGTGAGTAAATTTATATTGACCAATGAAGAGATATCAAATTAACAACATGAATGTTTAAAATACAGAGAAAAACGTGATTGACAACTGATGAAATTTTTCAAAATTTTTGCAATTCACACACTATATTTGTTATCTAAAATAAATGAAAATATATTTTTGTTCAGAAAATACAATATCTTAATATTGCATTTCTAGTCTTAAATGCAAATGGATGTTTCTTATTTACTCATTGAATTTTAGGGCTGAAGAAGATTATACAGATAGATGAAGACACAAAGGCCTGAGAAGGTTTATACTTTGTCAGCTGCCTACAGTCACGATCACTGGGAAAGTACATACTAGAATCCAATGCATTACTCTTTTATTTTTATTAAAGTACTTTTTAATTTAAAAAACAAAATATAGAAGACACAGTAAAAAATATATGGTAAAAAAAAGAAGAAACATACATAGTCAGATATCATTACTATTCTCTAGATGCAGTTAGACGTCTGTTTTGTACTTTACATCCTGGTGAAAAGTTTAAAGACATTAATGACTTTGTTCAGTTTAATAATAGCTACTTTCAGAACTCCATAAGTATTACTAACCATGTGTAACAGTTTAATAGCATTTTAATGTGTTCAAGTTTTCTTAAAACATAAAAATATGTTGGAATTACAATAAAATACAGATTATAAACACACAACAGAGGACTATAGAATGAAGTAAAGACAATATACATAACTTTTTTTCTCTGGCACCATGTAGATTGTAAAGAATATAGCAAATAATTTATAGCAAAGCACTTAGATACAAAGGTACTTGGTTTTGTTTTTAATATGTGAAATCCTATTACAAGCATTTTTTCCCTTGGAGTTCGCTGCCTCTGACTTTGTAGAGCCCCCTCCATCCTACATGACTTCCCACCCTCTAGCTGCAAATGTCCCTTTACTCTGATGCTTTCTTCCAAATCCAACTCTCCTTGGTCATAACCTCCATATTCTTGAAGTATTTCACATTCTTTCCCTTCTCATTCACCTAAGCATCATTACACTTTCTTCCATGAAGTGAGCATAATTAATTCATATCAATACTGACTGTATTATGTTAAAAGGTTGGTAAACAGTGTTTAATTCCTCACATTAGTATCTTTCCTTTTACAAAAAAATCAATAAAATCAGGAAAAACTAGTGAATTTTTAATTATAGGACCTCAGCAACCATAACGTACTGTTAAGTGAAACATCTGAGATAAGTAAGACTTCCTGAATCCACTCGTATTATCCTTGAGGAAGGATATATGATACTTCTCTATATGCTTGGATAGAAAAATCAGGGACGAAAGCTCAGAGATGGTAGGTAACTTGTGAAGGTTACAGGTTAAGGGTATTTATTCAACAATAACCCTTTTTCAACAATCATCAATCACATTTGCTGCAAGTTAATTGCATTTATAAATTGGAATGAAATATCTGTATTTTAACAGCCACAGTTAGATGATTTTCCAGTACATAGATATTATGTTTTCAAAAATATTAGCTGAACCATGTAATACTTTAAATTTAAACTGTTTTTAATTCTCTCATTCCAAAAAAATAAACCTTTGATCAAGAATCAAAAAATAAATTCATAATAAGAAAAATCCATTTATGAGAAAAATAAATTACATTACTTTGCCTTATCAAATATTGCAAGGGATAGGATAATAAGCAGGACCGACTTTCCTTAGGAAGCCTACTGTATGGACATTATATTTGATATTTTAACACATGGCTTCAGGACGTGAAGAGACTCAGTTTTTAAAATTTGATGGTTTTGATTGTTATACGTGAAATGCTTTAATACTTACAATATAATTTTACATTAAATATATATTTTATTCATCAAATTAGTAGATGTTTTGTTATATTAAAATGTAGGATATATTTCCTTAACATTTATTTTCAATTTTATTTCACAAAATAAAATTGACTACTTTTGATGACCCTGTGAACAATCACAACACTTATAATAACCACTAAATATTTTTCTCTGCCTGTGCTTATAGACAATCACTGGAATTTCTAATTTCCTTGGGGTATTTGTTATATTATACATTACACAATTTTTCTCCAAAGGAAGTGAACTGCTAAGTCTGTAACACTTGATTACAGATTTTCCAGACATTATTAATAAATCACCCTAAAATATAAATTTACTAAATACACATCATAATAAAACATTAAAGTAGAATTACATTAAAATTTACATAACCTTTGTAATTGAATTTAAACATAATGCATTGCATTTTCTTCTCTGTTTAGTGTTGTTATGATATATACTTTTCTTTGTCATTTCACAGGTAAATAAGTAAAACTCTATTATTAAACATTGAGCGTTTGTATTGTAGTTTATCTTTAAAAATTTCTGGCAATAATACATGACTAAATCATTACTTTTTAAAAGATAAACCTAGATTATTTTAAACACAAATCAATGTGAAACACACCAAATGTGATGGTAAAAATCCAAAGAAAACTGAAGTTTTTGTGTTAGAAAATTTAAATTAGTGACAGAGAAGGCGTGTTTATTCCATATGAGAGTTATGATTCTATAAAACGCACATAGGGTTTGTTCTATTTCATCAAGATTTAAATATGTGAATTTTTATTCCACTTGGAGACACAATTAACATCACTTTAGTTTATTAACCTATGTATAAAATAAGATCACTCTCATTTAATCTAATAAGTACTAAATCTGGTAAGTATTAAAGAATATTAATAATCTAGTCTCATAAAATTATGAAATTTGGTGACTGCTATATTTTGCAGGCAAATATTCAGTTAATTAAAAAAATAATATTAGAACTGGGGAAAACACGAATTTTATGGTAAACCTAATTATTATATAATTTAATTCAACAAGTATTTCTTGGAAAACCACTTGTACAAAACAGTATCATTGAAGTTGGAATCTCAAAGTTTAAAAATCATAGCCTAATTTATATTTCCTTAAAGAAATTCCCATAAGTTATAAAGACTGTTGCAGAAGTTAGTATGTACGTGATAAGTTTTTGTAGGATGATTGTGCCACTTCAAACTTGAAAATTAGTTTTAATCTCAAATCACAGCTGTGTAAATTCTTTGTGCATCTTGAAGTATCTTTGAGAATATGCAGCAGAATAGATAAATACAGAGATATAACCAAATTTCTTTCCTTAACATGAAGTAGAAATAGTTTTAAATTGGTTAACATATATAAAGTGTACATACATATATATATATAGTCACTTGACATGACCATGAAGTTCAAAAGAGCTGAAGAGGAACGTATATGTATCAGAACATAGTAATGTGAGATTCAGTATTTCTTGGAACCAGAAGAAAAGAGGAAGGGAGAATTAGACAATTTAACTGTATTAGAGAGATTTGTGACACTAATAATTCTGCATTGATGATGGTCAGTTGGACCTTATGCCCAAAAAGTTAATGAATTTTATGCTTTTCTGCAGGAGGTAATATGAGAAAAATAGTAGAAAACAAAACAAAAAAAAAAAAAAAAAAAAGAAAAAGGAAAAAAAGGTTCACCATTTAAATTTTGGTTAAAAAAAAGGGAATTGTTATATACCACTCTTCTTGTTTATTTATTTATTTATTTATTTATTTATTTATTTATTTATTTATTTATGGAGTATAGTTGATTTACAATGTTGTGTTAGTTTTCGGTGTACAGCAAAGTGAATCTGTTATACAAATACATATATCCACTCTTTTTTAGATCCTTTTCCCATATAGGACATTACAGAGTACTGAGTAGAGTGTCCTGTGCTATACAGTAGGTCCTTTTTATTTACTTATTATATATATAGTAGTGTGTATATGTCAGTCCCAGTCTCTCATTTATGCTTCCCCCCCTTCCCGATGGTAACCATAAGACTGTTTTCTACATCTGTAACTCTATTTCTGTTTTGTAAATAAGTTTATTTGTATCTTTTTTTTAGGTTCCACATATAAGCGATATCATAGAATATTTGTCCTTCTCTGTCTGACTTACTTCACTCAGTAAGACAATCTCTAGTTTCATCCTCATTGCTACAAATGGCATTATTTTATTTTATTTTTTTATGGCTGAGTAATATTCCATTGTATATGTGCCACATCTTCTTTATTCATTCCATGCCAATGGACATTTAGGCTGCTTCCTTGTCTTGGCTATTGCAAATAGTGCTGCAATAAACATTAGGATGCATGTACCTTTTCGAATTATGGCTTTCTCCAGATATATGTCCAGGAGTGGAATTGCTGGATCACATGGTAGCAGTATTATCACTTTTATAAGGAACCTCTGTACTGTTCTCCATAGTGTCTGTACCAATTTATATTCCCACCAACAGTGTAGGAGAGTTCCCTTTTCTCCATACCCTCTCCAGCATTTATAGTTTGTAAGTTTTTTGATGATGGCATTCTGACGGTTGTGAGGTGATATCTCATAGTTTTGATTTACATTTCTCTAATAATTAGTGACGAACATATTTTCATGTGCTTTTTGGCCACCTGTATGTCTTCTTTGGGGAAACGTCTATTTAGGTCTTCCACCCATTTTTTGATTGGGTGGTTTGTTTTTTTGTTATTGAGCTTCATGAGCTGTTTATATATTTTGAAAATTAATCCTTTGTTGTTTCCTTTGGTTGCAAATATTTTCTCCCAATCTGTGGGTTGTCTTTTTTGTTTATGGTGTCCTTTGCTGTGCAAAAGCTTTTGAGTTTAATTAGGTCTTATTTGTTTATTTTTGTTTTCATTTTCACTGCTCTAGGAGGTGGGTCAAAAAAGATCTTACTCTGATTAGTGGCAGAGAGTGTTCTGCCTATGTTTTCTTCCAAGAGTTTTATAGTACCCAGCCTTACATTTAGGTCTTTAATCCACTTTCAGTTTACTTTTGTATATGGTGTTAGGGAGTATTTTAATATCATTCTTTTACGTGTAGCTGTCCAGTTTTCCCAGCACCGCTTATTGAAGAGATTGTCTTTTCTCCATTGTATATTCTTGCCTCCTTTGTCAAAGATTAGTTGACCATAGGTATGTGGGTATTTCTCTGGACTGTCTATCTTGTTCCATTGATCTATGTTTCTGTTTTTGTGCCGGTACCATACTGTTTTGATGACTGTAGCTTTGTAGTATAGTCTGAAGTCAGGCAGCCTGATTACTCCAGCTCCATTTTTCTTTCTCAAGATTGCTTTGGCTATTCAGGGTCTTTTGTTTTTCCATACAAATTGTAAATTTTTGTTCTAATTCTGTGAAAAATGCCATTGGTAATTTGATAGGGATTTCATTGAATCTGTAGATTGCTTTGGGTAGTATAGTCATTTTGATAATGTTGATTCTTCCAATTCAAGAACATTGTATATCTCTCCATTTTTTTGTGTCATCTTTGATTTTTTTCATCAATATCTTATAGTTTTCTGAGTACAGGTCTTTGTCTCCTTAGGTAAGTTTATTCCTAGGTATTTTATTCTTTTTGATGTGATCATAAATTGGTTTGTTTCCTTAATTTCTCTTTCTGATCTTTTGCTCTGAATGTATAGGAATGCAAGAGATTTTTCTGTATTAATTTTGTATTCTGCAGTTTTACCAAATTCACTGATAAGCTCTAGTAGTTTTCTGGTAACATCATTAGGATTTTCCATGTATAGTATCATGTCTTCTCAAACAGTGACAGTTTTACTTCTTTTTTCCAATTTGGATTCCTTTTATTTCTTTTTCTTCTCTAATTGCTGTGGCTAGGACTTCCAAAACTATGTTGAATAAAAGTGGTGAGTGTGGACATCCTTGTCTTATTCTGATCTTAGAGGAAATGTTTTCAGTTTTTCACTGTTGAGAATGACATTTGCTGTGGGTTTGTCATATATAGCCCTTATCACGTTGAGGTAGGTTTCCTCTATGCCCACCTTCTGGAGAGTTTTTATCATAAACAGGTATTGAATTTTGGCAAAAGCTTTTTCTGCATCTACTAAGATAATCATATGGTTTTTATTCTTCAGTTTGTTAATGTGGTGTATCGCATTGATTGATTTGTGTATATTAAAGAATCCTTTCATCCCTGGGATAAATCCCACTTGATCATGGCATATGATCTCTCTAATTTGTTGTTTGATTATCTTTGCTAGTATTTGTTGAGAATTTTTGCATCTATGTTCATCAGTGATTCTGGCCTGTAGTTTTCATTTTTTTGTGATATCTTTACCTGGTTTTGGTATCAGGGTGATGGTGGCCTCATAGAATGAGCTTGGAAGTGTTTCTTCTGAAATTTTTGGAAGAGTTTCAGAAGGATAGGTGTTAACTCTTCTTTAAATGTTTAATGGAATTTGCCTGTGAAGCCATCTAGCCCTGGACTTTGTTTGATGGAAGTTTTTAAATCACATTTTCAATTTCAGTACTTGAGATTGGTTTGTTCACATTTTCTATTTCTTACTGGTTCAGTCTTAGAAGGTTTACCTTTCTAAGAATTTGTCCGTTTTTTCTAGTTTGTCCATTTAATTGACATATAGTTGCTTGTAGTAGTCTCTTACCACCTTTGAAGTTCTGTGGTGTCAGTTGTAACTTCTCCTTTTTCATTTCTAATATTATTGATTTGAGTCCTCTCTCTTTTGTTCTTGATGAGACTGGCTAACGTTTTATCAATTTTGTTTATCTTCTCAAAGAAGCATCTTAGTTTTATTGATCTTTGCTATTGTTTTCTTCTTCTCTATGTCATTTATTTCTGCTCTGATATTTATGATTCCTTTCCTTCTATTAACTTTGGGTTTTATTTGTTTTTCTCTCTCTAGTTGCTTTAGGTGTAAAGTTAGGTTGCTTTATTTGAGATTTTTCTTGTTTTCTGAGGTAAGATTGTATTACTATAAGCATCCCTCTTAGAACTGGTTTTGCTTCAACCCAAAGGTTTTGGATCATTGTGTTTTCATTTTCATTTGTTTCAAGGTATTTTTTGATTTCCTCTTTGATTTCTTCAGTGATCTATTGGTTGTTTATCCTCAACGTGTTTGTGTTTTTACAGTTTTGTTTCCTGTAATTAATTTCTAGTCTCATAGCATCATGGTCAGAAAAGATGCTTGGTATGATTTCAATTTTCTTAAATTTACTGAGGCTTGCTTTTGACCCAAGATGTCATCTACCCTAGAGAATGTTCCATGTGCACTTGAGAAGAAAGTATATTCTTCTGCTTTTGAATGGAATATCCTATAAATATCGCTAAAGTCTATCTGGTCTAATGTGTCATTTAAAGCTTGTGTTTCCTTATTTATTTTCTGTTTGGATGATCTGTCTTTTGGTGTAATTGTGGTGTTGAAATCCCCCACTATTATTGTGTTGGTGTTGATTTCCCCTTTTATGACTGTTAGCATTTGCCTTATATATTGAGGTGCTCCTATGTTGGGTGCATATATATTTACAACTGTTATATCCTCTTCTTGGATTGATCCCTTGATCATTATGTACTGTCTTTCCTTGTCTCTTGTAACAGTCTTTATTTAAAAACTTATTTTGTCTGATATGAGTTTCCATTTGCATGTTATACCTGT
This sequence comes from Balaenoptera physalus, assembly GCF_965194825.1. Classification (NCBI taxonomy): domain Eukaryota; kingdom Metazoa; phylum Chordata; class Mammalia; order Artiodactyla; family Balaenopteridae; genus Balaenoptera; species Balaenoptera physalus. The sequence continues at coordinate 106,392,638 of NC_138888.1, forward strand.
ATCCATCCCCTCACTCTCAGTCTCTATGTGTCCCTAGGTCTGAAGTGGGTCTCTTGTAGACAGCATATACAGATCTTGTTTTTATATCCATTCAGCCAGTGTATGTCTTTTGGCTGGAGCATTTAATCCATTTTCATTTAAGGTAATTATTGACATGTATGTTCCTATTACCACTTTCTTAGTTGTTTTGGGTTTGTTCTTGTAGATCTTTTTTCGTACCTTGCTCTTTTGTTCTCTTCTCTTGTAATTTGATAACTATCTTTGGTGTTCTGTTTGGGTTGCTTCTTCTTTTTTGTGTGTGTATCTATTGTAGTTTTTTGGTTTGCTGTTCCCATGAGGTTTTGATATAGCAATCTGTATGTGTACACTTTGTTTTAAGTTGCTGGCCTCTTTCACACCTAGAGAGGTTTCTTTACCATTTATTATAAAGCTGGTTTGGTGGTGCTGAATTCTCTTAGCTTTTGCTTGTCTGTAAAGCTTTTGATTTCTCTGCTGAATCTTAATGAGAGCCTTTCTTGGTCGAGTATTCTGGGGTGTAGGTTTTCCCTTTCATCACTTGAAATATATTGTGTCACTCCCTTCTGGCCTGCAGAGTTTCTGCTGAAAAATCAGCTGACAACCTTATGGGTATTCCCTTGTATATTATTTGTTGCTTTTCCCTTGTTTCTTCTAATATATTTTCTTTGTATTAAATTTTGTTAGTTTGACTAATATGTGTCTCAACATGTTCCTCCTGGGGTTCATCCTGTATGGGATGATCTGAGCTTCCTTGACTTGAGTGAGTGTTTCCTTTCTCATGTTAGGGAAGTTTCTGGCTATAATACCTTCAAATATTTTCTCAGGCCCTTTCTCTTTCTCCTCTCTTTCTGGAACCCTTTTAATGCAAATGTTGGTGCATTTAATGTTGTCCCAGAATTCTCTGAGACTGTCCTCATTTATTTTCATTCCTTTTTCTTTATTCTGTTCTGAGGCAGTGGTTTACTGTACTCTGTCTTCCAGCTCAGTTATGCGTTCCTCTGCCTCATTTATTCTGCTATTGATTCCTTCTAATATATTTTTCATTTCAGTTACTGTATTGTTCATCTCTCTCTGTCTCTCTTTGTTTTGTTTTTGTTTTTTTTGTTCATTAAATCTTCTAGCTCCTGGTTGATCATTTCTTGTATCTTCTCAATCCATGCCTCTATTCTTTTTCCAAGATTTTGGATCATCTTTACTATAATTACTCTGAATTCTTTTTCAGGTAGATTGCCTATCTCCTCTTCATTTATTTGATCTTGTGGGTTTTTGTCTTGTTCTTTCGTTTGCAACATATTTCTCTGTCATCTCATTTCATCTAATGTTCTGTGTTTGTGGTCTCCTTTCTGCAGGCTGCAAGATTGTAGTTCCTCTTGCTTCTGGTCTCTGCCCCCTGGTGTGTGAGGTTGGTCCAAGGGCTTGTGTAGGCTTCCTGGTGGGAGGGACTGGTGCCTGCCCTCTGGTGGGTGGAGCTGGGTCTTGTGCCTCTGATGGGCATGTCCATGTCAAGTGCTGTTTTGAGATAATTATGAGCTCAGTATGACTTTAGGTAGCCTGTCTGCTCTTGGAAGTGGCTGTGTTCCGGTCTTGCTTGTTGTTTGGCATGAGGGATTCAAGCACTGGAGCCTGTAGGCTGTTGGGTGCATCCAGGTCTTGGTGCCGAATTAGGGACCTCTGGGAGAGCTCATCTCAATCAATATTCTCTGGGGCCTCTGCCTCCCATGTTCTTTCCCCCACAGTGAAAGGGAACTGTGGGGGAACTTCCATAGCCCCAGTTCCTATGGAAGTATTGCTTTGTGCTGAGTCCCAGTGAACATGAGGTCTTGTGTGCACCCTCCAAGAGTGGAGTATCTGTTTCCCCCAATCCTGTGGTGCTCCTGCACTCAGGTCCTGCTGGCCTTCAAAGCAAATGCTCTGGTGGTTCTTCCTCTCATTGTCTGACCCTCAGACTGTCTTGGAGGGCTCTTTTTATGTGGGAATGTCCCTGTGTGTTAATATTTTTTGATGCAAGGCCTGTTTTAGAGAGGCCTGCCACCTCTTTCCTCAATGTATGCTGGCCATTATCCTCTTAATTAGAGGTATGACTGATGTTGTGGTGACCTTAGCCTGCCCTGGATATTGAGTGGAGCCTCCCCTTTGCTCTGTGGTTGTCAGTGCCCTGTCAGGGGTGGGGTCTGCTCCCTAGCTGTTGGAGTAGAGGCCCCCAGATCTGTTTCTGATCCTCAGTGTGAGGAAGGTAGTATTGGAGCACTCCCACTGTGAGAGAAGCCACTGAATTGTCCTCCTCTGGAGCTGTTCACCTGTGAGTGTGCTGTGTTGTGTCTCTTTTCACCTGTTGTGCTGGCCAACAGATTACACTGTTGTTGGCACTGCTCTCAGCTCCACCTTAACTGTGGGCATGCCAGCAATTGGCCCTGGTGTCTCTCACATGTTGTTTTCACAATGCCACCAGCACAGATCCACCAAAATGAGGTCCCAGGGCTGCAGTAATCGTGTACCTGAACACTCTATGGGAGCTATAAAGGCAGCTCAGATTCTGACCTGGTTCAGTCCCCACCTGTGTGTGTCAACCAAGTCCACAACTGCTACAGCTAGACCTATCTCAGCTGTGGGAACACCCAGCCATTCAGACGTTCTATAGGCGCTGAATTTACAAAACCAGCAGTAGGAGTGTGAATCCGAGGAGAGGTTTCCGTTCTTCTGCCTTAGTGGCACAGCCCCTGGGGCTCAGCTGTGGTTTCAACCCCACCTCTGAATGTGTTCCTCCCACCAGTATCTGCTCCTGAGGCTGTCCCAGAGCACCTGTCCCCACCAAGGCAGGTGGTGGTGGAAGTAGTGGCAGGCATGGCATGAGGGCCTGCCAGGCTGGTAAAGCCACAGGAGGCTTTGACAGGAGCAGCCTGTGAGCCTGCTGGGGCTGGAGCAGCCAGAGGAGGCTTTGGCAGGGAGGGGACCGTAAGCCTGCTCAGGTGGGCGCCCCTCCTAGTGCCCACAGAGGCAAGGACTGGTGTATGGGGAAGGGGGCTGCAATGGTGGCCCTGCCCATTACATGTCGCTGAACAATGGCACCCTGCTTCTATCGTGGCCTGGGCTCCTTCCACACACTTTTCCAGTTGTGGAGCTCCATACTGCTGTCCCTTCAGTCTGTCTCTTCACAGCCAACAGCTGTTCCCTCCTTGGGTCTGCTCTCCAAATCCCACATTCCAGCACCCAACCCCCTCCGCACCAGGAGACACACGACTCAGGCTGTGGTGCATAGAGCTGTGTCATGGACCATCTGCATGGGTCTTACTCTGTCCTGCTTGCCACTGACCAGTTGCTGCTTTCCTTTCCAATCCCTCTCTGTCCCAGCTGATCTTCCCACTAGGGAGGGGGCTTTCCTGAGTGCGGGAACCTCTTCTCTTCTTTAGATCTCCCCCAGGGGTGTGGGCCCCAGCCCATTTCCTCTGTTCTCTTTTTCTTTCTGTCGTCCTACCCAGTTACATGGGGAGTTTTCTTGTCCTTTTAGGTGTCCAAGGTCCTCTGCTAGTGTTCAGCTGGTGCTCTGTGAGAACTGTTCCATTTGTAGATATATTCCTGATGTACTTGTGGTGAGAAGCGAACTCCATGTCCTCCTATTCTGCCCTTGACTCCTATCACTCTTCTTTTAATTTACTTAACACATAAAGCATGAAATTAAGTAAATGTTGATGATCACTTCTACTAGCTTTGAGTATAGTCTGAAGTCTTTGAGTGTGATACCTCCAGCTTTGCTCTTTTTTCTGAAGATTGCTTTGGCAATCTGTGTTTCCATATGAATTTTAGGATTATTTGTTCTAGTTCTGTGAAAAACATCATAGGTATTTTGATAGGGATTGCATTAAATTTGTAGATTGCTTTGGGTAGAATGGCCATTTTAACAATATTAATCCCTCCAATCCAAGAGCATGAGATATCTTTCCATTTCTTTTGTGTCATCTTCAATTTATTTCATCAATGAAGAAAACAGTATTTTTTTTTTAAGTTTTTGAATCGCAAGAGAGACAGCTTCATTTTGTTGTTGTTGTTATGTTTTGTTTTTGTTTTAAAGGGATGTCCTTATGTGGGAGCAACCCGATACAATTTGTGTGTGCCCAGCTGGTTTGTTGAGAGAGTTGAATCTGATGTGAGCACAAGTCATGCCTTCCTCCAGGCTGTGCTGGCAGCTATCACCTAGTTAGGTGGTGGGGCTGGAGATGGAGGGGCTAGAGCCAGAGACAGGGGTGAGCCAGGGCTTCTCCTCTGCTCAGTGGCCTTCAATGCCCTGTCAGAGCTGGAGTCTGGCCTCACGGTGCTAGAGCAAACCCCAGAGATTCAGGTCTGAGCTAGCTCAGTGCCCTTTAACTGCAGGCTCTTCCTCTCATCACAGCCAGCAACCTCAGCCCCGAGGGGAGCAGTGCTGAAGCAATAGGAGCTGGTGTGGGGATTCAGCAAGGGTCAGGGCACAGGCTGTGGTCGTCTGGCCACGGTGAGATATCCACTCTGCATCTAAACCTCCACCTGTGTAATTGCCAGTAACGCTGCCCCCACCCTGCTCAGATGATGCTTAATATTTGAGCCACCACAGCATCTTAAGGGCACGATATTTTCCTCAGTCATGGCTGCCCTCACTCTGGTGTGGAGCTGTCAATGGAGGAAAACAGTGCTGGGGTGTTGAAGCTTGGCTCAGGCTGGGGTGTACAAGATGGTCACTGGAAATGAGTCAGCCAGCCCTTGTTTTGAATCTGTCCTGTGCACCCTGCTTCAGGAGCAAGCAAGTGTTTATGCTCCTCACGAGGGGAGTCCAGGTTTCCCACAGTCCTCTTGTTCGTCTCAGTGGTCCTCGAACCAGCCAAGGGGGCTTGTCTTCCCTGTGTCAGACCCCAGGGCTGCGGCACCCAATCACTCACTCACCAGGGAAGGTCTCTACCCACGTAGTCTCCTTTTTCCTCTGAGCCTCCTCCCAGGGGCATAGATCCCAACCTGGTTGCTTCTCTTCCCTTCCTACCTGATTTGTGTGTACATTTTTGCAGCCATGGTTGTACAGGAGTCCTTCTCCCAGTTTCCAGTTAGTTTTCAATGAGAATTGTTTCACATGTAGAAGTATTTTTGATGTGTTTGTGGGGGGAGGTGAGTTCAGCATAGTCTTACACCACCATCTTGATTTAAGTGGAACTAATGTTTACAAAAGTTAATCTTTAGTAATACTGAACAAGTTATTCCAAGTAGAATAATTTTTCTAGGAGAAGAATTTAAAATATTTTAATTGATAAATATCAAACGGCTATGTAAAACGTGCCCATTATTTAATGACTTGGATAAATAACAATAAAGGTATTGAAATAAATTATGTATACCTGAATAATTCAGCCAAATAACTTTGGTGAGTCAGTCTAGTCTCAGCATCTTTTCACAGCTGACTAGATGCATACATACAGACAATCTGTCTACATGTAGAAAACTGGCACATATCTGATTCTTATCAGGGAGCTCACTGTGGTAGTGTTAAAAAGTAATTTAATTCCATGTTTCAATTTTGAAATAATAGTTAAGATCACTCAGTATGAAAATGATAAAATGTTAATGACGAAGTAGCAATTAAAATGAATTTTATAAATTAAGCTAATATAAAATTAAGTTTCTCTTCTTGTTTTTGTTATCATGGCAGGTGGTTAGCCATCTTACAGTATGCAGACAGGATATGCTCCATCTGATAAGAAACTGTTACCTAAGGCAAGAGCAAGGGCTATGACGTCAGAGTTACTCTCAGAGCCCATAGTGCTTGACCGTTCATGCAACTGAGAACAAGTCAGGACATATCTCTGAAGCTTAGCTTCTTCATTTATTAAATAGGTTAGAAAATGACTACCTAATCAGACTGTGGCAAGGACTTCGTGAGATAAAGATAATTTATATGGAAGACCTCTATTCAACAACTAGTTAAGAGAAGTAGGGTATGTTTCTTCCTACTCCTTCTACTTTATGCAGCTCCCTTTCCCAACGTGTGCTGTAAAAAAAGTTGTTAGAAAAAATGTAGTTATAAAATAATTAGAATAAAAATCATGTATCACACTGACTCTTGTAGATATTCATTGCAGTCTTTGATGTAATTCTAGATATATCTACTAGTCTTTGCATTTTTAACAAAAATAATTTTAACATATATAAACAAGAAATTGAAATAAAGAATTACTATGGCTAAATTGCTATAGAATATTCCATTAATCCACAATTGTAAGCCAGATATGCAGCTATTTCAGCAGCTTTTTCTTTTTAAAGTTCATATGTAAAAAAAAAATTAAAATATATGTAAGCCACTTGGTCTTGAGGCATTTCACTCCTTTCATGAAGGATATGCTTTGAATGAAAAACACATTTTTAGTGCATATAATTTAGCAATTCCTCTAAAATGATGTGGTTTTTAATTTGTTTGGGTTATCAGTGGAGAGAATAACAGTTTAACACTTCTTTTTCTTCAAAAGTATACTCTGTTGAATTATTTATAATGCTTAGTGGTTTTCCTGTGTGAAATATAACTGTATGGAAATATGCAATTATTCAATCCCTTCCACTAATTACCGATCCTAAAATCATTATGTTTTTATATATTTTAATATTTTCTGAAAGTAGTGCCCTTCTAAAAGAAGTATGGATGCATTTCCCAGAGATTTAAAGTTATAACAATTGAAGTAGATTTTTTAATAGTTTACTCAGATGATAAGGAATCACAGAAACAGTGATTTTGAACAGCACTGAGCTCACTGTGTGTCTCTGTAGTAGCAGACTAATCTGACTTTTGCAGTTGCTGAAATTAAGTGTTCTAAGTTTAGATTATTTTCTTTATTGTTTTTAAAAACATAATCCATTTTTAAGGTAGGTTTTTGAATTTGAGCTATAATTCATTGATAAATTGTGTTGAATTGAAAGGAAAAATTATATCAACATTATTTTTTAATTATTTAAGTGAAAAAGACAGGAGAACTTTTAATGTTCTAAAGATGTGACACCAACTACTTGACATTACATTTTCTTGAATTAATACACAAATTTTTTACCTAATTATATAACTGTACTAATGCAAAAAATAAAAATTGGCCAGGAATCTAAAGGATTAAATAAGGGGGAAAGGTTAAACTTTGAAATAAAGTAAATAAAATGCTTGCTTTGGAAAAAATGCAGAATAGACAGTCCATTTATACTTTACAGTATACTTGCACAGATATTTGAGCAATTAAATAAATTTAAAGCTGGAAATGTATCCTTTTGGCTCTTATAATATTTTGGTTTGCTGCAACGGTTTATAAGAGTTTTTGGAAAGTTCCATCTCTTTCACAGAAAAAGCAGGTGTCAGAATTTGATCTCTGCCCACCTGATTGGATAGAATTAAACTTTAATGCAACACTCTGTGGTCTAGGTTGATAGTACTTTTCCATCAAAGACACTGGGCAGTGAAGAGAGATGAAAGTGCTCATGCTTTTATTGTCAGTGGAATTACTGCATCTCCACAGGTCAGGGCATCAGCACCTTACAGCATACTTTAGTCCTTTAGCAATACTTTTGTAGACCAATTTATAGAGCTGAAAACTCATCTTACCTTCCAATTTTAAAAGCATGATTTTGATTTTTCCTTTTCCTTAAAATTATTCCTAGCTTCTTCCAAATATATTAGGTCTGGCAGAAATATAAACCTGACAATGAAAAAATTTAAGATTATTTTAAAAGTAGTTTAAACTGAAATATCACTGTGTGTGTGTGTGTGCAAGTGTGTGTGTGTGTGTATATGTGTGTGACAGACAGAATGAGAATGAGAGAGAGAAGAGAGAATTACTAATATCTCCTAGTTCTTTAGAAATAAAAGGCATTCACTTTATATATATTGATTATATATATTCAGAAAAAAACCAGAAATGTATTGCATTATATATGATGTACTCTACATAAATATGTTTTTTTAACATCATTATTGGATTATAATTGCTTTACAATGGTGTTTTAGTTTCTGCTGTATAACAAAGTGAATCAGCTATACATATACAAACATCCCCATATCTCCTCCCACTTGCATCTCCCTCCCACCATCCCTATCCCACCCCTCTAGATAGTCACAAAGCACAGAGCTGATCTCCCTGTTCTATGTGGCTGCTTCCCACTAGCTATCTATTTTACATTTGGTAGTGTATATATGTCAATGCTACTCTCTCACTTTGTCCCAGCTTAACCTTCCTCCTCCCCATGTCCTCAAGTCCATTCTCTATGTCTGTGTCTTTATTCCTGTCCTGCACCTAGGTTCTTCAGAAACTTTTTTTTTTTTTTTTTTAGATTCCATATATATGTGTTAGCATACAGTATTTGTTTTTCTCTTTCTGAGTTACTTCACTCTGTACGACAGACTCTAGGTCCTTCCACCTCACTACAAATAACTCAATTTTGTTTCTTTTTATGACTAGTAATATTCCATTGTATATATGTGCCACATCTTCTTTATCCATTTATCTGTTAATGGACACTTAGGTTGCTTCCATGTCCTGGTTATTGTAAATATTGCTGCAATGAACATTGTGGTACTTGACTCTTTTAGAATTATGGTTTTCTCAGGGTATATGCCCAGTAGTGGGATTGCTGGGTCATATGGTAGTTCTATTTTTAGTTTTTTAAGGAACCTCCATACTGTTCTTCATAATGGCTGTATCAATTTACATTCCCACCAGCAGTGCAAGAGGTTTCCCTTTACTCCACACCCTCTCCAGCATTGTTTGTAGATTTTTTGATGATGGCCATTCTGACTGGTGTGAGGTGATATCTCATTGTAGTTTTGATTTTCATTTCTCTAATGATTAGTGATGTTGAGCATCCTTTCATGTGTTTCTTGGCAATCTGTATGTCTTCTTTGGAGAAAGGTCTATTTATGTCTTCTGCCCATTTTTGGATTGGGTTATTTGTTTTTTTGACATTGAGCTGCATGAGCTGCTTGTATATTTTGGAGATTAATCCTTTGTCAGTTGCTTTGTTTGCAAATATTTTCTCCCATTCTGAGGGTTGTCTTTTCATCTTGTTTATAGTTTCCTTTGCTGTGCAAAAGCTTTTAAGTTTCATTAGGTTCCATTTGTTTATTTTTGTTTTTATTTCCATTTCTCTAAGAGGTGGGTCAAAAAGGATCTTTCTGTGATTTATGTCATAGAGTGCTCTGCCTATGTTTTCCTCTAAGAGTTTTATAGTGTCTGGTCTTACATTTAGGTTTTTAATCCATTTTGAGTTTATTTTTGTGTATGGTGTTAGGGAGTGTTCTAATTTCATTCTTTTACATGTAGCTGTACAGTTTTCCCAGCACCACTTATTGAAGAGGCTGTCTTTTCTCCATTGTATATCTTTGCCTCCTTTGTAATAGATTAGTTGACCATAGGTGCGTGGGGTTACCTCTGAACTTTCTATACTCTTCCATTGATCTATATTTCTGTTTTTGTGCCAGTACCATACTTTCTTGATTACTGTAGCTTTGTAATATAGTCTGAAGTCTGGGAGCCTGATTCCTCCAGCTCCATTTTTCATTCTCAAGATTGCTTTGGCTATTCGGGGCCTTTTGTGTTTCCACACAAATTGTGAAATTTTTTTGTTCTAATTCTGTGAAAAATGCAATTGGTTGTTTGATATGGATTGCTTTGAATCTGTAGATTGCTTTGGGTAGTACAGTCATTTTCACAGTGTTGATTCTTCCAATCCAAGAACATGGCCTATGTCTACATCTGTTTGTATCATCTTTAGTTTCTTTCATCAGTGTCTTATAGTTTTCTGCATACAGGTCTTTTACCGCCTTCTGTAGGTGTATCCCTAGGTATTTTATTCTTTTTGTTGCAATGGTAAATGGGTGAGATTCTTAATGTCTCTTTCAGATCCTTCATCATTAGTGTATAGGAATGCAAGAGATTTCTGTGCATTAGTTTTGTATCCTGTTACTTTACAAAATACATTGATTAGCTCTAGCAGTTTTCTGATACCGTCTTTAGGATTCTCAATGTATAGTATCATGTCATCTGCAAACAGTGAAATTTTTACTTCTTTCCCAATATGCATTAATTTTATTTCTTTTCCTTCTCTGATTGCTGTGGCTAAAACTTCCAAAACTATGTTGAATAATAGTGGTGAGAGTGGGAAGCTTTGTCTTATCCCTGAACTTAGTGGAAATGGTTTCAGTTTTTTACCATTGAGAATGATGTTGGCTGTGGGTTTGTCATATATGGCCTTTATTATGTTGAGGTAAGTTCCCTATATGCCTACTTTCTGGAGAGTTTTTATCATAAATGTGTGTTGAATTTTGTCAAAAACTTTTCCTTCATCTATTGAGATGATCATATGATTTTTCTCCTTCAATGTGTTAATATGGGGTATCACATTGATTGGTCTGCGTATATTGAAGAATCCTTGCATTCCTGGGATACAACCCACTTGATCATGGTGTATGATCCCTTTCATGTGCTGCTGGATTCTGTTTGCTAGTATTTTGTTGAGGATTTTTGCATCTATGTTCGTCAGTGATATTGATGAATATCACTTTTGTTTTTGTTTTTTTGTGTGTGGCATCTTTGTCTGGTTTTGGTACCAGGGTCATGGTGGCCTCATAGAATGAGTTTGGGGGTGTTCTTCCCTCTGTTATACTAGGAAGAGTTTGAGAAGGATAGGTGTTAGCTCTTCTCTAAATGTTTGGTAGAATTCGTCTGTGAAGCCATCTGGTCCTGGGCTCTTGTTTGTTGGAAGATTTTTAATCACAGTTTCAATTTCAGTGCTTGTGATTGGTCTGTTTATATTTTCTGTTTCTTCCTGGTTCAGTCTTGGAAGGTTATACCTTTCTAAGAATTTGTCCATTTCTTCCAGGTTGTCCATTTTATTGACATATAGTTGCTTGTAGTGATCTCTCATGATCCTTTGTATTTCTGCAGTGTCAGTTGTTACTTCTCCTTTTTCATTTCTAATTCTATTGATTTGAGTCTTCTCCCTTTATTTCTTGATGAGTCTGGCTAATGGTTTATCAATTTTATTTATCTTCTCAAAGAACCAGCTTTTAGTTTTATTGATCTTTGTTATTGTTTCCTTCATTTCTTTTTCATTTACTTCTGATCTGATTTTTATGATTTCTTTCCTTCTGCTAACTTTGGGGTTTTTTTGTTCTTCTTTCTCTAATTGCTTTAAGTGTTAGGTTTGGTTGTTTATTTGAGATGTTTCTTGTTTCTGGAGGTAGGATTGTATTGCTATAAACTTCCCTCTTAGAACTGCTTTTGCTGCATCTCATAGGTTTTGGGTCATCATTTTTTCATTGTCATTTGTTTCTAGGTATTTTTTTGTTTCCTTTTGATTTCTTCAGTGATTTCTTGGTTATTTAGTAGTGTATTGTTTAGCCTCCATGTGTTTGTATTTTTTGTAGTTTTTTTTTGTTTTCTGTAATTCATATCAAGTCTCATAACATTGTGGTCGGAAAAGCTACTTGATATGATTTCAATTTTCTTAAATTTTTCAAGGCTTGATTTGTGACCCAAGATATGATCTATCCTGGAGAATGTTCCGTGAACACTTGAGAAGAAAGCAAATTCTGTTGTTTTTGGATGGAATGTCCTATAAATATAAATTAAGTTCATCTTCTTTAATGTATCATTTAAAGCTTGTGTTTCCTTATTTATTTTCATTTTAAATGATCTGTGCAATGGTGAAAGTGGGGTGTTAAAATCCTGTACTATGATTGTGTTACTACCGACTTCCCCTCTTAAGGTTGTTAGCATTTGCCTTATGTATTGAGGTGCTCCTATGTTGGGTGCATAAATATTTACAATTTTATATCTTTTTCTTGGATTGATCCCTTGATCATTATGTAGTGTCCTTATTTGTCCCTTGTAACAGTCTTTATTTTAAAGTCTATTTTGTCTGATATGAGAATTGCTACTCCAGCTTTCTTTTGATTTCCATTTGCATGGAATATCTTTTTCCATCCCCTCACTTTCAGTCTGTATGTGTCCCTAGGTCTGAAGTGGGTCTCTTGTAGACAGCATATATATGGGTCTTGTTTTTGTATCCATTCAGCCAGTCTGTGTCTTTTGGTGGGAGCATTTAATCCATTTACATTTAAGGTAATTATCGATATGTATGTTCCTATTCCCATTTTCTTAAATGTTTTGGGTTTGTTATTGTAGGTGTTTTCCTTCTCTTGTGTTTCCTGCCTAGAGGAGTTCCTTTAGCAGTTGTTGTAAAGTTGGTTTTGTGTTGCTGAATTCTCTTAGCTTTTGCTTGTCTGTAAAGGTTTTAATTTCTCCATTGAGTATGAATGAGATCTTTGCGGGTAGAGTAATTTTGGTTGTAAGTTTTTCCCTTCCATCACTTTAATATGTCTTCCCACTCCCTTCTGCCTTGCAGAGTTTCTGCTGAAAGATCAGATGTCAACCTTATGGGAATTCCTGTGTATGTTATTTGTTTCTTTTCCCTTGCAGCTTTTAATATTTTTCCTTTGTATTTAATTTTTGATAGGTTGATTAATATGGGTCTGGGCATGTTTCTCCTCAGATTTATCCTGTATGGGACTCTCTGTGCTTCCTGGACTTTACTGACTATTTCCTTTCCCATATTAGGGAAGTTTTCAACTATAATCTCTTCAAATATTTTTTCAGTCCCTTTTTTTTTCTCTTCTTCTTCTGGGACCCCTATAATTCGAATGTTGGTGTGTTTAATGTTGTCCCAGAAGTCTCTGAGACTGTCCTCAATTCTTTTCATTCTTTTTTCTTTATTCTGCTCTGTGGTAGTTATTTCCACTCTTTTATCTTCCAGGTCACTTATCCGTTCTTCTGCCTCAGTTATTCTTCTATTGATTCCTTCTAGAGAATTATTAATTCCATTTATTGTGTTGTTCATCATTGTTTGTTTGCTCTTTAGTTCTTCTAGGTCCTTGTTAAACGTTTCTTGTATTTTCTCCAGTATATTTACAAGATTTTGGATCATCTTTACTATTATTACTCTGAATTCTTTTTCAGGTAGGCTGCCTATTTCCTCTTCATTTGTTTGGTTTCGTGGGTTTTTACCTTGCTCCTTCATCTGCTCTGTGTTTCTCTGTCTTCTCATTTTGCTTAACTTACTGTGTTTGGTGTCTCCTTTTTGCAGGCTGAAGTTCGTAGTTCCTGTTGTTTTTGGTTTCTGCCCCCAGTGGGTAATATTAGTTAAGTGGGTTGTGTAGGCTTCCTGGTGGAAGGGAGTGGTGCCTATATTCTGGTGGATTATGCTGGATCTTGTCTTTCTGGTGGGCAGGACCACGTCTGGTGATTTGTTTTAGGGTTTCTGTCCTTATTATGATTTTAGGCAGCCTCTCTGCTAATGGGTGGTGTTGTGTTCCTGTCGTGCTAGTTGTTTGGCATGGGGTGTCCAGCACTGTAGCTTGCTGGTTGTTGAGTGGAGCTGTGTCTTAGCATTGACATGGAGATCTCTGTGAGAGCGTTCGCCGTTTGATATTACGTGGGGCAGGGAGGTCTCTGGTGGACCAGTGTCCTGAACTTGGCTCTCCCACCTCAGAGCCTCAAGCCTGACATCCGACTGGAGCACCAAGACCATGTCAGCCACTTAGCTAACGTTTTAGGAATAATCCTTGGAAGAGCTAATTTGCTGTGACTTCAGCCTGAAACATATGATCTCAATCACTTCTTAGCAAAAATGTTCATGCCACACTAATCCTGGGGCAGACCTGGCCGTTGACCCCCTCTGGAACCCAGCATAAGCAAAGGAAGCCATAAATATTTTTTAAATTAATTAACTTGTCTGTTTATGCAACAAATATTTATTGGGTGTTTCTGACCTGGCATATAGAAAAGACATAGAAATAAAGTGGATACATATCTTAAATGAATAAACTTGCAATTTATTAAGGAAGTCTGTACACAAATTGATGAAATGCAATTCATATTTTATGGCAAGATAAACAAATTTAAACACAATATTGTTCTTTGCCCCTTTGGGCCTCCTCTCTCCCCTTTAGTGTGTGTGGTGCATCTGCATTAACCTGAGCTCCTTAGGAGATAACATTCTTTCTTAATCTCATCAGTGTCAAACTCCTTAGGATATAACTTTCCTTCTTAATCTTGTAAGGGGCCATGATGACCAGTGACCCAGTTTACTACTGGCTTTGTATGTATAGACCTGAATTGTGTAAACTATCAATAGTACTTCGTTTAGTGTATAGCCCTCTGTCTCAAAAAACTTATATAACTGTGCTTTGACGTCTAACAGGCAGAACAGTCCTCAGAGCTTTCTGAAAGGGTGTTCCTGTGTTATAATCTTCAGCTTGGCTGGAATAAAATTTTCCATTTCTTTCTTCAATGGACTGATTAACTTTTTCATCAACAAAATATAACACAGTGTGTAAGGGCTACATGCTACAAATACACAAAGCTTCAGTGGAAGAATAAAGTAGAAAGTAACCTACTCTGTTTTGTGGGGTCCTATGATGCTTAAAAAGGAAATGTCCTTTGACTTCAGTCTTAAAGGATGAACTCATGACCCTGATATATTTGATAAAAAAAGTAAAAGAAAAAAAAAAGTGAAGCAAGGAAAGGAGAGACTAAGGAACCAGTCCTTCAAGAGACTAGTAAAAAATGCTTATTGGATTTTGGGCTTAATCCTGTACATAATGAGAACAGGTCTTTTAGGGATTGTATGGAGGAGAGTTAAATAGTCAAGTTTGCATTTTAAAAAATATCTACTGAGAGTAATTTATCTGGCAAAGGAGATAGTATACCAAATACTGCAATGATCCCACCTGGGGAGGTGGGAGTGTGAGTCCAGCAGACAGTGAAAAGGGAGAAGATGGGTAGGGTTGAGAGAGATTTGGGAGGTAAAAATCACGATTTTAATATTTATTGAATGTGAGAGTAGAATGAGAGCCAAAGATGGCTCTCCTTTTTTAGGCTTTGATGATTATGGATTCAAATGTAAAACATATCCTGTTTATGCAGTGATCATTACCTCCAATCCAAGGGGGAACAGATGCTAGGTCGCCTGCCTTTATGTAACCCTGTGGCTCAGTCAGAATAAATTGTTAAACCCAAAGCCTTTTAACTTAAAAGATGCTAAAGAGCCAGCCAGAGTGAATTTTCCAATAAGTTCTTGTGGCCTAGGGACATAATAAGTTCTAGGATTGGTATGCACAGAATTGTATAGATATGCACAACATTGTATAGATAGGACAGCTCCTCTCACATATACTTTCTTCTCATATTTAATTAGAATATTCTAATTTTATTCAAGGAATAAAATAAAAATTAATGTAATGAAACATATGGAAAGGACTCAATCTGTAAATAGTTCATTTTTGAACATGTTCCTTGGTATCTCAAAACCTTCTCATATTTCTATGGATTGAAAATTGTCATTTTGCCATTATGTCTTAATATCTCTGTGAACAAGATGAGGGTCTTTACAAATCCTTAGGGATATCTGAGTTCATAATTTCAGAATTCTTAAAACTGATGTATTAATTGATGAGTTAAAGTCTTTTGTCATACTTCAAGTTAAATACTTACTATATATCACCGTGCAGGCATATGTAATGTGGCAAGATTTCTCTTTGACTCCTTTGAGGAAATTAACCTAAAAGAAGTGATCTACTTTTTAATTTGGGAATTTCTAATGTTTATTACATGTCATTTAATATCAATAGAATTATAAAGAATATAAAGAATGAAAGAATAATCTTAATGATAATACATATATATCATTAGTTTATGCATAATAATTATATAATGTATAAGATATTAAATCCATCCTTTACTTAGTCTCTCTTTTGAATATCTAATAATTGGAATAAGCAGATATTACATGGGTATTGGAAAAGCTCTCTTTCTTTTTTTTTTTGTTTGAGTGCCCTCTGGCTTGTTGGCAGTATTAATAAAGAGTTTGTGTTTAAAAGTTTAGAGAGCTCATGGGTCTATTGCTTGTTTAAGGTTTATAACGAGGATAAAGAAATGCAAGCACTTACATCCAGGCACTGTACTTTAAACTCACTGGAAATATCTTTTCAGAATAATTAATAGAAAGTAAATACATATTTCATGATTTATATTTTATGAATTGTATGATTCACACTAATTTTTTGAACATAAGCCTATGTTCAGAAAAAATGAAAATAACTGTCTCCTACAATTGATCAACAAGTTGAGATATTAATGTATAAGATGTTAAATATACCATTTTTTGTAACATCTTTATTGGAGTATAATTGCTTTACAATGGTGTGTTAGTTTCTGCTGTATAACAAAGTGAATCAGCTATACATATACAAACATCCCCATATCTCCTCCCACTTGCATCTCCCTCCCACCATCTCTATCCCACCCCTCTAGATAGTCACAAAGCACAGAGCTGATCTCCCTGTGTTATGCGGCTGCTTCCCACTAGCTATGTATTTTACATTTCGTAGTGTATATATGTCAATGCTACTCTCTCACTTTGTCCCTGCTTACCCTTCCCTCTCCCCGTATCCTCAAGTCCATTCTATAGTAGGTCTGCATCTTTATTCCCATCTTGCCCCTAGGTTCTTCATGACCATATTTTTTTTTTTTTTTTAGATTCCATATATATGTGTTAGCATACGGTATTTGTTTTTCTCTTTCTGACTTACTTCACTCTGTAAATATACCATTTTTAACACCTTTTATTATTAGAGGCATAGTATTAGGTATGCTTTGGTAAAACAGCAATACCTATAGATGTCACTGACAATTATATTTTTCCTTTCATTTTCCAGTTAGGATTTTTCTGAAAAACCATCTGTTTAATTCCAAATCCAGAAGGCTGAAAATATATTTAGATAAACTGTGGGGGCACGAAGCATCTTGGACATTAATTTAAGATCTTTGAACTGGGAACCATTGAAGTAGATTAATCTTTTGCTCAGTTCTGGCTGTAACTTCAGTGTCCCATCCCTTAATATAACTGATCCTACTACCCTGAACCCTTAAAGATTAAGGCTGTTCTTACTATCATGTTCACTTTTATTTCTTTTCTTGCATCTGATCCTTGTACTTCTTTTTTTAACCAATTGTTTTCTTCCAGACCTTACACAGTATATATTACAACATTTGGTATTTGGATGATATTGACTGACCTAATTAGAATTTGCTGGGCAGGAAGTGAACTCCATCAAATTTATCTCCTTGTTTGAAATTCTACAATGCTTTGGAGAAGCAGTTATGTTTGTGACTATCATGGAAAATATTGACAATACAAGTGTAAATGGTATGAATTTTCCTTCACCGTACCCCAGGACAAGAAATACTAACTAGTTAATCTCTAAATCGAAATCAAAGAGCAGCAAGCCCCAAGTCACAAGGATGGTGTAAGATTGAATTTCATTTATGCATTTTGGCATCTCTAACATAACCTTGGGTCACACAAAAATATCTTGGCGTTAAATGATATCTAAGATATTCAGGTAAATGATTGTTCTCTTTAGTACAAATGTTTGAAGTCAAGTCTACATCATCAATTTGAGAAGAGACAATTCTCTTTCTGGTTCAGTTGGGCTTTGCAGAACTTGGCCAGACCTGGAAGCTTGAACACCTCAGAACACAGCCTGTGTGTGTGTCAGGCTATTTGCTTCCATGGTTCTGCCATTTCTCCAGGGAACTTGCAGGAGGTGGGAGTGGGTCCTTATTATTTTCAGAACCTGAAACTCAGTTTTGTATCAGATAAGTTGAGGGTCACACTAAATCTCTTTTTAAGTGGTCAATTGCTCTATCAAATCTCTAACTTCTATCTCCTACTCCTGCTGGCCTGTCTCAATTATCTCCCCTCAATGGGGTTTTAGAAACACACAGCTAGTCTGTCCTTCCTGGGGGTAATGGAGGGCAAGCAACAGTCAGATGGTTCTTTCCTTAATATTTAGTCTATAATCCCTTTCATCAGTAAACCTAAGTGTCCTTAATGAATGTTCCATCCCAGTACCCTTATATAAATTTTGAGTCATTAAATGGATTCCTGGGATAACTGCTTCCACATAAAAAGCACCATCTTCCATTATGGGGCCAAATATTAATAACTGTTTATGTGACTTGGATACACAATGGATTTTCAGAAGCATATTTTAGCCTCTTTATTTCAATACCAATTCCCTACCATCCATGTGTGTGCTTATTTGCTTTTTGTTTCATTTTGTTTATTATGTAATCATTTTTAAAATCAACCTTAGTTTCAGGTAGAATAGTGATATATTCTAAATCAGCAGTTGTTTCTAAGAGTCCAGACTCACCCCAGTGTGCCAGTCCTGAACCTGGGTCAACACTCTTGCCCGAAGCTAATTTGCTTCATTGCTGTCCTTCTGTAATGAACAGATTGAAGTCTCTTAGCAACCCTGGAAGAAGTGCTCACATCTAGCAGATCTAGGTGTGTATGTGTTTGTGAGAAGTACCACAGCCTTTATTTTTCTCTGAATCAAATCAACTGTGCTCCAAAACCCCAGCACAGTAGGACAACGTATTCTACTAAAGAACGTATAGATGTATTCCCCTACCAACAGTCGTGCTCCTTCTTTTATAATACTTGGGTATATTTACTTCCTTTCTGTCTTCAACCTCCTCCTTCTTCTTGCTTTTCCTCAAAGATATTTGTCTGGTTTATATTTCTAAAGGAAACCCAAATATCATACTCTGTATACTTTACAAGTCAACTTGTACATGTGTCCCTGTATACAAAAGCCCAAGGTGCAGAGAGAATAGATGCTTAGCTTGGGTTATGTGGATTTGTGTGTGTGTAGGACAAAATAATGCAAGTCTATATCTCAATGGCTAATTCTGTAATATGTGTTCAAAATATCATAGTAATAGATATCGATTATTTGAGCTACCCCATAGCAAGAAATAATAAGATTTGCAACTTATGTAATAGAAAAGTGAGGAATGGGAATTTATTCTAGTGATTGGGTGCCAACTATGAGCAAAGATGTTCACTGGAATATTTACTCCTGATATTCAAGCCATTGAACTTGAGACCATAAATAAAATGAAGAGTATCGATAAAAGTTAATGTATTTTTGATCAGGTCAAGGACAAGTTCTAGTTACATCTGCAACTTCTAATTTATAACCCTCTATTAAAACCACATTTGGGCAAAATGGTCAAATATCTATTTGAACACTTTTTCAGTTACTGGGGCGTTTGGATTCTTTCCTATTACCTGCTGACCACTTAGGATCCTCCCTGTCAGGGCATCTTCAAATCTGTACAGCATTGCTCCTCACACATCATACTTGATTCTTAAAAAGGTTATGAGACCATATCATTCAACTTCTTGTAATTTTATTTTTTTATATTTTATTTTATCTTATTTATTTTTTTAACATATTTATTGGAGTATAATTGCTTTACAATGGTGTGTTAGTTTCTGCTGCATAACAAAGTGAATCAGCTATACATATACATATATCCCCATATCTTCTCCCTCTTGCGTCTCCCTCCCACCCTCCCTATCCCACCCCTCTAGGTGGACACAAAGCACCGAGCTGATCTTCCTGTGCTATGTGGCTGCTTCCCACTAGCTATCTATTTTACATTTGGTAGTGTATATATGTCCATGCATACTAACATAATTTACCTCATCAAAAGTAGTAAACTAAAGCTAAACATTAAAATTAACTGTTTTATACTGGTAGATGCAAGGTTCAAGCCATTTATATAGATATTTTCTAGTAAAGAACCATTTCTTTCTCTGGCTTTTCTTTTCTTTTCTTTTTTTTTTAACATCTTTATTGGAGTATAATTGCTTTACAATGGTGTGTTACTTTCTGCTTTATAACAAAGTGAAGCAGTTTTACATATACATATGTTCCAATATCTCTTCCCTCTTGCATCTCCCTCCCTCCCGCTCTCCCGACCCCACACATCTAGGTGGTCACAAAGCACAGAGCTGATTTGCCTGTGCTATGCGGTTGCTTCCCACTAGCTATCTATTTTATGTTTGGTAGTGTATATATGTCCATGCCACTCTCTCTTTTTTTTTCCCCTTAGATTCCATATATATGTGTTAGCATACTGTATTTGTTTTTCTCTTTCTGACTTACTTCACTCTGTATGACAGACTCTAACTCCATCCACTTCACTACAAATAATTCCATTTCGTTTCTTTTTATTGCTAAGTAATATTCCATTGTATATATGTGCCACATCTACTTTATCCATTCATCGATGATGGACACTTAGGTTGCTTCCATATCCTGGCTATTGTAAATAGAGCTGCAATGAACATTTTGGTACATGACTCTTTTTGAATTATGGTTTTCTCAGGGTATATGCCCAGTAGTGGGATTGCTGGGTCGTATGGTACTTCTATTTTTAGTTTTTTAAGGAACCTCCATACTGTTCTCCATAGTAGCTGTATCAATTTACATTCCCACCAACAGTGAAAGAGTGCTCCCTTTTCTCCACACCCTCTCCAGCACTTATTGTTTCTAGATTTTTTGATGATGGCCATTCTGACCGGTATGAGATGATATTTCATTGTAGTTTAGAATTGCATTTCTCTAACGATTAATGATGTTGTGCATTCTTTCATGTGTTGTTGGAAATCTGTATATCTTCTTTGGAGAAATGTCTATTTAGGTCTTCTGCCCATTTTTGGATTGGGTTGTTTGTTTTTTTGTTATTGAGCTGCATGAGCTGCTTGTAAATCTTGGAGATTAATCCACTGTCAGTTGCTTCAATTGCAAATATTTTCTCACATTCTGAGGGTTGTCTTTTGGTCTTGTTTATGGTTTCCTTTGTTGTGCAAAAGCTTTTAAGTTTCATTAGGTCCCATTTGTTTATTTTTGTTTTTATTTCTATTGCTCTAGGAGCTGCGTCAAAAGGGATTTTGCTGTGATTTATGTCATAGAGTGTTCTGCCTATGTTTTCCTCTAAGAGTTTGATAGTGTCTGGCCTTACATTTAGGTCTTTAATCCATTTTGAGTTTATTATTGTGCATGGTGTCAGGGAGTGTTCTAATTTCATACTTTTACATGTACCTGTCCAGTTTTCCCAGCATCACTTATTGAAGAGGCTGTCTTTTCTCTACTGTATATGCTTGCCTCCTTTATCAAAGATAAGGTGACCATATGTGTGTGGGTTTATCTCTGGGCTTTCTATCCTGTTCCATTGATCTATATTTCTGTTTTTGTGCCAGTACCAAACTGTCTTGATTACTGAAGCTTTGTAATATAGTCTGAAGTCAGGAAGACTGATTCCTCTAGCTCCATTTTTCATTCTCAAGATTGCTTTGGCTATTCGGGGTCTTTTGTGTTTCCATACAAATTGTGAAATTTTTTGTTCTAGTTCTGTGAAAAATGCCAGTGGTAGTTTGATAGGGATTGCATTGAATCTGTAGATTGCTTTGGGTAGTAGAGTCATTTTCACAATGTTGATTCTTCCAATCCAGGAACATGGTATATCTCTCCATCTATTTGTCTCATCTTTAATTTCTTTCATCAGTGTCTTATAATTTTCTGCATACAGGTCTTTTGTCTCCTTAGGTAGGTTTATTCCTATATATTTTATTCTTTTTGTTGCAATGGTAAACGTGAGTGTTTTCTTAATTTCACTTTCAGAATTTTCATCATTAGTGTATAGGAATGCAAGAGATTTCTGTGCATTAATTTTGTATCCTGCTACTTTACCAAATTCATTGATTAGCTCTAGTAGTTTTCTGGTAGCATGTTTAGGATTCTCTATGTATAGTATCATGTCATCTGCAAACAGTGACAGCTTTACTTCTTTTTTTCCAATTTGGATATTTTTATTTCTTTTTCTTCCCTGATTGCTGTGGCTAACACTTCCAAAACTATGTTGAATAATAATGGTGAGAGTGGGCAACCTTGTCTTGTTCCTGATCTTAGTGGAAATGGTTTCAGTTTTTCACCATTGAGGACAATGTTGGCTGTGGGTTTGTCATATATGGCCTTTATTATGTTGAGGAAAGTTCCCTCTATGTCTACTTTCTGCAAGGCTTTTATCATACATGGGTGTTGAATCTTGTCGAAAGGTTTCTCTGCATCTATTGAGATGACCATATGGTTTTTCTCCTTCAGTTTGTTAATATGGTGTATCACGTTGATTGATTTGCGTATATTGAAGAATCCTTGCATTCCTGGAATAAACCCCACTTGATCATGTTGTATGATCCTTTTAATGTGCTGTTGGATTCTGTTTGCTACTATTTTGCTGAGGATTTTTGCATCTATGTTCATCAGTGATATTGGCCTATAGTTTTCTTTCTTTGTGACATCTTTGTCTGGTTTTGGTATCAGGGTGATGGTGGCCTCGTAGAATGAGTTGGGGAGTGTTCCTCCCTCTGCAATATTTTGGAAGAGTTTGAGAAGGATAGGTGTTAGCTCTTCTCTAAATGTTTGATAGAATTCGCCTGTGAAGCCATCTGGTCCTGGGCTTCTGTTTGTTGGAAGATTTTTAATCACAGTTTCAATTTCAGTGCTTGTGATTGGTCTGTTCAGATTTTCTATTTCTTCCTGGTTCAGTCTCGGCAGGTTGTGCATTTCTAAGAATCTGTCCATTCTTTCCAGGTTGTCCATTTTATTGGCATAGCATTGCTTGTAGTAATCTCTCATGATCGTTTGCATTTCTGCAGTGTCAGTTGTTACTTCTCTTTTCACATTTCTAA
This sequence comes from Balaenoptera physalus, assembly GCF_965194825.1. Taxonomy (NCBI): domain Eukaryota; kingdom Metazoa; phylum Chordata; class Mammalia; order Artiodactyla; family Balaenopteridae; genus Balaenoptera; species Balaenoptera physalus. The sequence goes on from NC_138888.1 coordinate 106,415,306, forward strand.
TTCTATTGATTTGAGTCTTCTCCCTTTTTCTCTTGATGAGTCTTGCTAATGGTTTATCAATTTTGTTTATCTTCTCAAAGAACCAGCTTTTAGTTTTATTGATCTTTGTTATTGTTTCCTTCATTTCTTTTTCATTTATTTCTGATCTGATCTTTATGATTTATTTCCTTCTGCTAACTATGGGTTTTTTTTTGTTCTTCTTTCTCTAATTGCTTTAGGTGCAAGGTTAGGTTGTTTATTCGAGATGTTTCCTGTTTCTTGAGGTAGGCTTGTATTGCTATAAACTTCCCTCTTGGCACTGCTTTTGCTGCGTCCCATAGGTTTTGGGTTGTCGTATCTCCATTGTCATTTGTTTCTAGGTATTTTTTGATTTCCCCTTTGATTTCTTCAGTAATCACTTCGTTATTAAGTAATGTATTGTGTAGCCTCCATGTGTTTGTATTTTTTACAGATTTTTTCCTGTAATTGATATCTAGTCTCATAGCGTTGTGGTCGGAAAAGATACTTGATATGATTTCAATTTTCTTAAATTTACCAAGGCTTGATTTGTGACCCAAGATATGATCTATCCTGGAGAATGTTCCATGAGCACTTGAGAAAAATGTGTATTCTGTTGTTTTTGGGTGGAATGTCCTATAAATATCCATTAAGTCCATATTGTTTAATGTGTCATTTAAAGCTTGTGTTTCCTTATTTATTTTCATTTTGGATGATCTGTCCATTGGTGAAAGTGGGGTGTTAAAGTCCCCTAGTATGATTGTGTTGCTGTCGATTTCCCCTTTTATGGCTGTTAGTATTTGCCTTATGTATTGAGGCGCTCCTATGTTGGGTGCATAAATATTTACAATTGTTATACCTTCCTCTTGGATCGATCCCTTGATCATTATATAGTGTCCTTCTTTGTCTCTTGTAATAGTCTTTCTTTTAAAGTCTATTTTGTCTGATATGAGTATTGCTACTCCAGCTTTCTTTTGATTTCCATTTGCATGGAATATCTTTTTCCATCCCCTCACTTTCAGCCTCTATGTGTCTCTAGGTCTGAAGTGGGTCTCTTGTAGACAGCATATATATGGGTCTTGTTTTTGTATCCATTCAGCCAGTCTGTGTCTTTTGGTGGGAGCATTTAATCCATTTACATTTAAGGTAATTATCGATATGTATGTTCCTATTCCCATTTTCTTAAATGTTTTGGGTTTGTTATTGTAGGTGTTTTCCTTCTCTTGTGTTTCTTGCCTAGAGAAGTTCCTTTAGCATTTGTTGTAAAGCTGGTTTGGTGGTGCTGAACTCTCTCAGCTTTTGCTTGTCTGTAAAGGTTTTAATTTCTCCATCGAATCTGAATGAGATCCTTGCTGGGTAGAGTAATCTTGGTTATAGGTTTTTCTCCTTCATCACTTTAAGTACATCCTGCCACTCCCTTCTGGCTTGCAGAGTTTCTGCTGAAAGATGAGATGTTAACCTTATGGGGATTCCCTTGTGTGTTATTTGTCGTTTTTCCCTTGCTGCCTTTAATATGTTTTCTTTATATTTAATTTTTGACAGTTTGATTAATATGTGTCTTGGCATGTTTCTCCTTGGGTTTATCCTGTATGGGACTCTCTGTGCTTCCAGGACTTGATTAACTATTTCCTTTCCCATATTAGGGAAGTTTTCAACTATAATCTCTTCAAATATTTTCTCAGTCCCTTTCTTTTTCTCTTCTTCTTCTGGGACCCCTATAATTCGAATGTTGGTGCATTTAATGTTGTCCCAGAGGTCTCTGAGACTGTCCTCAGTTCCTTTCATTCTTTTTTCTTTATCCTGCTTTGTAGTAGTTATTTCCACCATTTTATCTTCCAGGTCACTTATCCTTTCTTCTGCCTCAGTTATTCTTCTATTGATCCCATCTAGAGTATTTTTAATTTCATTTATTGTGTTTTTCATCATTGCTTGGTTCCTCTTTAGTTCTTCTACGTCCTTGTTAAATGTTTCTTGCATTTTGTCTATTCTATTTCCAAGATTTTGGATCATCCTTACTATCATTATTCTGAATTCTTTTTCAGGTAGACTACCTATTTCCTCTTCATTTGTTACGTCTGGTGTATTTTGACCCTGCTCCTTCATCTGCTGTGTGTTTTTCTGTCATCTCATTTTGCTTATTTTACTGTGTTTGGGGTCTCCTTTTCACAGGCTGCAGGTTTGTAGTTCCCGTTGTTTTTGGTATCTGTCCCCAGTGGCTAAGGTTGGTTCAGTGGGTTGTGTAGGCTTCCTGGTGGAGGGAACTAGTGCCTGTGTTCTTGTGGATGAGGCTGGATCTTGTCTTTCTGGTGGGCACCTCCACGTCTGGTGGTGTATTTTCGGTGTCTGTGGACTTATTACGATTTTAGGCAGCCTCCCTGCTAATGGATGGGGCTGTGTTCCTGTCTTGCTAGTTGTTTGGCATAGGGTGTCCAGCACTGTAGCTTGCTGGTCGTTGAGTGAAGCTGGGTCTTGATGTTGAGATGGAGATCTCTGAGAGATTTTTGCCGTTTGGTATTACGTGGAGCTGGGAGGTCTCTTGTGGACCAGTGTCCTGAAGTTGGCTCTCCCACCTCAGAGGCACGGCCCTGATGCCTGGCTGGAGCACCAAGAGCCTTTCGTCCACACGGCTCAGAGTAAAAGGGAGAAAAAATAGAAAGAAAGAAAGAAAGAGTCTATAATATAGTGAAGTAAAATAAAGCTATTGTAAAGCAAAGCTATACAGACAAAATCTCACCCAGAAGCATATACATATACACTCACAAAGAAAAGGAAAAGGGGAAAAATTAATATATCCTGCTCCCAAAGTCCACCTCCTGAATTTGGGATGATTTGTTGTCTATTCAGGTATTCAACAGATGCAGGTACCTCAAGTTGTTTGTGGAGTTTTAATCCGCTGCTTCTGAGGCTGCTGGGAGAGATTTCCCCTTCTCTTCCCTGTTCGCACAGCTCCTGGGGTTCAGCTTTGGATTTGGACCCGCCTCTGCCTGTAGGTCGCCTGAGGGCGTCTATTCCCCGCCCAGACAGGACAGGGTTAAAGGAGCAGCTGCTTCGGGGGCTCTGGCTCAACCAGGCCGCGTGGAGGGAGGGGTACGGAGGAGGTGGGGCGAGCCTGCGGCAGCCGAGGCTGGCGTGATGTTGCACCAGCCTGAGGCGCCCCGTGTGTTCTCCCGGGGAAGTTGTCCCCGGATCACGGGACCCTGGCAGTGGCGGCCTGCACAGGCTCCTGGGAGGGGCAGTGTGGAGAGTGACCTGTGCTCGCACACAGGCTTTTTGGAGGCGGCAGCAGCAGCCCCAGCGTCTCACGCTCGTCTCTGGGGTCCACGCTGATCGCCGCGGCTCGCGCCCTTCTCTGGAATTCGTTTAGGCGGCGCTCTGAATCCCCTCTCCTTGCGCGCCGTGAAACAACGAGGCAAGAAAAAGTCTCTTGCCTCTTCGGCAGCTGCAGACCTTTTCCCGGTCTCCCTCCCAGCCAGCTGTGCTCTGCTAACCCCTTCAGGCTGTGTTCACGCCGCCAGCCCCAGTCCTCTCCCTGCAATCCGATCGAAGCCGAGCCTCAGCTCCCAACCCCGCCCGCCCCCTCGGGTGAGCAGACAAGCCTCTCGGGCTGGTGAGCGCTGCCCGGCGCCGAGCCTCTGTGCGGGAGTCTCTCCGTTTTTTCCTCTGCGCCCCTGTTGCTGTGGGGTCTGCGCTGATAGCCGCGGCTCGTGCCAGTCTCTGGAGTTCGTTTAGGCGGCGCTCTGAATCCCCTCTCCTTGCGCGCCGTGAAACAAAGAGGCAAGAAAAAGTCTCTTGCCTCTTCGGCACCTGCAGACCTTTTCCCGGTCTCCCTCCCAGCCAGCTGTGGTGCGCTAACCCCTTCAGGCTGTGTTCACGCCGCCAGCCCCAGTCCTCTCCCTGGGATCCGACCGAAGCCCGAGCCTCGAGCTCCCAGCCCCGCCCGCCCCGGCGGGGGAGCAGACAAGCCTCTCGGGCTGGTGAGTGCTGGTCGGCACCGCTCCTCCGTGTGGCAACCTCTCCGCTTTGCCCTCCGCACCCCTGTGGCTGCGCTCTCCTCCGTGGCTCCGAAGCTTCCCCCCTCTGCCACCCGCAGTCTCTGCCCACGAAGGGGCTTCCTAGTGCGTGGGAATCTTTCCTCCTTCACGGCTCCCTCCCACTGGTGCAGGTGCCGTCCCTATTCTTTTGTCTCTGTTATTTCTTTTTTCTTTTGCCCTACCCAAGTACGGGGGGAGTTTCTTGCCTTTTTGGAGGTCGGACGTTTTCTGCCAGTGTTCAGTGGGTGTTCTGTAGGAGGAGTTCCACGTGTAGATGTATTTCTAGTGTATCTGTGGGAAGGAAGGTGATCTCCGCGTCTTACTCTTCCGCCATCTTCTCTGCACCCCAGGGATTAATTTTTAAATTCTTAGACAGAACTAGCCATGGAGCAGGAAGTTCTTTTGATTGTAATACATCAGAAGGGGTGGATCGGCGTGGCAAAGCATGAGAAGAGCATGCCTAGGGATAAGAGCTTTCTCTTCTTGTATGTATAACCCTAGCAAATATTTTGGACTACTTTCATTTTATTCCACTAACACTTGGAGCCCAAGTTTTTGCAGATTTCTTTGAACATGGAATCAGCAATATCTTATTTTATTTGAGACTCAGTTCAAATGCGGCTTCTTTCCTTTTCATGATCATTAGCACTCTCAACTTTAAGACAAGAAATGAGACCACTACTAAAAAATACAAACAATTCTCAGAGAAGGCAAGATAAATTCACCACCACCTCTAATAGCATGTGTTCCCATCCAAGTCCTTCTGGCATCTGAGATGTGTGTGAACACACACTGGATTCTTGGCTGCATCCAGACTATGAGTTTTTAATTAGTGTGGGATTACTTCTACCAATCCCTTTCTAAAAACAACAAACTAAGTCAACTAGTTAATTTTAAAGGGAAGCATATTATCAGTTGTTTAATTGGGTTGAAATCTTATTTAAACTTAAACACTATCCTTAAACTTTCAGATATAATTAATTTCTCTATACTTTAATATTTTCTACTGCCATTGGATAAATGCAGGATTCATTTTCTCTCTAGGTCTTAAGATTATTTTTAAATTCATGGCAGTTTCTTCAGATTAAAATAGCTTTTGTTTTTGTTAGAATTTAAGGTTTATAGAAAAAGGGCATTTTTCCATAAGTTGGAGCATGAAGGTTGTTAATTTCTCCCAGAATACCTTATATATGGACCAAAAGAGGAATGTTCTCAATTTAAAACAAAAAGAAGAAATTACAAGCGTTTTATTACTTACAGTAGAGTGTTCATTAGTTGCAACTTGTGGCAAAGCTTTTATTTAGAACTAAGAGCTTTGCTGTAATCTCATTAGGAAACTAATCAATAAGGAAAGCCCAGGACCTATTCATTACTTCTTGGTCAGAGTGTGGTATTTAAAACATTATGAACAAAATAAAATAAGAAGTACACATCCTTAAGTACCTTATGTTTCTTCATCCTTTAGATGCCATTTATTTCTTTGGTTATTTAACTTCACTGAATTGTACATTCCAACAGAACGTTCATGACCAAATTAGGGCCATGGGTTCTCTAGTGCTTTGAGTATCCAAGGTATAAAGAATAATAACTAAAATCATGTTGTTATCTGGAAGCCAGAGTTCCACTTAATACAGCAGCCTGCCTTGCTTATTTTATATCACAATCTGTTCTATAATTAGATAACACCTGAAATTTAGCAGGGCTCCTTATGCCAGGAATGTTCCACCTCACTTCTCAGTCTAGCTAATGAAACATGGGAAGGAATTTCAGCAAGTGTCAACCACTTTAGCTTGTGTAACCAACCTGACAGTGTGGCAAGCAGTATTTGTTTGTTAAGCCCCAGAAGAAATGACTATTACTTAAGTATTTATGTTTTGATTTGGAAATAGTAAAGGCTAATGGCGATATGCATGGCGATAGGCTAGAACAGTCTCACTTTAAATATACACAGCCTTAATTTTATGTAATTACACAGAAACAGCAATAGTCAGCAAAGACCTGAATAGAATTTGTGTTTTAAAGAATGGACAGTCTGCCAGAGAGCCAAAAATATATATTTAAATACAAATATAAAGGGTTAGTTTTTTTCTTATGTGTGTTCAAGAGATGGCTCCTTATACATGCTGCATCACAATGGAAAATCTTTGTGTTGTGTTACAGATTGGCACAAACCCTCTGGTTCAGTTGCTATATCTTTTATGATGTAAATAGCATACCCTATAGCTATTTTTAGAATAATTCAAAACTCATCCTATGAAACTTCATAAGCCAAGGCAATAGGAAAAGCATCTCTGGAGAGTAAAACAGGTTTGCTAGATCTGCTCAAGCAATGAATTTTTAAAAGGTTTGCTTAAAACAACAGAGTATGTCAATTGGCAATATCAGTCCACATATGAGCTTTCAAATGCTCTCTTCCTAAGTCCAGGCAGTTGGCTGATTCGTACGACATTTGATTTTTAGTTTCTCAGCAGCCCATTTTGATTTAGTGCCATTTGCATTTTTATAGACAACAGCAATCCTGCAGCAGGCTCTGTTCTGCTGATAAATTTTGCAAGTTGATAATAGCAAAGGGTGTGTAGAACTTGAACCTGATATAGATGTGTTGTTTGAAAAAGCACCACTGAGAGATTAGTCTCAAAGGAAACAAAACAAAATAACTAGCAATTATATTTTCTTTTTTTCAAATTTATATACTGCCTTTCTGTTTACTCCTTTTCAATAGAGTTGTAATATTTTAGGCTTTTGACAAGAATTCATGAAGAAGTTTCCATATAAAAACACTAAGATCATTATTGGGAAATTTTATAATAGATAATAATATTTCTCTGTAATAAATAATCTGGTCCTGAATTTCAACTGCTAAGGGCAGGATTGTTCTTAAGAAGCTTTTGTAGCCTAAAGAAAAAAAACGCAACATGTAGAAGGCATGTATGAGAGTGTGGAGAGGATTAACAAAAAAAAATTTTATTTTTTCATCCTAGAGTCTCTTTTAGTTTATATTTAACCTTCTCCACAACCACTTTATATATATTATTTTACCCCATTTTATGAAAAGGAACACAGAAGCTCAGAGAAGCTAATCATTTGCTTCAGGTAGGTCAGCTCCTAAATGGAAGAGTTGGGGTTTGAACCAAGGTCTATCTTACATCCTGTTGCCTCAAGATGATTATATTGAGATAAAAGCTTGTTAAAAATGAACCATGTGAGCCATGTTGATATAATGGAAACCAGAGTCACAGAATGATGGGCTGCAGTCTTGAGGGTAGGAGAAGTCTATTTGGGCTGGGGAGGAATGTCTCAGGAATAGTACACAATTTTGCAATGCAGACCATGCTTGTTTTGTTTGTTCATTGACTTGCACTCTACAGAGTTTCAGATTTGATTTTGAATGTCCTGAGCAGTCACGAGCTCTCAGCCATACCACTGCCTCCTGTCTCACCCAGAAGAGTATCACTCATCTACATCCTCTGTCATGACCGTGTCCAGGGGTCTACTTTTGCTCTCCCTTGTTTGCAGACAATTTACTCATCTGATAGACAGTAGAAATGCCTTCCCCAGGGACAAAACACTAGTCTGTGAGACAAATATTAAACAGTTGTAAATTCAATATTATTTTCAGTACTCTAATTTAGTGATACGTGGAAGAACTAGAGGTAGGACCAGGTGTCAGGTAGGGTCAAGGAATCAGACGAAAGGTCATAAATTTAACAGAGGAGATAGTTACCAGGATACAAGAGACCAAAATCTAGTCTGAGACTTTACAGTGGAAAGTTTCAAATGAAGGTAAGTAGTTTCTGACTCTCATTTTGGAGAGGCCAGATTAGGGCTGACTGAAAATTAAGGGGCAGGCCCATGTTATTAAGACACTCGGTTATTGGAATTGCATTTTATACATGACAGACTGTGGTTCAAGAACAAAAGGTGAAGCCCTTGTACTGGCATAAGTCAAACATCAGGATGGGACCACAGTTATTAGGAAAATGGTGTACAGAGTTAGATGGAAGCTAGTACTAAAATTAATATGCTAAATTTAATTAAAATGCTAAGTTAACTCCATGCTAAGCAGATACATAAGTGAATTGAGGTGTACTTATGCTTTTCCTTCTTGATGTGGATCTAGGACTGATCTCAGATTGGAAATAAACTTGCACTTTAACATTAAATAATCCCAGGTACAAGCCTTCGCAGTTATGACCATGGGCTTGTGTTAACCTTTTCCTGCTCTACCACCTCCCCTTTCTCCGTAAAAGAAAGGTGAATTATAAGGAAAGATTCAAGGAGACACCTTGGCAAATGACCTTCAGTTTCCTGAATCTCTCCCTCACAATCAACCCTGGTGAAACCTGGGAAGTACATGCAGGATTCTGAGGAATTAACTTGAGATTTGTAAGATACTCCTGAAGAGATGCAGGGCCCTTTTACAACTGGCTTGGGGGCTGGTGAAGCCTGAGCCACATGGAGGTCAGCAGCTGGGGAAGAGCAAGGATGGGTAGGAGAGGGCTCTCATGTTCCACTTTTCTGAGTCCTCAGCATTGCTTGGAGCTTTTGCTACTATTTGCATAAGATTCTAAAATGAAGCCAACTATGGTCACCCAGATTGCCGGCAGTTCATATCAGATATAATATAGGCCTTAACCCTCTCAGTGCTCAAATATTACTAACACCAGTAGTCAGTTTTGTGCAATATTATTTATACATTTTTCTAAGAGCTACATTCCTACACTCATAAAAATTATTCTAGTTTTCATACTCAAGAAGGTTTGGTTTCATGATCGAGGATTAATCGCTTGCCATAAAAATAGTTAAGGACAAAGTGTTTTATGCTTTTTTTTTCTTCCCATAATTATGGTTTGTATCCACTGGTAGTTAAACTTCTATAATCACAGAATGCAATGAGATAGTCCCTTCAGATGGTCTTGTATAAGGTAAATATTTAAATATATACAATTCAGTATATATTTGACTTTGTGATGTATTCTTATATATTATAAATGGATCACCATTTTTTGAAATGCTTTATTTTTTAGAACAGTTTTAGGTTCTTAGCAAAATGGGGATGGTGCAGAGATTTCTCATATACCCTCTGCCTTTACATATGCATAGCCTTCACCATTACCAACAACACCAACCAGAGTAATATATTTGTTGCAATTGAGTAACCTACATTATTGACTCATTATAGTCACCCAAAGTTCATAATTTTCCTTACAGTTTAGACTTGTACATTCTAAGGGTTTGGACAAATGTATATTGACATGAATCTATAATTTCAGTATCATACAGTGTATTTTCACTGCATTAAAAATACTCTGTGTTCCACCTATTCATCCTTCCCTTCCCCCCTCCCCCAATACTTGGAAACCACTGATCTTTCTACTTCTTCCTTAGTTTTGGCTTTACAGTACATCATATAGTGGGAATCACATATAATATAACATTTTCAGATTGGCTTTGTTCACTTTGGTCTTCCATAGTGACCATCATTTTGCATTGCCAATAGCAATGAAATGAGAATTTCTATTTCTCCACATTCTCGCCAGGATATGTGTTCTCAGTGTTTTGGATTTTAGCCATTATGATAGGTAAATACAGTATTTCATTGTCTTTTTAATTTGTGCTTCCTTGATGATATACGTTGTGGAGCATCTTTTCATATTCTTACTCGCCATCTGCATATTCTCTTCAGTAAAGACTCTGTTAGTCTTTGGCCCATTTTTTAATCATATTGTTTATTTTCTTACTATTGTGTTTCAGAGTTCCTTGTATACCTTGTGTAACAGTCCTTATCAGATATGTATTTTGCAAATATTTTCTCCCAGTCTCTGCCTTCTTGTCACAGTCTGTCAGTGTATTTTGCAGAACAGAATTTTTTAAATTTTAATAAATTGTAAATAACTTATTAATTCTTTCTTTCATGAATGTTACCCTTGGCGTTGTATTTAAAAATTCAATGATAAACCCAAGGTCATTTAGATTTTCTCCTATGTTATCTTCTAGCAGTTTGATAGATTTGTGTTTTACGTTCAGGTGTATGGCAAATTTTGATTTTTGTAAAGGGTGTAAGGTCTGTGTCAAGAATCACTCTTTTTAAAATCTTTTTTTTAAATTTATTACTTTTTAAATTTATTTTTGACCACGTTGGGTCTTAGTTGCAGCACGCAGGGTCTTCTTTGAGGCGTGAGGGATCTTCCCTTGCAGCATGCAGGTTCTTAGTTGTGGTGTGTGGGCTTCTTTCTAGTTGTGGCATGAGGGTTTTCTCTCTCTAGTTGTGGCGCACAGGCTCCAGGGCATGTGGTCTCTGTAGTTGGGGCGCACGGTTTCCAGAGCTTGTGGGCTCTGTAGTTTGCGGCATGCAAGTTCTAGTTGAGGCACGCGAGCTCAGTAGTTGTGGCACGCGGGTTTAGTAGTTGTTGCCCCGCAGCATGTAGGATCTTAGTTCCCTAAGCAGGGATCGAACCCACATCCCCTGCATTGTAAGGAGGATTCTTTACCACTGACTACCAGGGAAATCCCAAGAATAATTTTTTTTTATATGTGGATGTCCAGTTGCCTCAGCATCATCTGTGAATAGTATATCTTTTCTCCATTGAATTACCTTTGCTCTTTTGTCAAAGATCAGTTGATTTTATTTGTGTAGGTCTATTTCTGGGATCTCTATTCAGTGCCACTGATCAATTTGCCTATTTTTTTTTACCAAAATCACACTGTCTAAATTACTGTGACTTCATAGTATGTCTTGTAGTTAGTCAGGTAATGTCAGTCTCCTATTTTGTTCTTCTCCTCTAACATTGTGTGTATTCTATTCTGCTATTCCACATATGAACTTTAGAATCAGTTTGTCAATGTCCATACAATAACTTGCTGGTATCTTGATTGGAATTTCATTTAATCTACAGATCAAGTTGAAAAAAAATGACGTTTTCATAATATTCAGTCTTTTGATCAATGAACATGAAGTATCTCTCCATTTGTTTAGTACTCCCTTGATTTATTTAATCTGAATTTTATAGTTTTCCTCATTAAATCTTCTGCATGTTTTGTTAGATTTATACTTATGTATCTCATTTTTTGTTGCTAATGTAGATGGCCTTTTTCTTTGTGAATTCATTGACATTTTCTGCATAGAAAATCATGTAATCTGTAAATGAAATTGTATTTCTTTTTATTGTCTTATTGCATTAGCCAGGACTTCCAGTATTTTGTTGAAAAGAAGGAATGATGAAAGGAGACATCATTTCTGAATATATGTAATACAAAGTCACCTCATTCTATTAAACTTAACAAATACCAGCTGACCTTATCAGCTACATTGATTATCAATATTTTTTCTATTATTGATATTTCTATTTCAATATGTATTAGGTTTGAAAATATTTTCGTGTCTGATGTGGAATAGAAATCTAACTTTTTCCTTATTTTTACTTTCTCAGATATGGCATAGATATTTCTACATAATTTATTAAGTAATCCTTTCATTCCCACTGATTTAATATGCTACTTTAACTGAAAGAATATTTCTGAAATTTCTAACTATTCCATTGAGAATGTTTTTTTTTTTTATTATTAAATGGGAATTTAGGTATCTTTGTATGGAGGCTGTTAGCTAGGTGATATTTTTAAACTATGAGTGTGTAGCTTTCAGTTTCTAATCACTTAATTCATAATTGGAATTATAATGACAATAAGTAGATCCTCAAAGGAGATAGATGGTCCAAATACATAAATAAGAATACATAACATTTATGGTACATTAAAGGTGGTGTAAACAATGTGTAAAATTGGAGCATTTAAAAAAGTATGTCAGGATGAAAAGCTATACATTTGGGGAACATGATAAGGTCTGTATTATACACTTTTAATAAAATTAAATTCTAATGGATTAAAATATAATCATGTAAAACTTAAAACTAAAAATATTGGAAGAAAATATAGCCGTGGATATTAATATAAGTGAGAATGGAAGTGTCTTTAGAAATATGACCTAAGGAGAAATAGAAAATATTGAGGAACCTGACTACATAAAACTGTAAACATTTTGTATAGCAAGAAACAGACTAACTTTAATAACAAAAGAAAAATTAGAAACAATATGATAAATATTGTTATTTCATAAGTCAGTAAAGAGATTTAAAATTAATAGGAAAATGATAACAAAACAGGAGCAAAAAGAAAAATGAGCAAAAATATAAATATTTAAATGCTGGAAAACATTGAAAATATATCTAACAATAAGTGGTTGGATACATATATGCATATATGTACATGTGTGTGTATGTGTGTACATACATATTTATATTGTTTTATACATTTAAGTGTGTAGTCAAGTGATATTGAATTAATTGAATTATTCTTTTCTTCCTTACTAATTCTCCTCACTTGGAGAATTTGTTCCAGGAGTATTTCTTCTGTATTTCTATACAAAATAATCATATTTAGCTGTAAAAATAATGTTATAAATCAATTTTATTATAATGCAAATGTGTTAAAAACAAAATATTTAGATGGAAATGTCAATTTTGAAACATCATAGCCTACTGTACACCAGTGGAACAGGGTAGAAAGCCCAGAGATCAACCCATGCACCTATGGTCACCTAATCTATGACAAAGGAGTTAAGAATATACAGTGGAGAAAAGATAGTCTCTTCAACAACTAGTGCTGGGAAAACTGGACAGCAGTATGTAAAAGAATGAAATTAGAACACTCCCTAACACCATACACAAAAATAAACTCAAAATGGATTAAATACCTAAATGTAAGGCCAGACACTACAAAACTCTTAGAGGAAAACATAGGCAGAACACTCTATGACATAAACCACAGCAAGATCGTTTCTGACCCACCTCCTAGAGAAATGGAAATAAAAACAAAAATAAAGAAATGGGACCTAATGAAACTTAAAATCTTTTGCACAGCAAAGGAAACGATACAGAAGACAAAAAGACAGCCCTCAGAATGGGAGAAAATATTTGCAAATGAAGCAACTGACAAGGGATTAATCTCCAAAAAATACAAACAGCTCATGCAGCTCAATATCAAAAACACAAACAACCTAATCAAAGAATGGGCAGAAGATCTAAACAGACATTTCTCCAAAGAAGACATTCAGATGGCCAACAAACACATGAAAAGATGCTCAAAGTCACTAATTATTAGAGAAATGCAAATCAGAACTACAATGAAGCATCACCTCACACCAGTCAGAATGGCGATCATCAAAAAATCTACAAACAAATGCTGGAGAGGGTGTGGAGGAAAGGGAACCCTCCTACACTGTTGGTGGGAATGTAAATTGATACAGCCACTATGGAGAACAGTATGGAGTTTTCTTAAAAAACTAAAAATAGAACTACCATGTGACAAAGCAATCCCACTACTGGGCATATACCCAAAGAAAACCATAATTCAAAAAGATACATGCACCCTAATGTTCATTGCAGAACTGATTACAATAGCCAGGACATGGAAGCAGCCTAAATGTCCATCAACAGAGGAATGAATAAAGAAGATGTGGCACATATATACAATGGAATATTACTCAGCCATTAAAAGAAATGAAATTTAGTTATTTGTAGTGAGGTGGATGAACTCAGAGTCTGTCATACAGAGCAAAGTAAGTCAGAAAGAGAAAAACAAATATTGCTTATATGTGGAATCTAGAAAAATGATACATATGAACTTATTTGCAAAGCAGAAATAGAGACACAGAAGTAGAGAGCAAACATATGGATACCAAGGGGGGAATAGGCGGTGGGATAAACTGGGAGATTGGGCCTGACACATATACACTACTATGTATTAAATAGATAACTAATGAGAACCTACTGTATAGCACAGGGAACTCTACTCAGTGCTCTGTGGTGACCTAAATGGGAAGGAAATCCAAAAAAGAGGGGATATATGTATATGTATAGCTGATTCACTTTGTTGTACTGCCAAAAATAGTACAACATTGTACAGCAACTATACTCCAATAAAAATTAATTTAAAAAAAACAAACAAAAAATAAAAATATCATAGCCTAAGAGACCATATCTTACATATGAGCTCTTGTAGGCCTGCACAGAGACACACACACAGACACAAACGAAAAGTTGTAAATGTATTTATCTCTTGTGGGTAGAATTCTTGAGTTCTTGCTTAATTCATTTATTGATATTCTTTATTTTTATAAAACAAAATGTATAATTATTTATAATACAAGATTATTTTAGAATTGATTTGACCATAAGATGGATTGAGATGACAAACTGGCCATATGCCTTTACATCTCCTTCCAATTAAATTATTTGAAAATCAAAAATCTGTTTTTTTTTAGGATGCAGTTTTAACAGTACTAGCAATTAAAAAGAATAGTTTTGGTGGCCAAGACATTTTGACAGATTCCTGAAAGATAAACTCATGATTGCCAAAGAAAGAAGAGTGAAATAAACCTTCCAGGAAAAACACACACAGTTGAAAACCAGTGCAGAGGCAGTTGCAATTTCAGCATTAATCAAAGCTTGGTGCCCACATGAAGAGAGCAGGAGGAGGGCTCAGGCCCACGGGAATCCAGGTAGTTAAGAGATAGCACTGTGAACTTCGGGGCAGTCTAGCCCACAATGCTCATTTTCTGAATCAGACAACAGTGGTTCTGGTCCCAGACGAAACCACAGGACTGCTCTGCAGAAATGGAATGATCAGCATAGGAAGCCTGTTTAAATGGGTGAAGGGGCCTGAGATTTAAACCACACTTTAAGAGAACTCTGGATCTCCAAAGTAGAGACTGAGGGAACATGAAAGAAAAGGCAAAGAGAGAAATAAACAAAAGTGTTCCAGTCTTACAGTAGAAGACTCATAATTTTAAAAGTTGGGAAATTGTATTCCCCCCCACCTCCTCTTTCTGTATCCACTGGACCCAAATGCACTATACCACGTCCTCTCAGAAGGAGTTTGAAGGAGACTTCCTTGCCAGGGCACAGCCCCTGTGAAGATCCACAAGCCCACTGAAGCCTCCGGCGCTGCCTACACTAATTGACAGAACTTTACATCAAAACTAAATGACAGCCACATGCTGGAAAGGAAGACCTTTTTTTAAAAAAAAATTGGAGTATAGTTGCTTTACAATGTTGTGTTAGTTTCTGCTGTACAGCAAAGTGAATCAGCTATATGTATACATATATCCTGTCTTCCTTGGATTTCGTTCCTATTTAGGTCACCACAGAGCACTGAGTAGAGTTCCCTGTGCTATACAGTCTGTTCTCGTTAGTTAATATATTTTATACATAGTAGTGTATATATGTCAATCCCAATCTCCCAATCCATCCCACCCACCCCCGGAAGACCTTGATAAATAAGAGAGCTGATACAAGAGAGAATATATGAAAGTCTGTACAAAAATTAAATCCATGAAAGAAAATAGATGCATTTAATAATAAAGATATGTTGTTAAACTGGTATATAAAACAAAATCCAATCATATAATTTTCTTATTAAACATATCTTAAAAAAATATTTGTATAAAATTCACTCTTAGTCAAAGGTATAACAGGAAAATGCTAACAAGAAGAAAACAGAATTCCATGTGAAAATTATTAAATGAAACATGATTTCTTATACTAAAGTTTTGAAAAACAATAAAACATTATCTATATAAATGAGAAATAATTTAAAAAATACAATCCTATAAGAGCTTCTCTTATAAAACCTGGATTAGATGAAAAGAAATGAGGACAGAGTATTTGCATAATGCAATGAGATAACTTGCTCTTATATTTAGAACATTGCATACCTTCTTTTAAGACATTCATGAAATAGGGAAATATGACTATGGATGAAAACACAAGACAATCTTAATAAATCTTGTGAAGCAGAAATACTTTGGTCCTTATTTATAAGCCACAATAAAATTAAAAAGTGAAGTTAACAATAAAATAAAATGAAAAGAATTAAATTCCTAGGATAAACAAAAATCAAAACTGAAAGTATAAGCCATTTAGGAATGAATAGCAATAAAGCATTATATAATAAAAACTGTTATGTAGACAAAGAGGAAGAAAGGAAATGTGTAGCCTTAGATACATGTAGTAGAATTTAACAATGAGTTAAGATTAATGAATTAAAGTAATCTAAAGGGGAAAAAAAGGAACAACATAATAATCAAGAAATAAGTAAGGGAGGCCTTAATCAGAATACAAATCAAAATCAATATTCTAGAATACAGCACCAGCAACAAATAAAGTAACAAGGAAAGTATAGATTTGATCAACAAAAACACAGTCTGGTTTGTTGAAGTCACATAAAATAATCAAATAATTGGCAATTCACAGAGAGGGAAATCATAAATAAATATTAGGAATGAGAAAGTGAATCTCACTACAGAAATAGTAAAAATTATTAAATACAAATACTACATGTAAGTATATACCAACAGTTTGAAAAATCTAGATTAAAGGATTATTTTCATATAAATGTTCAAGAGATATAGAAAAATAACAAGTGACAACGTTTGTAATGCTGTCAAAGAAAATGGGACTATAGACGGAGAGCTATTCTGGAGTCAGAGGGGTGGAAACTCCAGAGGGGAGTGCTCATAAGCGTTTACTGTCAGGGAAAATTCAAGTAGGCAAAGGTTCCAAGAACGGTTGGATTTCGCAATTTGGAGTTATTTGAGTTGTAATATCTAATACCCTCTGTGTTGACAGTAATTGTGGGTTTTTGAGGGCGTGCAAACTCGAGTCTAAGTAGAGCTCTGCTGTGTTTTAGAAGGAATTACTCTACAAAACATGTGGCCTTAGTACTACTGGTGGTGGTGTCTGGCTGTATGGGCACTGACATCAAATTTTTTAAAAATGCTTTATACAAACAAAAAATTCTGTGTATAAATGCAAAAGCTCATTTGAGGGTTCCTTTATTAATACTGCTACTACTACTAATAATAATGATAATTCCTTTGGAGATTTATGTGCTTTAAATACTATTTGACTATGATCATGATGCTGCCGACCTTCAAGGTCTTCCAAACTCACTGACTATAAGCAGCATCTGGTTTTAAAGGTTGAGTTTAAAAGAAATTTACTGAAACTGTGGACCTCAGAATCACTGGAAACTGTTAGGGATCAATACACTTACACTTTCCACTCAACTGCTATGGCAGATTAATCTGTTTTTCTATGGGATGGATCCTTTCGGGACTTTTTTTTTTTTTTTTGATGCAGAAACTAAAGTGTTATAAAAATAAGTTGGGATAAACCAACTACTCTGAGAATAGATTGTCTGACTTTTCTGACTGCAGATGTCTGAGAAAAGATAAATATATCTACATAGCTTTCAATGTATGTCCTAAAAAAGAAAATCAGTGGACAAAAAAGAAGTAATGTTTAATATTATCTCTTTAAAAAATAATAACCTACACTCTCTACAGACTATTTCTATTTTGGTTTGTACCTACATCTGCTTTGTATGTGAAATATGTTTGTATAATTATTTTAAGAGGTATTCAAAAGAAAATATCGATAGGGCCTGGTCTTAAATAATATCACAAACTCCACTGCATGCTTCCTTAACCATTACTCCTCAGGATTTATAATATTTATGGAATCTACTAGACAGCACTACAAAGATCAAGTTACAAGCAGTGTCTCTTGTCATCAAAGTTAATCAAACTTCATGTGAAGGAATCTAAGGGCAAAAGTAAAGAAAATCACTTTCTTACCAGGAATAAATAAACATATATATTTATAAACATAGAAGGCAGAGGCTTACATTTTAAAACTATACGGTCATGCCAAAATTAGTTCAGCTTTACTCCAATATTCTTAGTTCCTTAAACTTGCTTTGCTCTCTGACCTTCACTTGGATCCACAAACTTTATTTCCACTTACAGCTGGTAACTTCCTTCCTCCCTGCCTCAGCTTCCTACCTCCTTCAAGAAGCTTTCCTGAATCTATCAAAACAGGCTGGATATATTTTTTAGGTGATCCAATCATATCCTGTCCTTTTCACCATAGCATTTATCAAACTATGTTCAGTCACCTTGTTAGTCATGTAATAGGTGTCTATCTTCACTAGATTGGCTACAACACAAGTAGGCCAACTATGGAGGCCAAATCCAGCCAGACATTTTTCTTTGTATTGCTCTTAAGCTCAGAGTAGTTGTTACATAATTAAAAGTTTAAAAACAAATTTTAAAACGTCATATTTCATGGCACATGACAATTATATGAAATTAGAATTTCAGTGTCTATAAATAATTGTATTGGAGTTCAACCATGCCTGATACTTTACATATTGTCCCTGGCTACTTTTGAGCAATTATGGCAGAGTTCAGTGATTGAAACAGAGACCATCTACATAGCCAAATGTATTTACTCTCTGACTCATTACAGAAACTGTTTGCCAACACCTTGCCCCCAATATCAACCTACAATGATGACTAAAATCATAATATCTTCAAGCTCTCAACTACCATTTTCACTCAGTAATCCCCAAGGTATTGGGAGTCTCTGTATTTATTTATTTTTTAATTTTCCTGCTCATTATTCTGGGAGCCCAGATCTCACTGATGCTCCCTCTAACACCGAATGCTCCAGAAACCCACCATGTCCTAAATGATCCTTGCTGTGGCCAATACCATTGACACCCGCTGATGGTGGAGTAGGGCAACACTGTATGTAAATGTGCTGAGGCCTCGGTCACCTCTCAGAAAGAGCCTGGAAAGCATGAGAAAAACAAATTATTCAGCCTTGCAATAATACCTTGTTCAATCCTTATTGCATCAACTGGCAAAGCTTTTGTCTTGAGTATGAAAAGAAAGTAATGTAAGCTCTTATTTTTCTCTTGCAGAATTGGGTCTGTTTTACTGTAATAGTGACTCTCTGGCTTTGGTTTGAGGTGCAGTAAAGAAGTTTCCAGGTGACTCAAGAGGCAACTGTACAAACCTAGTTCAGTTCACAGGCAATCAGAAACACTCTTTTCCTGGCCTCATCATCAATGTAGGATATATAAGCTCTTCCTAACCATTGCCCCACAAAAGCCTTGTATGGTGTCCTGCTGGCTTCAATGTTACTAGCCAAGCTCCCAGAAACAGGAAGTAGAATGGAGGTTGCCAGGCACTGGGGAGAGAGGGAAAAAGGGGGTTTGCCGTTCAAAAGATAATAGACATTTAGGTTCTGGAGACCTGCTGTACAACTTAGTGCTTCTAGTTAACAATACTGTATTGGTGCCCTTAAAATTCTGTTAAAAGTTTATATCTCAAGGTAAGTGTTTTACCACAAATTTAAAAATTAAAAAAAAAATGTCTTAATCATATTTCACAGACATGAATAAAGGCAGGGGAGAAGATGAAATCATACACAGTAGGTCCTTTGTTGGTAAGGGGTGATCCGGCAGTCAAGGCTTCATTCATTAAGGGGGTTCCTGGCCAGTTGATTTTCCTCAAACTCCAAACCATCTCAGAGAAACTTTTACTCCTGAGACTTTATCACCAAAGTGTGTATTTTATGGTTACATATTCATTTAAAGACATCTTTAGTAATTTATCAAAGAGCTACCCTTAAGTTATAATAAAACTTTCTGATATGAGTTAGGACACACTTAAGGAAAACGGTGATGCCTATAGAAAAAATTCCTCACCAACAATTTTCTACAAAGATCAAAAATGTAATTGACCTTTTAAAAGGACCATGGTTCTGTTTCAACCATGCTAAGATGCTCATAAAACAGAATTTAATGTCCCCACCCCTGCCCATTTAGTGTGGGTAACCCTTTTGCTAAATATATACATGAAAGCATTATTAAAAATCATTATCAGCACCATTAACTTTTTCTATTTTCTATTTTAAAATAATATGATTTTTCTAAAATTGCCTTATTTTACTTTTAAGAAATACTTTGTAGAATTTTAATGTGAACTGTTAGCAAAATACTTTTAAATGATAGTCTACTCTGGTTCTTCTGAGATATTCATATTGGCAATGTATGAAACAAACAATAGCTTAATACATTGCTGTTCTGATATTTTTTCATTTCTCTATGTTAATTTAAACTTTATTTCATCTTAGTAATGGAAATATCACAATGCTACAGCTGTTACTTTACCTTTAAAAGAATGCAATTTTATCTTTACCTAATTTAGCAGTAAAAAGTATCTGCAGCTCATATGAACACAAAGTGACTCTCTGATTACCCTAATAATTTCATCTTATAGTATTTTTAAACTTTTCTCACACCTCTATTCATAGCTTTGAATGATCTGTAGACTAAAACAACTTTGACTACTTTTTATCTTTCCTTTTACTTAGTTGGACATATTTTTTTTCTCTAGGAATAAATTCTTCCTTTGCCTGACTCAGCCATTTTTTTAAACAGAGAAGTAACTCAAATTAATGTTATGAAATAATAAAATACTCAATTTGAGTTTGAAGGGTTAAGTCATAAGACTCATTAGACCAGAAAACAATAAATACATTTGATTTTGTTTACCTGTGAAATAGTTTCAAGTTTATTTTTCAGTAGAAGGGCAAATATAAAAGTATTGATAGGATAAGCACAGTAAGTAGTTCTTGTATATCTTTTCATGAAAAAAAAAAAAAAAAAAAAGAAAGAGAGGGAGGGAAGGAGGGAGGAAAAAGAGAAGGAAGATATAGCATAAAACCTCATAGTATCTCAAGGTACTAAGATCAGGGAGCAGTGATCGAGGCTTTACTTCCTACCTTTTACCCTTTCTAGAAGCTTGATTGTGTGCAAGACATTTGTATTATTTTTTACAAAATAGTTTTTACAAAAGGTTAGTATTTCAGACCTTTTTCCTTAGCCTAGCTAATATATCCCAGACCATAATTATTTGAAAATAGTGATAACAGCTTAATGAAGTACAACTGAAGCTATGGTGCTTAATATTTTCAGAATTTATTAAATCTCAAGTGTATCCTTAAAGATATTTCTTTAAAGCCCAACCTCATTTCTTTAAAATGTATACCTGTGGTAATTCGTAATACGCTATCAAATATGTGTTTTCTTCAAAATAAGAAAAGGATCAAAGATTTATGAAAGATTAATGATGGCAAGCAAGCCAGTGTTTATTTCATACCGTGTTCTTAATCCCCTTTTACAGCTGGGTTTTATAATACGTTATTTTTAATAATTTTATTAATATTCTTCTCTAGGTAATTTATTTCTAATGTGTTATTCTATAGCTAATTTTCTGAAATAAATTCCATTTCAAAACAAGAGCAGTCAAACCCAAAGGAGACTGCAGATATACTTACTAAAATCAGTACACTATAAATGCACGTTTTCTTTCAAGACAACAAAGCAGTGGTGTATAAAACAGTACAGTCAGTCTTGCAAAGAAAAGGATTCAAGGTACCAAATAAATTTTAAACAGTTTTCTATCTAAGGAAAGGTGTGTGTGTGTGTTTGTGTTTATGTGTGTATATGTGTGTATCTGTACATGCGTGCATATGTGCATGTGCATGTGTGTATTGTGCGTGTGAGTGCATGTGTGCATTTTCAAACATATGAAAATGAGAGCACATTTACCTTTGGAACCACACCCATGCATATATCTGCTTCTCTCTCTGTGGAGAAAGAGCAAGAAATATAAGAAAAAGAAAGGAAGAGTCTTTTGGAGAAATTATCATGTCTTACTTTCAACAGAGGCTGCAGAATCAGCCTTGATCCCCTATCACATCACTCTCATGCTGCCCTTTAGAGGAACATTGTGAGCAGTTGAAATCCTCTACAATGAGTGGGTTTTCAGGGCTGTCATGATTTCAGCTCAGTCTCTAGTAGATAGATGGCGTGTGTTGCAGAAACAAGTTAGCCTTTGCCTTCTGGAACTTACTGGATGAGGACTTTCATTAATTTCTTCTTCAAAAAAAATTCAGCAGTCAGCCATCACAACAGTAACAAAAGCAATTTTTACATTTTCATGTTCATGTGATTCGATAAATCATATCAGAAATAAGAGAGATGGAAATATCAGGTATTTGCAGTATGTTCAATCTGTACTGACTTTTTCTATTTAAATAATACTAATAATAACAACATGAACAGCTAATTTTTGGTTGAGCACTTAATATATGCTATAAACATATACTGTCTCTGCTAATCCTTATTAAAAACTTGTGAGGACATTGGTATTATTATTATTATTCCCTATTTAAATACAGAGAAACAAATGTGGAGAAACTGAGTCAGCCTCTGAGGACAAGGAAAGTTATAAATATGTTCTAAGTGATAAGCAGAATTTGGGTTGATCTTCAAGCAGGTTGATTCTCTCCACTTGACTGAGAAAGTAACCATCTTTTCATTCCTCACTGTTCTGTCTGAATCTTTTCTGAGGCTTGGATTTCCAACTTCCTGAATAAAGTTGCAATGGCTTGAAATTTGATGGTTTCAATTCACTTGTGTAGAAAACTCTAACTGAATTCAAGTAGAGTCAGGAAACCTCCAAATCCATTGATGGCAGGAAAATGTGACCGAAAAATGTCTAGTCATTTCTTCCTCATTACAGTCTCTTTTAGCAAAATATTCTCAAAAATCATCCTTCTCCTCCTCCCTCTTTCCTTTTCTTGCAAGGTGCATCAAAGAGTTAAAAAGGATGGTTGAGTAATATTCCATTGTATACATGTGCCACATCTTCTTTATCCACTCATCTGTCGATGGACACTTAGGTTACTTCCATGTCCTGGCTATTGTAAATAGTGCTGCAATGAACATTGTGGTACATGTCTCGTTTTGAATTATGGTGTCTCAGGGTATATTCCCAGTAGTGGGATTACTGTGTCATATGGGGAGGCCACCACCCTCACTGGTACTGCTCATATGTTTTTACGTGTCTGGTCTCAGCAGCTGCCTGAGTGTCAACCTTTTAATTCACAGGGTTTCCACTGAGGCACCCAGGGCTGGTGTAACATGTAGCCATTTCTTTTGGTCCTGTGAACGCACTGCACCCTTGCCCTGTTTATCACCTCTGACTTCCAAGCCCCTATGAAAGGCACTGCTGATTCATTGAGATTCAAAACTGTTCCACACAGCAGCTTCCTGCTTCTAGGTTCCTTTGATGAGTCTGCAGGCCCTGCAGGGCACACTGGCACTTTTTTCTCAGCTTCCTTTGTTGTGTCCATGGGACATGTTTTGGTTCATTTCAAACGTCACAGCATCCTAAAGAGAGGTAGAATAGAAAGACAGACCAACCTCGTGGTAGACGCTCTCTCTTCCTTTCCGCCTGAACCTGCCCTGATGCCGTTCCTGTTCTAAGGCAGCCTTAAACCAGAGCTAAAATGTAGAGAGCACACAAGTGGGAAGGCCAACCATCCTGATTTTCCCGGAACTGACGGAATTCCAGGATACAGGTCTTTCAGTGCTAAAACCTGCATGGTTGGTCACCCTACATACAATATAATATCTAAAAATCCTCACCAGTCTGGAGTGTGTAGAAGAAGTCAAGGCATATGGTGTGAAGAAGGTGAAGAGAAAGTGCTCAGAAAGTTTGGACTCGACATTCTGACAAGAGTGGGATATTTTTATACACCATCTCCTTGGTGCCTTCAATGAGAGTACACAAACACAGGTTAGTATAAAAAAGCTAACTCCAACAAAATCTGCTGTGTACTTTTGTGCTAAAGACTCCTTTTGGTTTCAATGTTGTACAAAATGTTTAAATATTATAGGGAGTGAGTTCATTGGCTTTGATTTTGTATTTTTGACCTATTTTTACAAAGGGACATTATCCATTGTAATTATGTGTAATATTATATTATCTTAATAGAGACCAGCCTATTCATTTTATAACATGTTCTCTTAGCTTATTTTCAAAATTTTTACTCTTGAAAGTTTTACTCTTTGCTAATTGTAAGTATTTCCTCTAAATTGTTTTTATTAAAAATAACTCAGAAGTGAGTTATTTATCTCAATCATTTGTACATTATTAAATAATTGCATCCTCCTTTATTTTGATTTTAAATACAGTTATCTCTTTACCTGTGAATTATATTTAGAAACGTTCATTCCTTTTTACTCTCTCAATTATTAATTTATTCTGTCCTTGCAATGCAACTGATTATATGTTGAAATGAGATAGTAGAAATGAAATTAAATGATTAGTGTTATATTATTTCTGTCCCAAAATAAGGTGACTCTTCTTATACATTTCAATTTGCTTCATATAGGCACATTGTTTTCATTATAACAGTAGGTGAGATGACAAGAAAACTGCTTTTAGGTAAAATTATATAGATACAATTGTATTTACAAAGGCATAAAAAGAACTTATTAGTTGCACTGAGTGAAAATAGACTAAGAGAAGTGGTGAGAAGTTGTTCATCATGGCACTGAATCCACAAGATGGACCTCTGTACAGTGATCAGTGAAGGATGTCTTGTTTGAGACAAAGACCATTTAGTTAAATACCCTCTATCTCTTAATAGTTACCTCTCTCATTACAAATAAAGACTAATTTTCTACTACTACTAGTGTAGGTAGATGTAAGAAAGTTTTCTTCCCCTCCCTGCACTAAATGGATAAACTTTCCTTTGCCCCAAAAGCAGACTATTTAGTAAAATGGAAGTAGGCTTAGCTCCTTCTCCCATTTTCCCTCAGCTCAGTGTGGAGGAAAGGAAGGAAATCTGTCTAATAAAGGTGTGGTGCATCATGATTCTTCCTAATTCCAGTCAGGGTACTGCATACACTGCATTGCCAGGAACAGAGAAACTGGGTCTGTGTCTTCGAGTCAGGGCAAGAAAATTAACTCCGTCACTGTGTTTCCACAAGCACAGCAATAATAGTACAGACAAGTTGCAAATTCTGTTTCCCCAGGCTGCCACTGAGAGAGGAGAGTCATGGAGTCTTTCCTTTGTCATTGTTGTAATCAAAAGAAACCAAGCACTCAAGGGACAGGCTGCCCAATCATTAGTAACACAACTATATTTATTTTCAATTTACTGACAAAAATTCAACCATACTCTTATATTTTGATATTAACATTTGCCCTTCATAGTAACCACTGAAGCAATTACAAGGATGTCCAGGCTTCCCCAAGGGGGGTTCCCCAGGTGCCTTATCAATGGAGCTGGAGCACAGAGCAAGTGCAAGTTTGGCACTCATCAAAGACCTTGTGTGTAGATGATCTAATAAGTTACTCTTTTATAGAAGTAATTACTCTGTAAGAGAGAAGACAAAACAGTTGTAGTTCAAAGACATGGAATCCACTTAGTAATTCTGTATGACAGTATACCATTCTCTATCTCTTATTCAGAAGACTGGGATAAAATCACCTGTGGAAGGGATGTATACATTTAAAAATAATACAGGATATTATAGTATAGTTATTGTACCAAAATGTGTATTCCAATATTCAGTTTTGGGGGCAAGAAAGATAATGAAAAATTATCTTAAGATAATTCCAAGACAGTGCAGTATGTGTTACAATAGAAGTTTGAACAAGATGTGGGGATCAGAGGAGAAAATTAGCCCAGGGTTCTGAGAGTCAGGGAGGGGTCAACAGTGGTGACTGTTCAAGGCAGAACAGGACTTTTCTATTGAGGATGATGAGGGAGAACATTTCTTACCAACAAAGAGCATCAAGCTGTGACAGGGCTTATCTTTCTTGGGAACAGAATTTTATCCCTGTTGTTAGAGATGTGAGTAGCAGGAGATGAGTGTGGAGCGTAGGTTAGAGACAGGCTACATTGGGAATTCAACGTTATCTTAGTGTTTTTCTATTTCATAAATCAGGTAATACTCTGGTGTGTGTATGTGTTGTGTGAAGATCCACCTACCAAGTATCAAAGAAATTGTAAATGAGCCTAAGGCCAAAGTGGCTTTATTAAAATGTTTCTTCTCCTTGGACACTTTCATCAAGGAATGCCACATCTGTAGAAAAAACACTGGAGATCTATTATTTTTAAATTCAGGAAATTTATTAATTTTGATTTTGATAGTTATTTTAAATTATCTGCTTCTTAATTGGATTTTCAGGATGTTTTTTTTTCCCTCCATCTACCTGTGATACATAATAGGATAAAAGTTTATATAAATATATGTCATTGTGAACTCCATCCAGGGAGGTTGATTCTGCTCTGAGTAAAAGTGCCCTGTTTGTGGTGGTTTCACACATAAGATATGAACCACACAGAATTACAGTGATGCTCCAAATTCAACACAGCTTTGTTTCCAACTAAAGAATAAAGACAAGTTGGAGAAATATAATTGTCCTTGCCCTTACAAGCATAAATTATTCCTTAATAAATACATATTAATACATTTTGTAAATGTACTTGATACACTAACACACCTTAAATTTGTGGAAATAATCTTAGATCTAATCTATTTGGGAAAAGGCTATGAAACAGTACTGCATGAATCCTTTCATTGTCCTATATCTCGTTCATATTTTATGGGCATCTAATGATTAAAAAGAAAAGTCCTTTGTTAAATAAAAGTCTCAGATTGAAAATATGTAGATGCCTACAAACGTATCATTAAATGGAAAGTAATGTTTGGTGCTACAACAGGCTTTAAATATTGCATGAGTCAAATCTAAAAGCCAAAGGGATTTGCAACAACTAGATGGAGCTTGATTTCACAACAAACTTTGAAACCAAAATTTCAACTAAAATGACAAATATGAAATATTTAATACCTGAAGAAATTGGGGGGTCAGTTTCTGAGTCTATTATGGCAGAATAAATGTTTATATCTGTTTTGGGTAGAAGATAACTATTGTTTAATAATTTTCTGGAGAATAATTTCAAGTAGAACAAGTCTCAGTGTAGATATTATATTGATATAGGTTTGAATGTACCTTGGTAACTTTTATAAGTAGATAATGGACTTGTATATAAATGTGTATTTATATAGATATGTAAAGTAAACTTGAAATTTCTTTGATGACGTGATTTGTTCTAGATTGCTATTTATAAGCATATTCATCCACCTTCATACAGATACTTTTCAAATGTATAACCCTCGTGCTTATCTTTTATTTTCATTCTAATGAAGTTTTCTTTGGATGACACATATTATGGTAAAAAATATATTGTTTATCATTTAGCTATTTCAACTACTGCTTATTTCTACTACTACTACTATTTAGCTATTAGCTATTCTACTTTTGTTAGTATTATAAACTTGAAGCCATAGTTTTATCTTCATTCACAATCCTTTACTCTCAGTCTCAGTAATCTAATTACTTCTTGGGTCTATAGCTACTAGAAGAATCCAGGAATCTATCATTTGATACCTGAGAAAGAAACTTGGCTAAGATTCAGGATTTTTTGCCCTCTATTTAATTATATATTAAGCTATCAACAAAATCCTCCTAAAACATAGCTTTGAAAATGATAGGCAGGTAATAAAATATTAAATCACTTTGATGATTTTTGAGAACAAATATTGTGTTCATACAGAAAGTGGAGTTTTCCAAAGTATACCAAAAGACCCAATGTTTCTTTTCTATAGTAAAATTAATCCCCAAATAACATAATAGAATACAAATATATAATATCCTTAGAAAATATAAATGAGTCAAATTTCTCTAAGACATTCTCTTATTAGCAATATTAAAATATTTTCAATGACACATTAAGAATTAGACTTTACTCTTCCTAAACTCAAGCATTTACTCAGCTGTTAAAAGTGAAAATGTGTGTGGAAGAAAGAAAAAATGCATAAAGGCATAATGGCTGTAATTATGGACTAGGGAGCAGACAGTTTGGGTCCCTGCATCTGCAGTCACTAGTCTTACATATAGGTCTTTAATCCATTTTGAGTTTATTTATGTATATGGCAGGGGAAAATATTCTAATTTTGTTCTTCTACATGTAGTTGTCCAGTTTTCCTGGCACCACTTTTTGAAGACACTGTCTTTTCTCCATTTCATATTCTTGCCTCCTTTGTCATACATTAATTGACCATAAGTACATGGGTTTATTTCTGGGCTCTTTATTCTGTTCCATTGATCTATGTGTCTGTTTTTGTGCCAGTACCATACTGATTTGATTACTGTTGTTTTATAGTATAGTCTGAAGTCTGGGATGCTGATACCTCCAACTTTGTCCTTTTCTCTCAAGATTGTTTTGGCTCTTTGGGGTATTTTGTTTTTCCACATAAATTTTAAAATTAATTGTTCTAGTTCTGTGAAAACTGTCATTGGCATTTTGATAGGGATTTTTATTGAATCAGTAGATTGCCTTGGGGAGTATGGTCACTTTTAAGAATATTAATTCTTAAAATCCACAAACACCGCACATCTTTCCATCTGTCTGCCTCATCTTCAATTTATGTTATCAGTGTTTTATAGTTTCCAAGTGTAGGTCTTTTACCTCCTTAGATCTATTTCTAGGTATTTTGTTCTCTTTGATGCAATGGTAAATGGGATTGTTTCCTTAATTTCTCTTACTGAGAGTTTGTTCTTAGTCTATAGAAACACAGAGATTTCTGTATATGAATCTTGTATCCTGCAAATTTACCAAATTCATTGATGAACTCTAGTAGTTTTTTGGTGGTGCCTTTAGGATTTTCTATTTATAGTACCATGTCATCTGCAAATAGGGACAGTTTTACTTTTTCATTTCCAGTTTGGATTCTTTGTATTTCTTTTTCTTGTCTGACTGTTGTGGCTAGGACTTCCAATACAGTGTAAGGTTACGTTGTTTGAGATTTTTCATGTTTCCTGAGGTAGACTTGTATTGCTATAAAATTCCCTCTTAGAAATGACTTTACTGCACCCCACAGATTTTGAATCATGTGCTTTCATTTTCATTTTTCTCCAGGTATTTTTTTTCTCTAATTTTTTCAGTGATTAATTGGTTGTTTAGTAGCATATTGTTTAGCATACACAGGTTTGTTTTTTGTAGTTTTTATTTATTTTTGGCAGTCCTAGTCTTATAGCGTGTA
This sequence comes from Balaenoptera physalus, assembly GCF_965194825.1. Classification (NCBI taxonomy): domain Eukaryota; kingdom Metazoa; phylum Chordata; class Mammalia; order Artiodactyla; family Balaenopteridae; genus Balaenoptera; species Balaenoptera physalus. Next base: position 106,444,213 of record NC_138888.1, read on the forward strand.
GACTAGTCTTATAGTGTGTAGACAGAAAAGATACTTGATATGATTTCATTTTTCTTAAATTTACTGAGGTTTATTTTGTGCCCTAGCATGTGATCTATCCTAGAGAATGTTCTATGTGCACTTGAAAAGAATGTGTATTCCACTGCTTCTGGATAGAATATTCTATATTTGTCTATTAAATCCATTTGGTCTAATGGGTTGTTTAAGGACAAGTAGTTTATTGATTTTCTGTTTGGATGATTTACCCACTGATGTAAGTAGGGTGTTAAAGTTCCCTACTAATATTGTGTTATTGACAGTTTCTCCCTTTATGTCTACTAATGTTTGCTTTATGTATTTAGATGCTCCCATATTGGGTGTGTATGTATGTGTGTGTGTGTATATATATATATATATATATATATTTATAATTGTTACACATTTTTCTTGGATTGATCCCTTGATCATTATGTAATGTTCTCTGTGTCTCTTGTTACAGTATTTGTTTTAAAGTTTATTTTGTCTGATACAAGTATTCTTACCACTTGTGCATAGAACAAATTTTTCCATCCCCTCCCTTTCAGTCTGTGTGTATTTAGATCTGAAATGGGTATCTTCTAGGCAGCATATATATTGGTCTTTTTTTTGTATCTATTCTGTCACTCTGTATCTTTTGATTGGAACATTTATTTTATTTTGTTTTTTTAACTTTTTTGTTTTATATTGGAACATAGTTGATTAACAGTGTTCCGATAGTTTCAGGTGTACAGCAAAGTGATTCAGTTATACACATACATGTATCTATTCTTTTTCAAATTATTTTCCCATTTAGGTTGTTACATAATATTGAGCAGAGTTCCCTGTGCTATACAGTACGTCCTTGTTGGTAATCCATTTTAAATAAAGCAGTGTATACATGGCAATCCCAATTTCCCTAACTATACCTTCCCCCCATCTTCTCCCCACCCCATAAATAAATTAATTCTCTATATCTGTTAGTCTGTTTCTGCTTTTTAAATAAGTTCATTTCTATCATTTCTTTTTAGATTCTCCTTATAAGCAATATCATATGATATTTCCTTTACTCTGTCTGACTTACTTCACTCAGTTTGAAAATCGCCAGGTCCATCCATGTTGCTGCAAGTGGCATTATTTCATTCTTTTTTATGGCTGAATAATATTCCATTGTATATATGTACCACATCTTCTTTATCCATTCCTCTATCAATGGACATTTAGATTGCTTCCATGTTTTGGCTATTGTAAACAGTGATGCAATGAACATTGTGGTTCATGTATCATTTTGGACCATGTTTTTCTCCAGATATATGCCCAGGAGTGGGATTGCAGGATCATATGATAGCACTACTTTTAGTTTTCTTAAGGAACCTCCATACTGTTCTCCATAGGGGCTGTACTAATTTACATTCCCACCAACAGTGTAGGAGGGTTCCCTTCTCTCCACACCTTCTCTGATATTTATTGTTTGTGGATCTTTTGATGACAGTCATTTTGACTGGTGTGAGGTGGTACCTCATTGTAGTTTTGATTTGCATTTCTCTAATAATTAGCAATGCTGAACATCTTTTCATGTGTTTTTGGGCTATCTGTTTGTCTTCTTTGGAGAAACGTCTATTTAGTTCTTCTGCCCACTTTTTGATTGGGTTGTTTGTTTTGATGATATTACTCCACATGTGTTGTTTGTAAATTTTGGAGACTAATCTCTTGTCAGTCACATCATTTGCAAATATTTTCTCCCAATCTGTGGGTTGAATTTTCATCTTGTTTATGGTTTCCTTTGCTGTGCAAAAGCTTTTGAGTTTACTTGACTTCCATTATTCTATCTTCCAGATCATTTTTTAAATTTATTTATTTATTTATTTATTTTTGGCTTCATTGGGACTTCTTGCTGTGTGCAGGCTTTTTCTAGTTGCAGTAGGTGGGGGCTACTCTTCCTTGTGGTGAGTGGGATTCTCATAGTGGTGGCTTATCTTGTTGAAAAGCACAGGCTCTAGGCACACGGACTCCAGTAGTTGTGGCACGTGAGCTCAGTAGTTGTGTCTTGTGGGCTCTAGAGTGCAGGCTCAGTGGTTGTGGCACACAGGCTTAGTTGCTCCACAGAATGTGGGATCTTCCCGGACCAGGGCTTGAACCCGTGTCCCATGCATTGGCAGGCGGATTCTTAACCACTGCACCACCAGGGAAGTCCTCTTCCAGATCATTTATGCATTCTTCCGTATCACCTAATCTGCTGTTAATTCTTTGTAGTGTGTTTTTCATTTCAGTTATTGTATCCTTCAGCTCTGACTTGTTTTTTTTTATATTTTCTAGATCTTTGTTAAAATTTTTACTCTATTTGTTTATTCTTTCTCCTAATTGAGTTAACATTCTTATTACTATTGCTTTGAATTCTTTATCTCATGAATTATTTATCTCTGTTTCATTAGGTTTTTTTTTTTTTCAGGGATTTTTTTTCTTTGTTCTTTCATTTGAAACAAATTCCTCTGCCCTTTTATTTTGCTAACTTTCTCTGTCTCTGAAATTAGGTGAAACAGTTACCTACCCCAGTCTTGAAGATGTGTCCTTGTGTGGGAGTGTCCATGTACAGTCTGAATGTGCCGAGTGGCTTTGGTGGGAGAGCTGGCTTTGAAGTGAACACTGATCATATCTTCCCGCAGGGTGTCCTGGCAGCTACCACCTTGGTGTGAGGTGGGGCTGGAGATGGACCATCTAGAGCCAGAGCCAGGTGTGAGCTGGGGCTTCTCCTCTCCTCAGTTGCAATCACCACCCTATTGGGGCAGGGGCAGGACCCAAGGGGGTGGAACAGGAGTCCTAAGGTAGTTGGGTTTCTTCTGTGTGGGTGATGGCAGTCTCTGACTTCATTGAGGTAGTGGCAGGGGCCAGAAGGGTTGATGATTCACCACTTAGATGGTTTCACTCCTGCCAATAACGTGGCTCTCCACCCTGGAGCTAGTTTCACTCCTCCTAATGTGGACAGGAACATGCATCCTGGTAAAGGCTGCCTCTGCCCTTGTTTGGCAGGGTCAGGTCTGAGCTGGTTCCATTTTCTCCAAGTGTGTGCTTTCTCTTTGGCACCAGCAGCCTCTGCCTTAGTGGGGAGCAACAAGAGGGGCTGGAGCAGGTGCCCAGTGTTGGCTGGGGTGTGCATTGGGGTGGTCCCATCAGCAAAGCCAGAGCCCCAGAAAGTTTTCAGTGTGCTGTGTCAGCTCTGTATCTGGGAGTAAGCAAACATGTGCACCTGCTCTTCAAGAGCAGAGTCTTCATTCCTTATAGCCCTCCTGTCAGTCCCACTGGTTTTCAAACCAGGTAAGCGGACTCACCTTCCTGGTGTCAGACCCCATGGTTGAGGTGCCTAATATGTGGCTTGAACCCCTTGCTCCCCAGGGAGGAGTTCCAAGACTGATAGTCCCTTCCTCTTCTGTGTCCCTGCCAGGAGTGTGGATCCCAAACAAATCACTTCTCCTCCCTTCTTACCCAACTCTCTGTGGATCTTTCTTTACAGCCTTGGTTGTAGAAGAGCCTTTCTTTCCAGTTTGTTTTTGGCAAAAGTTGCTCCACATGTAGATGTATTTTAATGTATCCATGGGGGTAGGTGAGTCCAGCGTCGTCTACTCTGCCATCTTCTCAGTGTTGTATTCTTAATGCATTACTCAGAACTACTTTATCTAAGTTGAAGATATGTATAAATAAATATTATGTGAAGAACATCAAAGAAAAATAACCCTCAGCTGACAAAGTTCATCAGCAAGCATAGAAAACAAAACTTTAACCTTAGTGGCATAGAAGTATCACCCACTGAATCATGTACTATTCTTTTCTGGATGGACTTAGTAAAAGATAAAGGAGATGATAACTTTAATCTCCTGTGCAAATACTAAATAGGAGAGAGAATGGAGATTCTGTCAATGAGGTGATTCCCAATGAGAGTCCTGGATATGTTAGGTCTTTCCTCTGCTCACATCAATGACTCACACAGATCACTGAGGGGGTTGATGGATCCATCAATGATTCAGAGATTAGAGAACCACAAGGTCAAAGGTGAGACCAACATAAGGGAATCAGAGGGAAGATGCAGAAAAGAGAAAAAGGCTTCAGTAGAACATTGGAATTGCCAAACAAAAGCACAGTCTGGAAAGTAAAGGTAGTTATATTCAGCCCAAGCCTTGTCTCATTAAAGAGTCAGGAAAGATTACCCTGGATCTAGAATAGATGAGACTTTGAGTAGTAGAAAGTCTCATTGATCCTCACCAACAATCATAAAGTAGCTTATTTTGAACTCACAAAAATTAAGTCAAGTGTGTGTTACTTTAACTATTGCTTTACCTGGAAGATAGTTTGAGATTGGTGGCCTGCAGAGCAGTTGTAGAGAGAGAAAAATTATGTTCCCTAAGATGCTCCTTTAAGGAAGACAGCTCTAGGCAAGAGAGCTCTTGGCAGCCAGAAATCTGCTGAGCACTCCCATTTCCAAGAGCAGACAGAGACCATGGCAGAATTAATCAGCCAAATTGTCCCGCCTCTTTCAAACTGTAAACGGGTAGGTGAATTGTACTACTATGCTAAAGGGCATCAGAAACCCTTCAAGAAGATTTAGAGAATCGAGGTAATTAATGAAGGATAAACCAACACACTTACTTTATCCATCTAGGAAGCACATTAGCTTATGTACAATCTGGACAGAAGATTGCTGAGAATGGATCTTTGGGTAGAACTGATTCAAAATGCTTAAGAGGTATCCATGGAAACAGCCTGATGGATACCAGAAAACTAATGGTCCCCAAATTCTTTTCATATTCTCTCAATAGTTGTTGGTTTAAAAAACATATAGATGTACTATTGTACTATTTCATCATTAACATTTTAAAATATACCCCAAATAGAATTTTAAAAGTATGAGAAGTGAACATTCTAACATTTCCTTCTCACACTCCAGTGACTCCTATTCTGCAGCCCCTAAGGTGTCCACTTCACCCATGGGAGGCTGCTCCTTAAGGGCTGCCTGAGGATGTGTGAGACACTTGCAGTGAAATGGAATGAGATGATCAGATGCACATTCCTCCGTTTTCAATTTAAGAAATTAAATTTGACTCTTCCCCACTTAGAGCTGCTTTTGAATTATATTCCATATAAAGCAAGCAAAAACATTCACAATATATGTTTATACTAAAATTGAAAATATTGTGAATTAAAGAACTTGTCAATGTATAAGCCTCATAATATTTAAAAAAAAAGAGATGAAGATTCTCTCTCCTGAACTTTTTCATAGAGTGGTGCATTTTTTCTGGATCTCAGTGGCTAATAAGTTTTAAAACATTATTGCTTGGACTTCCCTGTTGGCGCAGTGGTTATCTGCCTGCCAATGCAGGGGACACGGGTTCGAGCCCTGATCTGGGAAGATCCCACATGCCATGGAGCAACTAAGCCTGTGAGCCACAACTACTGAAGCCCGTGCTCTGAGAGCCCGTGCTCCGCAACAAGAGAAGCCACTGCAATGAGAAGGCCACACACCGCAACGAAGACCCAACGCAGACAATAATAAATAAATAAATAAATTTATTAAAAAAACCCAAAACATTATTGCTTAAATATTTGCTCAATGGATACAACATATTCTTTTGGGGTGATGAAAATGTTTTGGAACTTGATAGAGAGAGAATTTACACAATGTTATGAATATACTAAATGCCACTTCAATGCACACTTCAAAATGATTCATTTTATATTTAGATGAATTTTACCTCAAAAAAAATTAAAACACTATTGCTTAGCAAAATAAATGCATTCAGTTTTGTTTTGCATAACTTAAATCTCTGTTCCCCTACTAACCTCATAAATAGCTGATGCTGCATATGTTGACATATAAGTACCTATTTTTTAAATCCCTGTTTCCCCATCGTTTTACTAATAGCATGCATTTTTATTATGTTTCTCAGAATAGAAATTGTAAGACTTAAAGAATTTTTCCTGAGCTTTTTGGAAAACTCAAATTAACTGCTTAAGAGATAATTCATAAGAAAGGGCAAAACAATAATTTCCTTTTTAAAATTGTGTGAGTTTATTATCAAATATGATGAGCATATTTTGTCTTCCCATAAGGACAAGGAAGGGCAGTAGGATGCATGGCCTTCTGTTTCCCCTTATATTGCATATGAGAGTGGTTTAACAGAAATAAGAAAACATAGAAATTTGTTCATATCTATTCTGAGTTTTTAATAACCAACATACCTATTCCCAATAATTTGATAGTTCTGAACAGAAAAGTCTTTCTGGAAATACTGTTTAAGAGCTTCTAGTATGCAACTTATAGTCAAATATGATTTTTTTGAACAATTCAGATGATTAAAAGAATCGCCTATTCTTTCTTTACTCTTTTTTTCAATTTATGATAAATATTTTTTCTGAAATAAAGATTTCTTGATCATATTTTTTTTCTTCCTCAAAAAACAGAACTTTTTGTACTCATGTATATTCTAAAATTAGTATACTTTTAGTCTACGTATATAATTTATATGAATTTTATACACATATACACTTGACAATTGCTGCCTCATTTTTAGCTCTTTTTAATAAATTATTTTGTAATACCTAATATTACCTAAAATTAGGTATTACAAAGTTATTTAGGTAGTAATCTGCATGGCAGATTATTTAACTTTTAATCTACTTTCATAAATACTAATACTGGTCCCATGCATGTAGTGAATCTGTTTTCTAGTACAGTGTTGGCTGTGAGCACTTTAAGAGCTATCCTAGCAAATAGCCAAAATAACCAACATTGAGTAGGTGACAAGATGCCTTGATTGTGTCACTTGAATGTGGTCTCTGGAGATCTGGTATCTGATGAGAAGTACAAAACGAGTAGCAGCTGCTCCTCACTCCAAGTCTTATGCAATTTGGAATTTAAATCTCTTTTAACTGGAAAATTCAATTTATAGATTATTGTGCATGACCCTGGTGGTTTTCAGCTCATTTCCTGATTTCTTTGCCAACTGGTAAAATAATCCAATAATACTACCAGATGATATGCTTAAGATTTTTTTGTTTCTAAAGCTCATTGAGTGGTAAAATATGTTATATTTTTCTAAAAATTAGAAAATAAGATTCTTCATAATAGTTCAATTTGATCAAACACTACCAATTAAGCAAGATTTCTCATCAGTGTTTTCAGTCTACTAAGACATAAATATATGTCAACACTTATAAGGAGAGGCATCTATGCATTATAAAATTGTCTTAGTGTAGAAATTGAAAATTATTTGATAGTGTTTTTATTTTTTAGTGTGATGTAACAATAATTAAAATATGATAGGACCTATATTTCAGCTACAGAGGAGCAATATTTTGGTATCTTCTGCCTTTTTTTCAGTTTATATTGTGCTTTGTTTTAAAGTGAAAATGATTCTTCAATTATTTCCCGATTCTTCTTTGTAATGACTCTAAATATATCAGCCCTTATATAATGTAGATAGAATTTCCAGATCACATTTCCACATTAAAAAAATTAAATAAATTCTCTAGAACACTTGTTATTTGAAATAATGAACAGTTAACCCTTACATTTTTCACACATACCCCAAGCTATATACCTTTTGGTCTCATGAGGGTAACATCTTTTTTATTGTCAAATAACTACAATTCCTTTGAAAAACAGTCAGAACAATAAGAATAGACAATCTGGTGAAGAGAATGTTCTAAAATGTCAGTAGTTAAGAATGGCATGTATTATTTGAAAAAAAAGAAGGAAGATTGACAGTAAATATATCAAACTCTACAGTACACAGAAACAAGAAATTTAAGTGCAAGATTTTTACTTATGTGATTGTTGCAATTATGTGGTTTGATCAGAAACAATCAAATCAAAAGGCATTTGTGTTGAACTTGATGCATTTCATTTTTTGTCACCTACATGTCATATTTATGAAATCACTCCATAGTTCTGTGGCACTACCACTGAGATTCCAAATAAATTGTAGACATATCTGTAAACAATGTAAATCTTTGAAGCAAACATTTATAACACATATTAGTCTCATACAATAAACTCACGCATATTGTGTTTCTTTATTCAGCTTCAGTTTAAACCCCACCTCAGCTTCCATTTTACCTGCCTGGAGGGAAATTCAACTGGATTCATTTCTGAAACTCCCCCTCTACCCCCCAGAGCAACAAATAAATCTTAGAAGACAGTCCAGTGTTGAAGGAAAGGGAGTCAATCTTCAGATCTTCAGGCTTCCATATTTACTACTGAATTGTCTTACTGTCCTGCCTACATAATTCTTTCATAACTGGTGGTTTTGCAGCTTTTATACTCAACTTGGGGTGTGGGAAGCTTTGACAAAACTGGAGAACCGTATGCACGTGACCAGCTTCCCCGTGCGTGTGGAATGAAGTTATCCTCTCTGAGGTCCTCTAAGTCTCAGGAGAATATTTCAAGGGAGAGGTAACCAGCTCATAACTCATTGATCTTTGTCTCTAATCTTGAGGAGTTACTCTCTCTTCACACCCTCAAAGTACCCCTTCTTTCTCCTCCCCAAGTAAGTTTAGACATTACAAAAGAGAGGACTAGATGACTGCATTTAATAGATCCCAACCTCAACCCAGAGCTATAGGTTGCAAACCATCCCTAACTTTGCCACAAGAATGGATGCCCTCAGGCTAGATCCAAGTCACTGAAAAAAAGATAGGGTTTTTCCCCATTTGAAAACTGTCTGTGACCAAAAAAATTAAGCATTTTCACACACAGTGTCACAAAATAGAATCCCATTCATTGGCATGTGGTTCTCAAAACAAACAAACAAAAATCAATGATAGAGCTTATGATTTCTCTTCCTTACTAGAATTTATACTAGAATTGACTATTTCCCATAAACACAATATGACTTGCTTGTAAGTCAGGGACAACAACGACATCAGAATAGCTGTGATGTCAAAAGTTCTTTCTGAACAGATTCTGGATGTGTGGCTTTTAGCTGGGTCCCCAGAGTTACTGTGCAGTGACAGGCATAAAAGAGAAAGTGCCCCAGACAGGTCAGAGGTGCCAACCAGAGGGGAGGCATGACCTTGCCATGGCAGAAGTACCCTGTGGTCTCTGCTCTGCTTAATTATGCTGGAATGTATGCTTGATTAGGTCCTTAAATAAGGCTAAAATAAGAACTGAAAATAACAGACACAAAAATAGTTTGCTCTGCTTTCACAGATCACCTGTTCTCCAAGATGTGAAGATTTTAAAGTTTTTAAGGAATGTTAAAAATACAGGCAAACTAATAATCCTTTGTCATGTAAATTTCATGACCCTAAACAAGCACTAAGTCTAAATGACTAAGATAAGTCATTTTTTGTATTTCTCATTTTTATAAGTTGAAAATATCCTCTAACGTATAGTGTGAACTTTGTAGGGGCAAAACAACAATGTATTCCAATACAGAAAATTCATTAGGCTTCCTCATAAATATATTTTACATAGATCTTTTGTGGTCTCAGTAGTTTGATGTATTTTGTTGTATTCATTTTTGTCCTTGTTTCATAGTTTTCATTGCTCAATATAAAAGTGTTAACTCCTCAGTAAAGAAGTAAGTAGTGACATCTATCTGCAAGTATTAGCATAAAATGAAACTAAAAAAAAACATTATTTCTCATTTGGTTATTTTCTTTTCATAAGATCAACATTGCTTCTATTTTTCCACTACAAAATAGATTATAGAGCCCTAACAGAGTTAATCTAGGAGCCTAACATTTGTGATAAACCACATCTTGGAACTTCTGAGAATTTGGAGGGATGGCGATATTTTTTTAAGGTTTTTTGGTAAATAACAATCGTTTAATACTGTTCAGGACAGTAATCAAGGATTTGTGTTAAAAAGCAAATTTCAGATCCTTCTGGATATAGAAAAGTAGTGGTTTTTCACAGAACCATCTGACAAAGAACAATAGGCTCAACTAGGATGTGAAGAAGACTTTGAATACCTTAGTAGACCAGCAATCTGACAGATACCATTAGCCTTCAAGATTCCTAACTAGATCTTTCTGGTAATACTACATTTTTATATTAGCACCAAAGAAGATTTTTATATGTGGTCATGATAATTATGTTCATCTTTGACCTTTATAGGAAAATCTTCATCACAGCCTGTAAAGTAACTATCTATCTTCCTTGGCTAAAATACACAAACAATTGCCCTTTTGTTTGACCTTTGTCTCTCGTTTAGATTTTAAATTTCTGCAGTAAAAGTTCCTCCAAGAAATGGTATCACGGCATGGTTTTAATTTCATAATTTGAGTAAATAGCTGTAGTTTTCAAAAACCAAATGTTTATTATTATAAAGCTACTGAAGTGATTGTTGTATGACTGACCCCTTCTAGCTGAATGATGAGAAAGACTATTTGATTATTTGTGGCTATAGCAAGCCACCATTTCAAAATGAATATGGGAGCTTCTTGTTGAAATAGTAGGAAAAATGTGTTGTTAAAATTATTATAATATAAACCATTTTCATTTTTTCCATGGTCTCTCTCTAGACTTGTCATGATGTTTTTCACTTGCCATTATTGTCGTTCAAAATAAAGAAGTTTTAAATTTTTCAAATATTAACATGAATTGTACTGCTGATCTTTATATTGTGCAATGCTGATTTTAAATGTACATATAATAGTGTTAAAAAATCACCAAATCTTCTCAGTATATATTTCATTATCACCAGAAGAGTGGAAAGGCTGCAAGACTAACTCTACTGTGTTTATTTCATGTCTTGATGGAGCACGTGCTGCCAATCTCTCTGCTTGGGCCTGATGAGTTCAGGAAGAGCTATAAGGAAGAGGAACTATAGCTTTCAGCATAGATGGTTGTCGAATACAGGGAAATAACACAAATAAAAAAGGATGTGGTGGAGCTGCTTGGTGATTCATGTTTCTTAGACCATCATGGTGTTTATTTATTTGTTTGTTTATTTATTTATTTATTACAATTACAACTCGAATGGATTTCTTTCTTTTAATTTTTATTTTATATTGGGGCATAGCTGAATGACAATATTGTGTTAGTTTCAGGTGTACAGCAAAGTGATTCAGTTATACATCTGCATGTATTTAAAGCAAGTACTTGTTTAGATGGAAACTGTGGCCTCCCAAGGTTGTCAATGCTCCTAACACAGTTACTCAGGGGAAGTATATGGGGTCTGAGTCTTGTTGAACTTCTGCACATTGTAACTCTGCATGGATTATGCACTCACAGGGAACCGGGCATGCTGTACACAAATGGAGTAGCCTGGCTCCCCAGCATGCCCCGCTGTCCTGTCAGACCTCAAGCAAAACACAAGTTCCAAGATAAAACTATTAAGAATTTCAAGATGGTGGCAGCAGAAGATTAAACCAAATGCTGGGTCTGTGAGAGATGATGCTCCCAAGTTTTGCTTAAGAGGAATATTTCCCCACGATCATTGTAAAATAAATACCATTCTTTTTCTCTACTAGATCACTTTATTTAAAATTAACTGTTGTATAACTTTATACATAATATTTTACCCATTAAAACTTGACCTTATACCAAAGTAGAACACAGAGTGAAAATACTGAAAGATTATTGAATTAGGAAGAGAGGGATACTTATAACAATGATGTCTATTTGGTTATTTTGGTAAAGAAGTTAATTTTATTTTTATGATACTTTTAAAAAATACAATTCCAGAAACTTGTTGTATCACGGTGTATTATTATAGAATTTCTACCATAACAATGATCCAGTCAGATTTATGTTAATAAACTGTCATATACTCCATTCACCTAGATTCAAAGTGATGAATTAAAAATAGTACCTTATTACATTGTTCTTTCCCAACTTGAGATGGCATACAATTTGGAAAGCAAAGTATACTCACTAAAATGAGAATTACCAGACAATAAAACATCAGAAGGTAATATAAAATGCTAAATTGTGCCCCACTGTTTCCCAGGTAAAGTCCAAGATCATCATAAAATTTTCCTTTATAGGATTTGTCACAAACTGTAATTTTACATTCCTTCATGTTACCCGTTCACTCCTTGTCTTCCTAGCCAGCTCCCCTTGCATGATGGGGTTCACTTTTGTATCCCCCATTCTTGGCTTGGTGTCTGACACTGTGGTGAGACCCAGAATATACAGTTAATATTACCAATTAGAAAATATACAAATACATAATAGAAGAATCATTTTACAAAAGAAGTAACATACTAAAGGCAGTTAGAAAGGTAAATGACTTACTAGGAAAGCCTTTACAGAAAAGGTGAAATAGTAACAATTATGACAATGGGCTAAAGGGTGAAAAGAGTTTCAAAAAGATCTGGTAATCAATACCTCTCAATATTCTAAGAAAATACTTTAAAAACATTTTTTTAAGTTATTATTTTATATTGGAGTAGGGTTGATTAACAATGTTGTGTTAGTTTCAGGTGTACAGCCAAGTGATTTAGTTATACATATGCATATATCTACTATTTTTAAGATTATTTTCTCATAGAGGTTATTACAGAGTATTGAGTAGAGTTCCCTGTGCTATACAGTAGGCTCTTGTTGATTATCTATTTTATATTTACTAGTGTGTATATGTTAATCCCAAACTCCTAATTTATCCCTCCCCCCACCTTTCCCCTTTGGTAGCCATAAGCTTGTTTTCTAAACTTTCTAAGAAGTTTTATTGTTATTGAGTCAGAGTTAGTGCAACAACACTAAAAAAAACATGAAGATGGCATTAGGAAATTAACATTCCTGTTATTTCGTCAACCATTCTTTACAGATTTTTATTTTGAATTTATGTAAAATATTCCAGGAAGCCAGTCATTTCTTCACTGTTTATTCAGAGCTCTTAAAATATGATTTTATTTTTAACAGCATATAATTTATTTATCTGTCACTTATTGAAATATCTCATTTTTATAAAAGGCAATATTCATACTAGTTTATTCAAATAAATAAGAAAAAAAGGAATAGAAATGACAAATTCAAAAAGCTATCTTGGAATGTTTCCAAAATTGTCAAAGTTTAAATTAGCACATTTTCAGAGGCATTTACTGTGAATTTTCATTAATCAGTAGTATAAGCTGTCAAAAGAAAAACTTTGCAATAATATGAGACAAACTTGAGAACTTCGGTAGATAATTTTTGAGCATTCAACTAATTATGAATACTAAATTTAATTCATTTTTATAGAACTACCAGGACCAAGCTAAAAGTTTGATCATAACTGAAACATAAAACTATCATTGAGCCTTAAATTAATCTAATTATAAGCTTCTGTTTTAAGATTTTACATCATGAATCATGATTCATCTGTATTTTTTAGTTTCCATCCTAACATGCAATAGGAATTTTTATCTATGTATAGTCTGTCAATGTGAATTACATGTATTACTAAAATGAAACTTACAACTTCACGATAGCCAAATTTATGTCAAAAAATATTAAATAATTTCTCAGACCCTATCCATGAATTGTAACAGTTCTAAATCTTTCTATTTTACACTTTCCTAATATTAAGCTTTCAATAATATGAAATAATTCAAATGTGTTCAATCATTTTCTTTCAGCTTAAGAAAGTGAAACCCAATCCATTAAATAATTTAATTGCTATGATATAGAAATTGTTCAATTAGACAAAGTATAAGTTATAGATTATAGTTATTATTTTTATATTTTATAAATTATGTAGCTTTCATACTAATCTATCAATATGAATAAGTATATCTATATAATTTTAAGATCAGTTGTATTGTTATCCAAATTTGAATGTAAAGAAGACAAAGAAAATGTAACATACTGTACCATAAATTAAGTGATTTAGACGCTACATTCTAATCATAAAATATTATACATTCTATAAATACATGTCTTAGTCAACCATTAATATATTTAAGTTCATTTAAATATACTTCTTTGTATATTTAAATATACTTCAGTCACATATTAGAGGAAAATATAGGAATAATGAGTAACAATAGAGTAATAATCAATATAGAAATCTAACATGTTTTTCCTTAGATCATAATTAATGAGAGTGCCACTATATGTGAATACTCAAAAATATATTAAAATTAAGAAAAAAATATAGTGCTCTTGATTTTGCACTATATGTCTGAAAGGGTGCTAATTATACCCATTCTTATCTGTGTATACCTTATCTCCAAATTCCACTGTCCTGTAAACACACACACACACACACACTAACATAGTGGTTTTAGGTTAAAAGTCAGTTTTTATCTTGAGAGAGAATTTAGAGAAAATGCAGCAGAATGGCTTTAATATTTCAAAAATTTTAAATGGAGAATAAAAATACCTCAAAAGAGAAAAGGTAACACATAGTGAAAAACAATTTACAACAGGTTGTCTACACAAACCTTCAAAATTTTGTTAAGCAGATTAACTTAACTTACTTTGATCTCTGCTCATACAGTAGTATTTCCAGAAAAGAAATTGCAGTCAAACATGCAAATGAAAATTATGCCTATTATATACACCAGACATCTACCTTTTCTCTATAAACAAAAATCACTAAGAAATACTTCAAAAAAACTTGAGAAAGAAAGCGTGTCAGAACTGTATTTTTCTAGAGATAACTTTCACAAATAAAGGGTGTGTTCTTGAGAGTGAAGGTCACAAATTGTTTATTCACTTCAGTACTCAAAAAGGTCTTCCTGAATTATGTTATGTTGTTAAGAATAGAATTTCTTTATATGGCCAGCAGCTTACTTGTTTGTTTGTTTTTTTTTTTATTTTTTCCCTAAAGCATTTTTAATGTGGGCAGATGTTTAAAGATTGGGTAAAAACCAAAATGGAACACTGTTGCTAGAACATGTGGTTCTCATCTCAGGATTTTGTTTGTTTTATTGTCATGTTAAATGCCACTATACTGAGGGTGTCATATTCTGTTATTTTAAAAAATATTTTGTCATTCCCTTTAAAAATAGGATAATTTGTGTAATTTGTATTCTTGTCATCTCTGTGTCATTTTTCAAAAGTAAGAAATTATCTTGTAAAAGATTAGACTATTTGATTAAATCTTTTGATTCTCTTTCTTTAAGGTGAATTTGTAGTGACTCTATACTGAAAACAAGAAAGCAGAAGTAAATGGTCAGTAAACATTGAATTGTCTGCTCTGAAGGAAGACTTAGTTCTAAGTTAAGATCAGATTTTAGAATAAACTTAACCAAGAAGAAGATTGTGATATTTAATAATGTGAAAAATATCAAATTTGGGGGAGGTCTGCTCTTGTCATTATCTTTGTTATTGACACAAATATGTATAGATGTTCACAGAAGTATAGAGCGGACTTGCAAGTACAGGTGTCCTCAATAAATCCCACCCCCATCCTTGCCCCAAGAGCTTGTGTTCTGCTTGAGGAGAGAAGAGAGTTAAATGGGTAGGTTCATGGAGAGAGAAGCAACAAAAAATTACATTATGTCAAGAAAATGATAAAAAAAAAAAAGCAAGAGCCAAACACATTTGTAAAATAAGGAATTAACAGGAGATAAAACAATCAACAAAAGTTTCTTGGAGAAAGAACTGAGATGATCATTTAATGCAATGAAGGGAGAGGGTCATTGACGTATGTGGACCAATGTGGAAGAAATACAAAAAATATTGGAAAATCTTGGGCAGAAAATGACTAGTTCTGTAACAGAATAAGGAAGTGCATTTGTTTTATTTGTCAGGGGTGAATATTTGCTGAGTCATAATTTAATATAGAACACTAAAGAAAGTGAACTTCTCCCCATGACTACTGGGTGCCATTAAAGGATTTTGGTCAGAAGAGTCACAGGGCCTGCTAGTAAGGCACACAGTAGAAGGGAGATGGGGAAGCCAGATCTGAGAGACCTTCCACCCAAAATAACTCTGGGGCCTCTCCTTATCCATTCTAGGTCTTCAAGGCATTGCTTAGACTCAGTTCCCAACGTAAATGTACTTTTTGTAGACTTGGCTTTTGTTACTTCTCAACAGTCATCTTATGCATACATTTTAGAGACAATAAAACTCCTCACACAAGTTGTTTGTAGTCTTCTCCAAATTCCTGAATCACAAAATCCCCTTAACCCGTGACAGTAAATATAAGCCATCTAGCCCAGGGACTGTCACTGGCTTTCTTCTCATTTCAACAAACCTATGTGCATACACTTTTCTCATGTCTTTAGTACTTATCTGAAACATCATTCTTTTTCTCGACACCCCCAACCCCCATCTCCGGGTAAGAATTTTTTACCTGTCTTTCACTGAGTGCTGAATGTCATTCACAAGCAAACAGAGCTATAGCTTTGTCCAAAATCCGTCAGTAACTTCCTCTCTTGCATTTTAATTCTCCTGTTCCATTGACACTTCTCTTGTAATTGTAAGTATATTTAAAACCTTCCTTTATTTAAAGAATAATAACTAAGTAAATAACAAAACCAAAAAGGCTTCTCTCCTCCCTAACACCTATTCCAGCAACGGTCTTATATCTTTCTTTCCTTTAACCAATAAAATTCCTAAGATATATCTTTATTTCCCATTCTTTTCTCCATTCTCTTCTCACTAGGTGCTCTATCTTTCAAAACCTTCAGACAATATCTTTGCATGTATAGTAAAACTAAACTTCCACTTTTTTCAACTCCTTCACCCAGTTAAATCAATATAGTTTCACAAACTAGGGAATTTTAAAATCTTGATCATCTTTGTATTTTGACAAAACCCCCTTCTTCCTCAGTGTACCAGTCAGTTATGGTAACAAACATCAAAACTCAGTAGCCTGGAGCAATAAGCATCTAGTTTTTATTCACTCATCTGTGGATTGGCTAGAATTCAGCTAATCTAGACTTGGCTCAGTCTGGCTTGTTTCCTAGCTATGAGCTGTGCTGACCTGTTTTTCATTCTTACACTTTCAACCACCTGAGGTATCTCCTTCTCATGGAGAAAGATAGATGTGCAAGAGGCCAAACCAAATCATAGAAGCACATTTCAATTTCTGCTCACATCATGGTCACTATCATCCCACCAGAGACAGCAAGTTGCACGGCTAAAACTAACATCAATTGGACAGGGAAATATATTTCTCTCATGGATGGAAATAGGCATGAATATTTGGTAAGCAATTATCTAACTTACCACCCTTGGATTTCATGATAGTATACAGCCTTAGTAGGATTTCAATTCTATCTTCAAATGGAGTTAAAAGTGAGGATACCATTGCAGACATTGTGGTGTTCAGTTGGGTATGTTGCCCTGACTAGTGCACGCTGCAAATAAATTAGCTGTTCTTTTGACTTATTTCACAATATCTATGCCTCACATTTGTTCCAATGGACATAAATCCATGCTCTGTTCCAGGATCAGGTCATTGTCTCAGCAAGATATGATGAAATCCTGGGCTAAGTTGTTGTTGAGGCAAACTCAGGGACTCTTTGTAAACAAAGACAGGCCTTACCTACACTTTTTTCCCCATTTTTTAATTGTGATAAAAAATACATAACATAAAAATTTACTATCTTAATCATTAAGTGTAGTGTTCAGAGGTATTAAGTACATTCATATTGTTGTGCAACCATCACCACCATCCATCTCTAGAACTCTTTTCATCTTGCAAAACTGAACCTGTATACCCATTAAACAATAACTCCCCATTCATTTCTTCTCCCAGCCCTTGGCAACCACCATTTTACTTTCTGTCCCCATAAATTTGACTACTCTAGGTACCTCAAGTAAGTGAATCATACAATATCTGTCTTTTTGTGACTGGCTTATTTTATTTAGCATAATGTACTCAATGTTTATCCATGTTAAGGCATATGTCAGAATTTTCTTCCTTTTTAAAGCTGAGTAATATTCTAGTATATGTATATACCATATTTTGCTTATCCATTCATCAGTCAATGGGCACTTGTGTTGCTTCCACACTTTAGTTTTTATGAATAATGCTACTATGAGCATGGGTGTACAAATATCTCTTTGAGACCTTGCTTTCCATTATTTTAAATATATACTCAGAAGTGGAATTGCTGGATTGTATGGTAGTCCTATTTTTAATTTTTGAGGAACTGTCATACTGTTTTCCACAGTGTCTGAGGATTTTCATTCCCACTGATGTCTTTCCATTTACTTATCTCTTGAATTGCCTTCAGAAATCTTTTGTAGATTTCAATGTACAAAACTTTTACCTCATTAGTTATATTAATTCCTAAGTATTATATTCTTTTTGATGATTTTGTAAATAAAAGTGTTTTCTTAAATTCCTTTTGTTACTGTATAGAAATGCAACTGATTTTTGTGTATTGACTTTGTATCCTGCTACTTTACTGAATTTGTTTATTAATTTCAGCAGTTTTTAAAGTGGAATCTTTAGGATTTCATCATATAAGATCATATCATCTGTGAACAGAGATAATTTTGCTTCTTCCTTTCTAATTTGCATTCCTTTTATTTCTTTTTCTTGCTTAGTTGCTCTGGCTAGGACTTCCAGTACTACGTTAAATAGAAGTGAAAAACAGACATCCCTGACTTGTTCTTGATTTAGAGAAAAAGCCTTCAGTCGTTCACTGAGTATGATGTTTACTGTGAGTTTTCTATATACAACTATTATGTTGAGGTAGTTTCTATCTATTCCTAGTTTGTTGAGACTGTTTTATCATGAAAGTGTATTGAATTTTTGCAAATGCTTTCTCTGCTTCAATTGAGATAATCTTGTGGGTTTTTTCTTTTGTACTTTTAATATATTGGATCACACTAATCAATTTTCACATCTTTACATTCCAAGAATACATTTCACTTGGTCATGATATATAATCTTTTTAATAGGTTGCAGAGGTTGGTTAGTTAGTGTTTTGTTGAGGATTTTGCATAAATTTCAGATGGGTTATTAATCTCTGGTTTTCTTTTCTTGAAGTGTATTTGTCTGGCTTTGATATCAAGTGAAATTCCCTTTTGGTTTCTTCTTTAATCAATTGGTTGCTTAAGAGTCTGTTCTTTAATCTCCAAAAATGTATGAATTTTCCAGTTTCCTTCTGTTATTGATTTTTAACTTCATGCAATTGTGCTCAGAGAAGATACCTTGCATAGTATTTATTTATTTTTTAAATTTATTGACGTTTAATTTGTAGTCTAACATATGGACTGTCTTGGAGAATGTCCCATGTGTACTTGAGAAGAAGGTGTACTCTGTTGTGATTGGGTAGTATGTTCTGCATATGTCTGTTAGATCTACTCAGTTTATTGTGTGGTTCAGTCTCACCTTTACTTTTCACCCTGTCATTAAACTGAAATTTTTATCTTCATTCATAAGACCTCTGAAGTTTCTTTTTCCACTTCAGTAAATAATTATGTAGTTGACAACTATAACACATTTAGAAAGTGAACAGTTCTCACCAATGTAAACAATAGGTGATAAGGCTGCTATTTGATGATACATTGATGAAGGAAAGCTGAGATTCATGAGAAAAATTATAATCTGCTGGACGACCTGTGGTTTATATGTATGCAAACAAATAAAAAATATTTGAAATCTAATAAAATTTTAAGTGCCAGAATTTCATGTTTTGAGGAAAATGGTAAAGCTGGAGGAAAAGGTATCCATAAAAAAAGTATAATTATTCAGTGCAAAAATATGTGCCCCCCCCAGAATAATGCAGTATTTCATATGTTTAATTCTTCAGTTTATTGAATGACCTAACCTTCTAAGCTGCATATCAATACCTTCATAAAAGCAAGCTTCAAATGATTTGTTTACATTTATTACCATTTAAGAATTCAACATACAAAACTCATCATAATTATTTTTTATCTCCCTATCCCTTTGGAGAGAATTTAAGTAATATCAGCATGCATCCCATCACTTTGTCTTTGCTTGCCATTTGGTGACAGGATTCATTGCTTTTGCTAGAAAATAAGATTAGTACAGTGCAAATTATGCATGCTCAGTTGCATTTTTCCTCGGTGTGAGGTTTTTTAAGTGCACGTTTCATTGTTTATGAAATGTTTCATTTGTAAATCTGTTTTGAAAGCCTGAAATGGAACATTATGCTTCTATGGAACCCTCTTGTACAGATTTCATTTACATTCTAGAGGAATTATATTTTAAATATTATATCTATTTTCTGCTGTGTTATCTTCCACACTCTTCTTTAAATCTCAATACATCACCATCACTCATGTGAAACAACCATTAACTTCATTGAATAAAGTTACAGGATGAAATTCTAAAAAAGGATTTTGCTGTGGTTGAATTAGGGCTGTATTCTTACATTTACCATAGAAGAAAAGTGTCCTTTCCAAGGGCATTTCCAACCCAGAGCTGTTCTTTTTCTACTTTGGCATATTGGTACAAATACAGCATGGCTGAACTTAAACAAAATAGTTATATGATATCTATCTATAATTAGCTATTAAGTCATAAGCCATGTATAGTTAAATAAGGTACACAGACAATGTTTGCATATTTAAAAGATTAGAGAATGCTATTTGATTCAATAAATATTTATGAACTCTAATACTAGGCAATATGTGAACTACTAGGAATTCAAGAATGAATTAGCTGTTCTCTGCCTTCCAGAAGCTCATTTACAAGCAGGCAGATAAATTGTTAGTAGACATTCATCACACATCATAGTCACCAAATAAATTTTAAATCATTATTTTGCCTGGTGATGTGCAGAAAGAAGTGCTTAAGGGCAAGGCTCAAAAAGAGGGGTGAGATTTGAATTGGGCCCTGGAGGATCAGTTGGATTTTGCCCAGTAGAGAAAAAGATGGAAAGTAACTTATAAAGAAGGAATAGAATGAGAGAAAATCTTGGAAATTGCCAAGTCATAATATACATGGGAAAGGTAAGAGGCTCTCCAAAACTGTAACATTAGTGTTGATCACAAAGGCATTGTATTGAAATGCTTTAGTGTACATTGCATCATGATAAAGGAATTAGAATTAAATTTTGTAGGCATTGGAAAGCCAACTCAAGTGTATAAGTAAGGTAGTGACATGATTAATTTCATGTTTTATAAGGATATTTCTTAGGAAATCCTGAAGGTGAAATCAATAAGACATGGATATAAAATGGATGCAGAGGATAACATGGACTCAGTGACATCTTCAGCTTCTTCCAGGCTGGAGGTCTTGGTGGATGTGATGCTGTTTAGTTGTGAAATAAGGATCAAAGTAACAGGTCAGAAGAGACAGTATTTTAATTTTTAATATGTTGGGATGTTCATCTAATATTCACTAGAGGTACCAGGAAGGAAATTTGAAATATTTGGAATTATTTTTATTTTGGAGATAAAGGTGTAGACTATATCAGAAATAGGTGATTACTGATGCCATAAGAACAGTTACATTTTTTTCAGGGGAAAAAGATCTGAAGTAAAATCTGGTGAAGATTAACAATAATGAGACGAGAAGAGGATTCAGGGAAGGAGTAATAGTACCACTCAGTCCATGCAAAGAGATAGTATCAAAGAAACCATTTGTTAAAATGTGATTAAAACAAATTTTTAAAAGCAACATTTGTATTTGAAAATTAATGTCCTGTTGGCAGGTCAAATCTAAGGTACTGCTAAGATATCAAGCAGAAGTATGTACAGCTGATAACTGAAAACCCACATCTGTAGTCTGGGGAGTGGGGTCATAGGCAGAGATGCAGCCTTTAAAATTACCTGCATAGAGTTAATAGAGAATTACTTGAGAATGAATGATATTTCAGGAGAAAAATATAAAGGAAGAAGACATGCAAAAAGAAAATTTGGCAAATATAGCCGCTCAGTGTGCTACCACAGTACAAGAGTCTGCAGAAAGGAAAAGGAGTGGTCAGGAGGAAGGGAAGAACTAAGAGAGTATTTTGTAGAAAAAATTAGAAGGAGAAAAGCCTTAAGAAGCAAAGAGATGGTTATGGGATTTAAACTCGGGAAAGATGTTTTTCGAAAAAGAGAACATGTTAATAAGGTTACAGTTGAAGTGTATTGTTAATGAAAAGCAGCTTTAGTGGACTGGTGAAGGAAAAATTCAGATTGCGTGGAAACGAGACATAGTGGCATGTGTGTACACATCGGGGCTGGAAGTGATGTGGGTAGAGTAGCGAGGTAAGGAGAAGCTACTCTTCCAGATTTCTAAGTGGCCATTGTAGAAAGTGACAAAGCTGGTCATTGTCCTAGTATAAAAATGGGAAGGGTCAGCTAGTGTTAAAATTCAAGTAAGAATATCTGGATTGATGAAGAGAAGTCATGTAAAATTCTTCTTAAATTCATTTTTAAAAACCTAAGAATATAAATTAATGAGTAGTATAATATCAAAAAGGGAAACTGATTTTTTATAAATAATAAGTTTTACCTATATATTTTTATCATTCTGATCACTTATTTGAGAAATTCCTCATATATCGCAATTATTTTTTCAAATAGGGAAAAAGAGACATAAAAATCATTATAACTTCCATTTATTTTAGAAATATATTTGTCAGAAGGGATGAGTCAGATTTAATATTGTACTGTTAACAAGGGCAAGGGCATGAGAAGGTTTTGATTCTTTCTTTAGATGCACTTTGTCTCTCTAGGAAGATAAAGCAACGGAATCGAAAATGATTTAAATTGTTATTTCTCTGAGTGAGTCAGAAGTAAATAAGCCAATGAAATACACAGCTTTGGGGGACTGGACCCTATTCTGATGGATGAGAGTGGGTAGGGCTGGCAGAACATTGTAGGAAGATGACACAATGCCTGATGGCTTCTCCTTGGTGTGGGGATGCACAGCATTAATGCAGAGGATAGCACGCGATTACCCAGATCTAACACAGTGACTTTCCACTTGGATATAAGCAACTGTAGAGAAGGCCCTACTGTCAGTAAAGTCATGGTCCAAGAGGGGACTGACTGATAATAGTTCACTTATCATAAGCCATTTCCATCCTAGAAAGGATCTTGTGTGTACGATTTTCCCATTTGGGACCAAGGAGATGAAAGTGAAGAAGCATATGGTGCTATTACCTTCTCCTACATTCTTTGTTATTTATTATATCCAATAAATACATTATTTTCTTTTTTGTATTTTTGTTTGGTTTGGTCGGTTTTATTTTGTTTTGGTTATATGCCTGGTGTTAAGATTCTTAATTTAGTCAGCTTATTTTGGTGTACTACAAGAAATTTTGTGATAAGTTGCTTTCTCAATAATTTCTCAAGCAAAATTTGAAGTCATCTCTTAAAAATGACTTTACATAAAAGTGTTTTACTTGTATTGAGTATAGTGTTTTCATTTTAATTTTTTATTAACTCACAGTGATTTCAATTTAACTTTTGTAAAATGGTCTCATATTTTATATGCTTGTCAGATGACATAGCAATAATATTTCTGTTAAATTTACTGTGAAGTTATTCTTACATATTGTTAAAGAATTTGTAGTTTCCCTATTCATTTTTAATTATTTGTGCTAACATGTGAAGTTTCAAAAGAAACCTGATTTTAAGATATAGTGTAACACATGGACTTTGGTGGTTTAAAGTGATATATCAAACATATATTAGCACTTGCCTGTAAAATACGAAGGCAGACATATCTCCATCTGCACCACGGACTTTCTTAAAAGTAAAAATCTGCACTCATGATATAAAGTTAAAAGCACTCTGAATTCTCCTTTCCCAGCGATGCACTGTCACCTACCTGTGTTAGTAGGCAAGGCAACAGAAGTGGTCAAAACAACACAGGCTCTGGGAGGCTGGCAGAAAAAAGAAATATAACACAAAATCCCAGGAGAGTCCCAACCTGGATGGACTGGAGAACTGGCTTCTGCCTGAGTTCACCTGCATCCTCCTAAATCAGCTCCTCAAGTTCACTGTCAAATCAGCACTAAATATGTCCTGCAACAGAATTCTTTGCATTAAACAATTTAAAACAAAAATAACAAGAACACTGTGAGTGCCCAATAAATCCTCAGTGATTAATTTCTGTGCAGATGGGGCCTGAGAGAAGCAGAACCACAACTAGGTGATGGGGAAGGGGAGTGTCACATAGCAAGACAGAACTAGACTGACCAAGACTGCTGACCATGGACAGAGTCAGCAGTGATTGGAATGAAACAGCTGAGTCTGCTCACCAGGGCCAGAGAGCTAACAGGGTGAGGCTATGACAAAATCTGTAAAAGGTCCACAGGCTATCAACTGCCATATCCTCAGGGTACAGAAAAGATGGCAAAACGGCCCCCACAACTAATATGCTCTGTGAACGAACAAGCATACAGCGTCTCATTCTGCAGGGCCACCTTCAAGGAGGAAGGCTACTGATTTATAGGAAATGATGTTAGACATAAAGGATAATGATACATAGATCACAAATGCTATGGAAGAGTTCTTGAATCAGCAAATAAAAGGGGTCAATAATGTGAAGAGAGTGTGCATCAGATTTATTAGGAGGCTTTATTGCTCTGTGATTTATGAACCTCCACAGATGGCAGTGATATAATATAATATAATATTCACAAATATGATGCAATAAACAATATTAAAGTATCCAGCAGTGCCACTTTTAGTTTCAGCTATAAACGGAAAATAACTCTGGGCACCCTGTACTTTACAAAGAAGATGTATAGACCCTCTTGATTTTTAAAGATGACCACACTGGTCTGTTTCTACACTTGGGTTTCTTCGGGAAAAGTTTTGGTATTTGTCTAATTTTTCTGTTGTGAATGCATATGTGCCTGACAAGAGTAATGAGTGGGTGAGGTTTCACAGGTATCGCTCATGAGTCAGATGGCAAGGACATTAAGGCACCATGTCTGACTTGATTCCTTAGGAGGAAAGAGATTCCTCCTCTGAAATCTTCAACTATGGAGACGTTACATTTTACCTTTTCCAAATTATCATAAAAAGAATAGCTGCTACAGATATACTGACCTAAAAAACATTTAGAATTTGAAGGATATGGATATTTTCAAACTAAAATTGAGATTTTTGTCCCTGTGAAAACAATTCAGAAGCCAACACTAGATGAATAATATCAATTACCAAAGGGAAAATGGGGAATCTGTTATTCAATTCATTCATTTTCTAACAAAAAAAAATCATTACTTTTCAAATTTGCTTAAAATAGAATAGTATCTTAAAATAACAGTAATTACGATTGATTTAAATGGCCAAAGAAAGACTAACTTAAATACCTGGTCAAAAAGAGCAGCTAATACTATTGAAGTGACCTTATTTCCTAGGATTATTTTGGGAAACAGTGTTAATGAAATTTGCATTCTCTTCCTGGGTATGAGAAAATTCAGTTTTACATTAAGAGATATTATATTTTTAGGTAAAGCATACTAGTATTTAAATCTAGCCCTGTGTTGTTCAAAATGATAACTTTGAATATATTCAGAATTGCAAGGTTCAGTTTGGTTTTTCAAGTAAGGTACTGAAAATAAAATAATTTTATGTGTGATAGAATATTGCCTTCTTTCTATTTTTATTTGCTTTATCCCTACTCTGCCTCTATCTTTTATCAAACCTGCTAACACTCCTGTCCATCTCCCATACTCTCTTGCCTTGGGCTGTGAAAAATTAACTATGCATCAGCTTAGAACACATTCAATTATATTTTCTCATCTGTGCTGCCTGGGATTCTGATTTGTGAACTGTCAGATCCATCCCCTTTCTTGTCAAAATATCTTTTGACTTTATTATATACAATCCGACCATCTGCCAACTGACAATCCTTATATATGCTATTTCTTTTAGACCATCTCCATTGTTGAAAATGAACCCAGTGCTATGGTTTTTTTCCTACCTAAAGCAGATCTTTTTTTCAGTCCATCACAAACTGAAATCTTCAGCTGTGGAGCCATTTCTATTCCACTACACTGTTTATTATGTTGAAACATTTACAGCCCAGTTGACAACACTTAGCTTCTCCCCAAAATCCATGATTTATTTTATTTGTGCAACACGCGTTACTCTGAAAACCGTGTAACGTTTGAATAAACTAACTACATTTACTGGGTATTAGACTCTAGGAAATCTTCTTCATAAAATTAGTTTTGTTCTGAATGTTATCAGGTTCCAACTTAGGAACAAATGTAAGGTCTCGGTACAATGGAACCAAAATTCAAACTAACAATCAGAAAACTAAAACAGGATTTCGATCATTGTATAGCCAAAATTATTCCTATAAAAATCATTCTTAGTACTCTATACTTTTTAGCTAAATACTCTCTAAAAGCTAATCTCTTTTAAGGTTAGCAAACTATTCTTCTTTCATAAATAGGAAAATTTAGGAGCATGGTGTATAATTTAACCTCATTTCCAAAAAGATGGTGGGTAGAGTAGAATGAATTAATTTGAAAGAAAGTCATCTTCCCCTGGGAACATAAGCCCCTGGAAGCACGGGGATTTGTTCTGTCCACCGATGTGTTCCCAGTGTGTGTAAGACTGCCTGGCCCACCAGGGCATCAATCAACATTGGTCGAAAGATGGAATGAAGTTTCTCGAAAAAGTCTCATTTTCTGCTCTGAGATTTTGTACTTCCTCTTCCTAGGACTCTTATCCAGAAATTCAAATCAAGATTTGATCCCATACATCTTATTTCTTTGTTCAGATGTTACCTTCTCAGCAAGGTCATCCATGACCACCCTATTTAAAATTGCAGTTTTCCCTGGAACCCACCTTCCCCTAGAACCTCTTCCCCATTTTCCCTCATTCTCCTTTACCACTTAGAGTTAGGATAGATTTTAATTATTTGTTTGATTGACTGATTGATTGATCGATTGCCCAGCTTCCTTACTGGAATGTAAGCTCCATAAGGACAGATGTTTGTGTCTGTTTTGTCATTGGTATTGTCTGTGGTACTAAATCAACTATGCCGAGGATAGCACCTGCCACTCTGTAGGCACTTGATGAGTAATTGTAAAATGAAAGGATATATTGGAATATTTGGCTTAGAATATTAGAATTATTTATTACATTTCATTTAGTTTACAGAAATGCTGACTGGTTTTAGATCTCTAAAAATATGTTTAATGATATGGAATAAGCTCACCATACATTATTTAGTCTCTCATAAAATGTAAGCAAATCTTTGTACATTTAAGCGCTTAAATAGAACACCTAGAGAGGCACCAAAAATAATTTTGAAAAATATTTGTATAGACAGAAAATGGATTGATCTATAGATTGATAGAAATAAAGATAAAGACAGATTGTGTGTTGGGGGGGGAGTACGACTAACCTTGTTTTGGAGGAGTCCTCAAATATACTGTTTTTATTTTTTTCCTCTTACTAATATGGTCTTCTTCTAGAACCTATCCTTCTTTACTAGCTGATCTGTCTTACCTAAAAATGTCCTATCTACTTATGAAGCAAAAGCAAAAACAAAAACAAATCAAAAAGAAAAAGAAAAAATATATCTCCACGAGGCTGCAAGGAAACATGATTTAAGAGGAGAAACTGCAATGTAACTGTTTAACAATTTGCAAAATATTATTGCTGTTACAATTATGTTAGAGATGTTATGTATTTTATTAGAAATATATTTGTTATATCAGGCTGTGGTAAGCAGAATAATGGCCTTCCAAAGACACCCACATCCCCATCTCAGAGTGTGTGAACATGCAAAAGGGACTCTGCTGATATAGCTAATTGAGGATCTGAGATGGGAAGAGTGCCTGGATTTACAAGCACAAGGGTTCTTCCGATACTGGGGAGGCAGAAGGGTTGGAGTGAGAAGAGCTGTGCTCAGAGAAGCACAGTCAGAGAGGGATTTGGAGGTGCCACCTGCTAGTTGTGAAGGTGGAGGGAGGGCCCAGGAGCTGAGGAATGCCGGCTGCCTCTACAAGTGGGAAGAGGTAAAGAAGCAGATTCTCTGCCAGAGCCTCCTGACTTTACCCCAGTGAGGCTCATTTTGGACTTCAAACCTCCAGAACTGTAAGATAATAAATTTCTGGGTTTTTTTTTAATTAATTAATTAATTTATTTATTTTTGGCTGTGTTGGGTCTTCGTTTCTGTGCGAGGGCTTTCTCTAGTTGTGGCAAGCGGGGGCCACTCTTCATAGCGGTGCGCGGGCCTCTCACTGTCGCGGCCTCTTATTGCGGAGCAAAGGCTCCAGACGCACAGGCTCAGTAATTGTGGCTCACGGGCCCATCTGCTCCGCGGCATGTGGGATCTTCCCAGACCAGGGCTCAAACCCGTGTCTCCTGCATTGGCAGGCAGATTCTCAACCACCACGCCACCAGGGAAGCCCAAATTTCTGTTGTTTTAAGACCCAAATTGTGTAGTAATTTGTTACAGCTGCAGTAGGATTCTATTCCATAGGCTTATTATTCCTTTTTATTATCCTTCCAACTGCAAGATTCAGGACTGACTGACACATGAACAGCAAAATTTAGTGAAGCATAAAGAACTACTGGCCAAAAACTAATCTGGGGACAAATAAAGTTTGCCTGGAGTGCCCTTCCCTTCTTCCCAAGGTCTTTTCTCTGGAGCTTTTCCTCTGTTCATTTCCTGCTGTTGTTCAAGGTAGTAACTGATGACTGAATGATTAAATTTAAAAACTTAAAATAATGACTACATTCAGGTTTGAATGCAGATTTAAGGGAATCTCTTATATGGAGAAAATCTTTTAGGTCCCAAAACATTATTTTTTTTTAATGAAATATGTTAAATGATTGATATTTTTACAAGAAATTCAGTTCATATACCTTATCCATAGCCAAAGTTTAAAAGGGATGACCTTAAAGAAGGTTCTGTTTAGTAAATACAATTTGGTTAAAAATGATATATTTTCTTACCCAGTAACAATCTGGTCTTCATAAGAACTATAAGTATTTAGTAATAATAATAATAACAATAACAATGCCTACATTAGTCTTCTGTTGTTGCCATAGTGAATTACCACAAGCTTAGCACTTAAACATTCCAAACATATTATGCCACAACTCAGAAGAATGGGTGGGCTAGTTTGGTTTCTCTGCTCCACTTTTCACAGGATCAAAATCAAAGTGTCAGCTGCTGGGAAGAGTCTGCAGCAGCCTCATTCAGGTTATCAGCAGAATCCAGTTCCTTGCAGTTACCTGGCTGAGCTTTCCGTTTCCTTGCTGGCTGTCAGTCTGGGGCCTCTCCTTAAAGCCTCCTTCACCCCAGTTCATATCCTCCTTCCATCTTCAAATCATCAAGGATGTGATTCCTTTTCTTTAATTCTTCAACAGCCCTATGAGATGGATACCACCCTTCTCTCTTTTTTAAAGAAGAGGAAGCAGTATTGGAGAGGCTCATGTTACCTGGTCAAGTTCAGGAGTAGAGTCGGTTCTGCTGTGTGGCACATGCATTCCTAAAAAGTACTCTACTAGGTGAAATCACACGATAAAGACCACAGGCCTGATGTGAAAGATGTGGCAAAGGGCACAATATTCAACAGCGTAGCACGGAGACACATTTAAAAAAGATAAGAAACTGATAAAAGTGGTAGTACAGTGATATGCACATTAAATAATTAATAAAATGTATGAAATTAAATAAAATATAATCTTTACCTTGAAAAAGGCCTTCAGTTTGCTTTTGGAAGTGGACATTGGAAGGTTTCAGCTTCTTGTGAAGCACTGTCAGGGGGTCTATCTGAAATCAGATGGACAGTTGTGACTGCAGAGCGTGTTTGTGTGAACTGAGGTCTTTGGTAGATGTTTGAGGGGTGTGCGTGTGTGTGTGTGTGTGTGTGTGTGTATGTGTGTGTGTGTGAGTTTTATAGATTCCTGGATGGCTCTGTTCAGCCCAGTGCAGTTTTCAGTATTCACCTAGTGTTTCTCTAGGAAGAATTCATGCATAAGAGAACACGAAATTCACATTACACTCAAATCGTTCTTTAATATGTCAATTACGTTGGAATAAATTTGTGTTTACAAAACAAGTGTTACAGCAGAACTGCCTGTAGTGAGAGGCAGACTAGCTCAGAGCAGTAAAATTCCATGAGTGCCTCAGCTCGTGATACACATACACATACCCTGCATGCATCAAGAAGACAACATAAAAGATAAGTACAAATAATTCTAAGGAATTTCCACATTGACATGAAGTTTAGTATCTTTCATAATCCTTTCTTGAGATCTTTTGATGTAGTGACTCTCATAGTATGGCCAATAAATCACTATTCTACTGCAATTTCTGGCCTCGCTCTACTTTAAACCTAAGTATAAACACCCATAACAATTGAATGATGGAATTTTGAGAAAAGCTTTATAGCATAGTTTTAAAGGGCATGCACTTCAGTTAGATATGCTCCTTTTGAAGTAAACAGGAAGAACTCTATATTCCTTAAGGTAAATTTTGTTTTGGTCATCTACACCTGAACACAGATATAAAGAAAGGGGGTGGGAAGGTGAGTTAGATGAACAATTTCAAGGGCTTAATGAGGTCTAGGTATTTTATACACAATCTAATTTTGTTCCCCCAACAACTGGGGGGAGGTGTCTTATTAAACTATTTATTTTATGAATTATGAAAATGAATTTCAAGTAAGTCAAATAACTTTCCCCACATCACACACCAGTCAACCGCAGGATGAGGATTTTAAAGCAAGTCTCTCTGTTGACGATGAAGTCCATTTCCTCCACATTAAAGGCCTGACTCAGTCAAAAAGTAAAGTATGTTTTCATCCTGGTTACTCATCTGAATTTGTAACCTAAGCTCAATAAACATAAAAATAAACTTTTTATCCTATCCCCCCAAACAAGCTTTCCTCTTTTTCCCCTCATTATTAATATGATCGGTCAGCTACACAAGCCTAAAATCCTCCCTCACCCACCACAAGCAGTAATTTACCAATTCTTATTGATCATTAAAGCATTTCTAGAATCTGAGTCTTTCTATTTTTTATCCACCATTCTAATGCAAACCCTATAAGACTATATTACTGAAATAATGTCAACTTGTCTTTCTTAGAAAGACAAGAATATCCAGGATCTACTTTTTCAAATTCACCTTCCAAAATATCAATAGATTTAGCTTGCTATTATGAAATCTGAGATAAATGAACACCATTAGTCCTCTGGAAACAAACCCTTAAAATAAAGAAAGTAGAGGATCTTGTATTTGGAATGTGATGCCTGCAGTAATGTATTTTTGTGCACAACCTCCCCTCGCCTTGTTAGTTTCATGGAGCTTTGCCAAAGTGGCGTAGTCTCCTTCCAGGATCTCTGGAATAAGAAGGACAGGAAAGCCACTCTTAGCATATGAAGAAGTCTCACAGGAAACATTATTTAAAACACACAATTCGTGGCTAGTGCATGGGTCTCGCGGAGTAACCAGAAATCCACAGGGCTTCGGTTTTGTGGGCTTGCTCATTTCACCCACGTCCATGAACATCAGTAAACATGTGCACATGAACTGTAGGTCCATATGTCTTTCTTCTGTCTCCTATACTCCCTGAGCCTCCCGCTGCAACCTTCTGGATCACATGCGTTCAGGAATCTGTACTAGCTGAATAATTAACTAACACCTAGGCTTTTATAAACGTAAGAAAACCTTCCCCTTTTGAACAAATGGAGAGAATAGTAATTCTTTTTCTCAAGACTCTGTTCAAAAATAATGCCATTTAAAGATCAAGCTTGGGGCACGATTGAGCTTTCATGCCAACAGTGTCATAAAGAGAATTTTGAAAGCCGTCAAATCCCATGTGGAGACTACAGGTGACCACTGCTCCAATCCCGACTGGGGTGGAAAGTAAGATGGACTTGGAGAGGGTTCAAGTTCAAAGTGAATCTTTTTCTTGCTGCAGTTGCGGAAAGCATATTCTGAAACCCAAAAGGGAATTCTCCTCAATGTTTCAATTTGTTTGAAACAATATTGACTGCTTTGATTTTATGTTTATTGCCCATAATACTGGCACTTTAGGACATAAAGTTACTTTACAAACTTATATTAGGTGCCCTCACTTTCAAAATGCATTCCCCTTGTCTGTTTTACACTTCAAAAGATGGATGGCAACATTGGGTGCTTTAACCTGGTTTGCTTTGGTTTATGAATATTTTGAGTGTGTCTGTGGTGTTGGGGATGCTTTCATAACTCCTTGTTCTAACAGTAGTTTTGATGTGTGGCTTTATGAATCTGATCCTTTGAAACACACAGTGTTGCACTGCGTTGCCTTGGAGAATTTGACCCTGTTGCTACACAGTTACCTTCTGTTTCACCTTTGAACCTTTCCATTTCTTTTCCAGGGCATTGGTCCCGAAATACCCTAGCCTTTCCAGTCTTTGAAACAAGCTGCAAGAGAGACGAATGAATTTTTTGTTCACAAAATGACTGTAATGACACTGGTAGCACTAATAATGGAGTTGCTCTTGTAATTTGCACCTTTTTGGTATAAGCACTTGCAGAGTTGGTGCTATTTTTGGATAAATACACATAGGATTCAGAAATTTCACTGGGCTCATTCCCTGTTTCCAGAATATTAATTCACAATCTTTATATTTCTCTAACTCCTTTAGAAATTATTGTCCTAGAACTGGCCTTTTTCATGTCTTCTTTTTGCTGCATCCTAATTTTTTCTCAACATGAAATTCCCATTACTGCCACCAGCAGCTTTTTCCCCTTTATCATCACCACCATCAAATCACTCTCTCACTGCTTCTGGAGCTATCTTTCTGAAATAGACACATCATATTTCCACCAACCCTGCCCTGACCATCTACTCATAGACACAAAGGAAATATTCAGTCCAGCCTCCTCTCCCAATTTACTTTATTATTCTTATACTGTTTTACACATGGCACCATATTGTATGTCAGAACACCTCCCTCATTAATTCTTATACAGTTGGATAATTATTTTATATTTATCTTGTTTCTACAGAATTAAACTAAACAAATAAATCAACTGATGCATTATATTTTTTTCAACATTTTCAGCGACACCTAGGACTATGTCACACACAGTGATTCTTGGTTAATGGTCATGATCATAGTAGACTCCTTTGACAAATTTAACAGATTTACATCTTGACATGTGTATAATACATAAACCCATGGATTGCAATTTTCAGTATTTTTTCTCCTTAAGGAAACTCAATGGCAAAACTCAACCATCTGCAAATAACTGTTTGCACACATATATATGCCATAATGTATAAAACTGTGAGTTTAAGACAGAAAGCTTTTTAAAAAGTGTCAATTGTCTTAATACAAAGAAATATTTTCTTATTTCTGAAAATAGAAGTTCCTAAATTTGACTACTAAAATGTGACCTGTGGGGTGGTGGTGGGATGAATTGGGAGATTGGGATTGACATATATACACTAATATGTATAAAGTGGATAACTAATAAGAAACTGCTGTATAAAAATAAATAAAATTCTAAAATTCAAAAAAAATTTTTTATATATAAAAAAATAAATAAAATATGATGCTGTTTTCTGCTTGAAGCAGCTGTCTTAAAGCCTTTATCTATTTTCGTGTAAATCAAAGACTGATGCAATCAGTTGTTGAAGAAAACAATGTCTTTTTAATTATTAGTAATGTGTCTAAATACAGAATGAACATCTGGTTCACGTCTTGCCGAGATGAGATGGCCTTGTCAGAAATTTTTATTTTCTACAGAAATCCCTGTATCTCCATCTTACAGTACAATATTTTTCAAAGCAATACTTTTTCTCTGTCCTTAGACATCAGGCACAAAAGCCCTGAGTAACTTTCAGGTTTATTAGAGGAGGCAGCAACTATATTATTTCATAAAATGAAAACCAGGCTGCTGGTTTTGAACTATAAAATAAGTTGTCCCGACCATAACTCAAGCTAGCACCTACATAAATGTTCCACAGAAACATGGCAACGTGAAGTCAAAGGCTGTCTCCCCAACTATGCCCTGGAGGGAGAATCATGTAAGCAAGTGGGATTCTCTTTTGTGATGTGCAGTATCCTTTCATGTAAATATCAATCTCCTTGTATTTCTGTTGGTAGAATGATGCTAGGTGATGACCTATTAGTTTTAAATTCAGAACTCTCACATTTCCTTGATTGATATTTTGAACGTTATTTGATTCTTTAAATCACCACTATTTTTTGTCCTGAGTAAAGAGGAGCTCCCTTGTGAACAAGGTTCTAAGGAAATGTAAATACAGTTCATGACCAGTGTGCAGAATTATATAGATCTTTACAACTGATGTTCTGAGAGTGGCAAAATAAGGGGTATCACACCTTGAAACTCAGAGATTACATGAAAGATGTTCGATTAACTCCTATTTTTGTTCATACTTCTCAAAACTTCCGCTTTCCTTTCTCACAGGCCTTATGACCCTCTTTCTCCAAGTCTTTACTAATTTAAATCAGTCTTTTGTTTTATAACTTCTTGATTTAAGCACCCGTACCCATTATTCCCATTAATACAACAAAATATGCTACGTCAAACTTATCTAATTTTTATTAAAGGGAATGGGGAGAAAATGGGAAGCTGTGAGTACTTACAAATTTTTATCTAATTTAACCTCATTTTGTTTAATTTTATCTAAATTTTACATAAAGCTTAGCATATTTCATGTAACAATAATATTACACAGGTGGTCGTTATAAAGGAACAGATCCATCTAGGCATGAATTATGTAATATTTCTCAAGAAATGTTCTGTGCATAGAAAACAAAAACAAACCAAAAAAAAGGAAAAAGCATAAATGTATGTGCATGTGCATGTGTGTGTGTGTGTGTGTGTGTGTGTGTGTGTGTGTGTGTCCATTTGGTTTAGTTGAATACAAAGGAGAGATGTTTGGGACTACATACGAGGTAACCTGATGTTTAATAGTATGGACCACAGAGCAAGAATACCTGGGCTGAAATTCTTCCCTACATTCAATATCAGTTGGGCTTTGGGAAAATTACTTAATCTGTTTGTTACTGAATTTTCCACTTAAAGAGTAGAGATAACAACAACACACATTACATAGGCTTGTACTGAGAATTAAATGACATAATTCTTAAAAAGCCCATAGAATGGTGAGTGTCTAGTAATTACTAAGTACATGTTGGTAATAACAGTGATATGATTCTATTTAGAAAGATACAATGAATCCAATTTCCCCATAGCAGCCTCATTTTTCTCACATTCGAGCTGCACCATATTTGTAGAATTCCAGATTCGATTTTGGTTATGCATCGTTAACTTCCACTTGCCTTTCACTGCCTAAGACATTCCTACAGGTTAATTCTGTAGCTATGGTATTTTTAGAATTGACTTAGCATGTGACCTAGACAATCTTTTAAAGAAGAATTCAATATTTCAAAAATTATTATTTCTCACGAATTTCTGGAAAACTTCATTTCAGTGTATTTTCTGAGCAAATTCAATCTGGGTTACAGAGGATAAGAAACAAGTCAAAATAAAACAATCTATGGTTATACTATTAAGTTTATTGCTTTTGTATGATGAGTAAGTAGCAATAACTGCTCTGAAAATTTCCATTAAAACTTTTTATGGCCCTCCATCATGAAAAAGTATCGAGGTCTTTAAGCAATCACATTGTTTGAAACGCACATATGTATATAAGTATATGTATATATTTACATAGGGTGGAAATATACAGGAAAGTTATTATATAAACCCATTTATTTATTTTACATTCAGTAAACTTGTCATATTATATATTAATCTAATTTTTGTACATTTTTTTTTCAGAAATAGATTTTTTTTAACTTTTTATTTTATATTGGAATATCGTTGATAAGCAATGCTGTGACAGTTTCAGGTGTAGAGCAAAGTGATTCAGTTATACATATACATGTATCTATTCTTTTTCAAATTATTTTCCCATTTAGGTTGTTACATAATATTGAACAAAGTTCCCTGTGTTGTACAGTAGGTCCTTGTTGGTTATCCATTTTAAATATAGCAGTGTGTACATGTCAATCCCAAACTCCCTAACTATACCTCCCTCTCAACCTTCCCCTTAGAGAATGAACCATAAATTTATTCTCCAAGTCTGTGAGTCTGTTTCTGTTTTGTAAATAAGTTCATTTGTATCATTTCTTTTTAGATTCCACATATGAGCAATATCATATGATATTTCTCTTTTTCTGTCTAACTTACTTCAC
The DNA here is from genome assembly GCF_965194825.1 of Balaenoptera physalus. NCBI lineage: Eukaryota > Metazoa > Chordata > Mammalia > Artiodactyla > Balaenopteridae > Balaenoptera > Balaenoptera physalus. The sequence continues at coordinate 106,480,208 of NC_138888.1, forward strand.
TCAGTATGACAATCTCTAGGTCCATCCATGTTGCTGCAAATGGCATTATTTCATTCTTTTTTATGGCTGAATAATATTCCATTGTATATATGTACCACATCTTTATCCATTCCTCTGTCAGTGGACATTTAGGTTGCTTCCATACCTTGGTTATTGTAAACAGTGCTTCAGTGAACATCGGGGTGCCTGTATCCTTTAGGACCTGTTTTTCTCTGGATATATGTCCAGATGTGAGGTTGCAGGATCATATGGGAGCTCTATTTTTAGTTTTTTAAGGAACCTCCATACTGTTCTCCATAGCAGCTGTACCGATTTCATTCCCACCAGCAGTGTAGAAGGCTTCCCTTCTCTATATACCCTCTCCAGCATTTGTTGTTTGGGGATTTTTTGATGATAACCATTTTGACTGGTGTGAAGTGATATCTCATTATAGTTTTGATTTGCATTTCTCTAATAATTAGCAATGTTGAACATCTTTTCATGTTCTTCTTGGCCATCTGTATATCTTCTTTGGAGAAATGTCTATGTAGGTCTTCTGACCACTTTTTGATTAGGTTGTTTGTTTTGATGATATTAAGCCACATGAGCCATTTATAAATTTTGGAGACTAATCCCTTGTCAGTCACAACATTTGCAAATATTTTCTCCCATTCTGTGGGTTGTCTTTTCATTTTGTTTTGCACAGCTTTATGTATTATACATTTAATAATGGTGTGTATTAACTGTACTAAAGTTTCCTTTATATGGTCAGCAAGTGCATGTGTACAAAGTGAAATTATTTGCCTATTAAACAATGCATTTTAAAAGTGAGGTCAAGGTCACTGTGAACATGACGATACCTGCTCTGAAAAACCATGTGGAAAATATCTTCACTATGAGAAGACATGGATTTGTTCAGTTTTATTGGAGTGTAATTGACAACATTGTAAGATATTTAAAGTGTACTACGTGATGATTTGATATACATAGTCATTGTGGAACAATTTCCACCATCAATCATTTAACACCTCTATCACCTCTCATATATACATATTTTGGTCAAAACATTTAAGTACTACTCTCCTAGCAAATGTCAGTTATACAATATAGCATTGTCCGCAATAGTCACCATGTCATACATTAGATCCCTAGGCCTTAATCATATTAAAACTGAAAGTTTGTACCCTTTTACCAGGCTTTCCCTACTCCCCTCCATCCCCAGCCCCAGCAACTATTTTTCTCCTCTCTGCTTCTATGAGTTCAATTTATTTTTGTTTGTTTTAGATTCTAGATATAAGTGAACCATACAGCATTTGTCTTTCTTCCTCTGGTTTATATCACTTAGCATAATGCCTTCCAGGATCATCCATGTTATTTCAAATGACAGGATTCCCTTCTTTTTTAAGGCTAAATAATATTCCTCTATTATTATATTCATATATATTTCACATTTTCTTATCCATTCATCCATTGATGGACACTGAGGTTGTTTTAATACCTTGGCTATTGTAAACAGTGCTGAAATAAACATGGAAGTACAGATATCTCTTCAAACATCTTGTTTCAATTTCCTTTGGATATGTGCCCAGGAGTGGAATTGCAGGATCATATGGTAGCTTTATTTTTAGCTTTCTGAGGAACCTCCACATTGTTTTCCATAGTGGCTATACCAGTTTACATTCCCACCAACAGTGAACAAAGATTTCCTTTTCTCCACATCCTCACCAGCATTTGTTATCGCTTATCTTTTTTTTTTTTTTTTTTGGTTGTGTTGGGTCTTTGTTGCTGTGCAGGCATTCTCTAGTTGTGGTGAGCAGGGGCTACTCTTCATTGTGGTGTGTGGGCTTCTCATTGTGGTGGCTTCTCTTGTTGAAGAGCATGGTCTCTAGGTGCATGGGCTTCAGTAGTAGTGGCACATGGGCTCAGTAGTTGTGGCTCATGGGCTCTAGAGCACAGGCTCAGTAGTTGTGGTGTACGGGCTTAGTTGCTCTGCGGCATGTGGGATCTTCCTGGACCAGGGATCAAACCCATGTCCCCTGCATTGGCAGGCGGATTCTTAACCACTGTGCCAACAGGGAAGTCCCTCTCTTATCTTTTTGATAATTGCCATCCTAAATGTTGAGAGGTGATATCTCATTGTGGTTTTGATTTGAATTTCCTTCTTGATTAGTGAGGTTGAACATTTTTCATATACCTATTGACCATTTGTATGTCTACTTTGGAGAACATCTATCCAGGTCCTTTGCCCATTTTTTAATTGGGTTGTTTGTTTCACTTTTGACTTGTATGAGCTTTTTTGTGTATTTCAGATATCAACCCCTTATCAGATATGTGGTTTGCAAATATTTTCTCCCATTTAATAGATTGCCTTTTCCTTTTTGTTGATGGTTTCCCTTGTTGAGCATAACCTTTTTAGTTTTTCATAGTCCTATTTGTTTATTTTTGCTTTTGTTGCCTTTGCTTTCAGTGTCAAACCCAAAAAATCATTCCCAAGACAAATGTTAGGTGGCTTATCACCTATGTTTCTTTCTAGAGTTTTACAGTTTCTGTTTTTATGTTCAAATTTTTAATCCATTTGAGTTGACTATTAGGATATCATGTAAGATAGTGGATTTGATTTTTGACCGACTTATTGTTAGCTGACCAACCTTGGGTTAATTACTCAATTTTCCTGTATCTAAGATTTCTCACTTGTACAATGAGGATGTAATCACTAAATGAAGCAAATAATTGTGTCCCTTTTTATAAGATGTATTTGTTAGCATATTTTCTTTGCCTCCCCCCATTTTCAAAAGGAAATATTTACTTTTGGAAGTACACCTCCTACAATGTATTCATATTTTTTATTAGTTCTTCATATTTTAGGAAACTAATTGAACAGTCTAACACTGGATGTATCAAGTATGAAAAAAAATTAGAAACAACCACAAAGTAGATTCCTAGATTGTTAGCTGAAGGGCACACACACACACACACACACACACACACACACAAACACAGACTAGGGTAAAAACATTTTGGAAATAAGCTTAAAGAAAGTGCCACCAGCAAGCTCACCAGTCTGCAGTAGCTCATGATTTATTAATTTTCATGGTGTGAAGTTAAAATGAATGGTCTATCATATTAATTAATAGTTCAAATTTTAATAAGAACAATGTGTTACTGCATACTGCCCCTCTAGGACAAATTTTCATACTGGCATCTGGCTTGTTCACACAATCTAGCTTCCCATTTTGGATTTCAGTGGTCTACATGATTAATGTCTAATGCTGACATTACTCTCTCTATTGCTTCAGGAACACTTAGAGGTGATTTGTGGTGAATGATCTGATTTTCCTAACAGAGGTATACATATGGGCAAAGATATTGTGTTTAAAATAATTAGGTAGCTTATTGAATATAAAGCATTTATGTAAAATTTTTAAATGTGGGTAAATTTATAGATTTATTAAATGGGAAGAGTGAAACAAGGAGAAAATATTTAAGTGAAGAAGACAATAATGTCATCTTACTGGATATAGGAAAAAAAAAGGCTCAGAATGAATTCCCTCAAATTTTATTTTTAAGCTTAGGAAGTGACTGATATTTAAGAGGCTGCAGGTTATTTTTAAAATATGTTTTCATATTTATCAAGAAAAACCCTTTGCGAAGTTTGATTTCTGAAAACACTACAACCATTCAAATTACTCTTATAATGCACAATTGTGTGGATTTCATATTTTCATTTAGAAAAATATGTTATCAAAGGATGCATGCTCATTAGAAAAGACAAATTAAAAAGGAAAAAGAAGCATAATAAAGAAAAATTCTAACACTCAAACATAATTATGGTTGACATTTGGTCATGATTTTTCCAGATATATGTCTTAATATTATGTCTCTATATTTCTGCAATTCACATAGAAGGACAATCTGTTGCATTGTTTATTGCTCTGTGTGTGTGTGAATAATCTTTACCCTCTGCATGAATTAACTAATACAGTATTCAAAATAAACATGAGATATCAAGAACTATGAAGAGTCTGTGATTTCACCTTTCTTGCAAGTTTGCAGGTTAGGCTGCCACAGTTTCATAAATGCTGATAGAATACCAGGGACACCTGAATCAGAACCAGTGGACTTGATTACTCCTGGCACAGCAGGAATCATGAGCTTCATGTTTGTTCTGGTTCCCAGTCTCTTAATCCCATGACCCAATGGAGAACATCCTAGATGGGTGACAGGCATGCAGTAGGTTTTCATCACAGTTGTAAAAATCCAAGCTTATAAAGGATTCTTTTATAAAGGAGTTGCTAGCAAACCTGCTAAATATTGGACCTGGAGGGAGATATTATTCACCATTACCCCCTGCCCCTTCCCATTCCACAGCAAACAAATCCATCCTTTACCCTGGAGGAAGACAAATATCCTTGTAAAGATAGTCAAGGACAAAAGTCATCAATGCCTCTATGCACATGATGTGGTGAAGTGTCTTCCAGCACAGTGATGTAGTTTTATCAAAGTGGGGCAGATCAGATACTGTTCCTCAGAAGTTAGAAATTGGGAGTAAGGGGATTAAGTTATTCTGATCTGACTTATTTAATAAAAGTCATAAACAAAATAGGGAGATCTAATTGTCTACATTTTTCTTTATTTGTTAAAATAAGCCAAATATCAGAATAAGCTCTTTGGGATATAGACGGTCTTCACAGTTATGTATAATAATAGAGTATATACATAAAACTTCACTGTTATATATAATACTGCCATTTGCAGGTACATTTTTGCACATGTCTATTTATTTTTCAAATCAAATTTCGAGGAGAATTGCTGGGTTTACAAGATCTGAGAGTCCCCATATCTTCAGGCTGCACTCCTTCCGCTTAGAACTTCTACTTAGCACATGTTCACTAGATCTGATGAGAACTAAAGCTTTTCTTAAATAGAACCAAGGAGTTGTGCTTCTGTGGGCTCCTCCTGGTTTTCCTAGGCTTTTTACTTTGTATATTTCTATTTTCTATAATTCTATACATTTAAGTCCATGAGAAGCCTCGCTGTGTTTTGTACTCTACATTAATTCATAGTAAGGTCCCTACTTTATTTTAATAGTCAATTCAACTTCACTTTCTACTGTTTTCGGTAGAGGAAATATAAACTGTTTTAACAAAGAGATTTCAAGATAATTTGACCTCATAATGTGAATGTTTCTGTCTCTCTCTCTCATAACCATCCATTGGTGATCAGACCTTCCCACCTTGTAGAGCAGCTCTGCTTTATGAGATCATTCAATCATTGCTCTCCCACACCCCGCAGGCTTTTTAAAGAAACGCTCATAGGACATTGCCTCCAAATCCAGGAGTCACAGCAGATATTATTTTATTGATATATAAGAAAGAAAAATATAGTAAGTATTATATATATATATATATATATATATATATATAGATACTATTTATACCAGAATACTCCTATTAAAATTAAACAAGGCTCAGTTATAAATGGGATTATAATAAACATAAATCTTCAACTTCTTCCCAATATATTTTGTAAATGTTTTCCACATTAGTACATACATACCTAACTCGATTGTTCAAATGCCTGCAGAGTGTTTCATGCAGATTATTTCAGAATTTTGCTATCACAAGTAATTTTTTCAGTGAACAATTTTGTTTATGTCTTTGTGTAGTCATGCAGTTATGTCCATAGGATTTATTTCTAGAGGTAAAATTATTTAAGCAGTTGAATAAATTTTGAGACATTCTAAATCACATTGAAAAATTGTTCTTCAAAAGAATATGCACCAATGATTACTATTCCTTGTGTTCTGCTCTGGGAAAGACAAAGTAATTAATGCCCTCTTACTTTCTCCTTCCTCTATCTCCTCACTACCAACTAATTAGCTATATTTTGTTTTGTTTCATCTTTCATATGTTGATGTCCTCATATACCCATTTAAATTATGGTATTTTAATGACTGTCTTTGTTTCATAATTTATCACACATATAATAATTATATATATATATTACCACAATTTGGGAGTTATATATTTGAATGCATCACTACTACTTGCAAGAACTTTGACCCTGAGAATTCCCTATTCATGAATGTGCTCTTCATATCCATCTCCTGATTGGCTAAATTATATATTCAATTATAATTTGATGGAGTGATACAGGTGTTATAGTTCCAAAATCTTTGTAAAGATATTTGTTTCCATATGTTCTGCATCATAGTAGCAATGCTAGATTAAAGGAAGGGAAATGGTTTTACATGGTGTAATATGTGTCTTTTACCTCATTGCCACAGTTAATCTCCAGAGTAGGCAGAAGTTGCAGTCAGATTTTCCACACTTCTGTGGAATTTTTCCATTCCTCTTCTCTTACCTCTCCAAGAAAGAGACATTTTTGAACCTTTCAGGATCTCCTCCACTGGTTTATAAAAACACTATATTGCATTTCTAATTTAAAAAGTTACATGTCTTTCCCCTCAGTGCTCTTTCAAATTGGTTCAAATTAAATTTTATGTAATAGATACTCTTCAGAGATTGGAGTGTAGTGATTTTAAGCATATATGAAATTTTCTGCTTTATTTTTATTATTTTTCTTCATTTTGTTGAGTTTTAAGAACCAATATGCACCCATACTGGCATGTTCCTGAAAGTTTGTGCATGAAATAAATTCAGAGATTTTTATCATTATAAAAAGGCTCAAAAGAAGAGCTTTATCTAATTGATAATGATACATATAAACACAGCTAAATGTTATTTTATTGGTATCTTTGTTAAATATAGTACCAGAATAATTATTCTCTAGAAGTGCCGCATTTTTCAGATGTTGGATGTTTATTAATATATTTTATTTCTAATGTGCAAATCTTATTCTGTATGAAAAACATGATGATCATACTGAATTAACTTTTTGTTCAAATTAAACTTTGATAAACAAAAATTATCATCAAAATTGTTTAAAACTATTCACTTTTTAAAATTTGGTGTTTAATAGTTTTATTCTAAGATGTGTGTGGGGAGAGACTTCTTCATGTGTTCCTCAGGTGTTTGCACATCTTGCAAACAGACACATGACTCCCTTTTCCTTTTCTAGAGTTTAGACAGAGTGTCTCTCTCAGGAGTGGAGAACAAGTTTGTTCACAGTTCAGTGTCATAAGAAAATGACACCCTTGGGCAATGGTGAGGCAGCATTGCAGGCCTCACACAGGACTTGGGTTTCCAAGCCCAGGGTACCTGGCTGTGCCACAAACCCACTCACGAGCTCTACCCACCTGACTCATTCTACATCACCAAGAGGGTCTGGCAGGAAACCCACATGGCCTTCTGAGCCTTGGGTACCCAGGTTCTTTTCCTATGACCTTGTCTTTCTTTTGTCTTCCTGTGTGAAATTCGGCATGTTAGCATCTTAGCTTGTGAGCAGATCAAAATTTCAGAACCTTCTTAGTTCTTGAAAGTATGAAGAAATAGTTTAAACACAGGATTATTTAATCATGTATTTCATACTAACAAATAATAAATTGTTTTCTTCCTATTTGATCTATCGGTAAAATATCTTTCCTTCAAGACTTACTTAAATCATTGCTTTAGCCATTAAGAACTTTCTTGCACCCAAAGCCATTTATTCCCCATAGAACTGGTTAGTAATCCTTCAAATATTTCTATACTGAAATGCTTGAACGTATATTTTTAAATATTTATGTCCATATCTATAGGGCACAGTACAGTATAGAGCATTAAATATTTAATAAAAGTTTACCAAATAAATAAATGAACAATGAATATCCTTTTGGATGTGTTTGTATGGCCCTTAAGAGTATAAACCTGAATGAACCCAGAGTTCAACAGAAAGGACTTTGGAATGGACTATGGCATGGGAGTACGTACTCACAGGTGTTCCTGGAGGTGGCACAATTTTTCCAGACCTGTTCAAATATCTCACTTAAATATCTGACTGACCTTGACAACTTTCTGAACTGATTACCTAAATTGATCAATTTAAGTAAATGTGTGATATGTGTGTATGTCTATATATATATATATATATATATATATATATATATATATATATACACACATACGCATATATATTTACAATTCTTAATTTACATTTTCTTTTTAAGTCTCTATTTTGCAATTTTTAACGTTATTTTACAAACTATACATGTGTGTGCTTGTATGTCTTACTGTCTTTTTCCCACACTGAGCATATTGGTGACTACATTCTGTCCGTTCATTTACAGAACCATGAGGCTGTAACCATAGATGACTGATACTGTAGGTTCCATCCTGTACTTTATCTATGTAGAAAGAGTATGTGAAACTTACTTTAGTCCTCTACTTATAAAAACTTCCATCCTCGGGAACTGTTCTGTCTTTTAGACACATTCTTTCTTTTAAGATGTGTAAAAATGGTCTAAGTATGATTTAAGCCAAATTACTTTGGAAGATAATGGCTCCCTTATTCTTATTTAGGTGAAGTTGAATCACATAAAATGTTCTGGATTAATAGCTGAGGGGAAAAAAAATTTCATTTTGTGACCAACAGCACAAGGGTAAAAGCTTTACTGCAATTTATTACTTTCAATAAATAGTCACTGATGTGCTCTCCATTCTTAAATTGTTAGAAATACCAAATCAAATTCAACAAAATTGAACATTGTATTTTTGAAAGATGAATCTGCTATTTATATATATATTTATTTTAATTTTCAGCTACTATCATTTCACTTTCTGACAGAACAAGAAATTTTCTACAGAAAAAAAGTTAGAACACGATGATTTCAAACTTTGCTTCATTGATTGGTATAAATTTGTAAGGTTTTTAAATAATTATGAAGTTTCTATTCAAGTGTTCTCCCCATATTTTAAAAAAAATAGAATAAAGTTGTCCTTAATATTTCTTTATAATCCTTAAAATATTTATAGAATTTTCTATCATTTGTAAAATCATTAATAATTGTTTTCTCTCATTTTTACATGATCAGTCCTTCCAAGGGTTCATTTTATTAATCTTTTCAAAAAATCAATTCTTGTGTTTGTAATTTTTTTTCTATTATTTATTTGGTATTGAATTACCTTGTTTATTTTTATTTACTTTCCTATATTTACTTCAGGTTTAATTTATGTGTCTATTTTTTTTTCTAGCTTCTTGGGAAGAAATTTAGATCACTAATTTGAAATTTTTCTTATTATCTAATAAAAGCTTTTATAGTTATATTTTTTTCTCTGAGCAGTAGCTTAGCAGATTCTTATGCATTTTGTATTTTTATTAAGTTAAAATTATTGTCTAATTTCCCTGCGATGTTTTTGACTTCAGTGTGATTTAGAAGTGCATCGCTTAAAATCCAAATACATGTGACTATTTAATATATTATTTTAATGGTTTTCTTTTCAATTTATTGTCTTTTGAAACAACCTCTGTAAGATTTCAGTCTCTTGTAATTTACTGAGACATGTTCTACGGTGCAGCACTTGTCTCCTGTGCTTACTCTTTCTTATGCACTTTTTGCTCTGAAGTTACTGAGTGTATGTCTTATACAGGTGAATTAGAGCAAGGTGGTTGATAGTTTAATTTACAACTTTTATGGCATTATTGAATTTTCAAGTTTGTTTACAAATACTTAAAAACAAACTTTAAAATTTCCAACTATGACTTTATTTGATTCTCTAGTTTTAGGTGCATTTGTGTCTAGGATTGTTATCTCTTCCTGATACATTGCTTATTGCATCCTTTTGAAATCCCTTTCTTTACCTCTGGTCATACTCCTTATCTTAGAGTCTTTTTTTTGTTGGATATTAATATAGCAACTCCAAATTTCTTATGCTTCTTGTTTTCATGATATATTTTTTCTATACTTTCACTTTTACTTTCAACTTATCTGTGTCTTTAGATTTCAAGTGCATCTTTTTATTAGGCTATGGCTGGGCCTTACTTTTACCCATCTTAAGAATTTTCTGTCTTTAGGGTTGGATTTGGGTCTAACATGTTATTAGTTTTGAATTTATTTAATCTGGTTTTGATTTCTTTTTCATCCTCTTCTGTTTTCTTTTCAGTTAGTGGAACGTTTTTAATATTTCATTTTAATTCTTTTATTGACTATATCTCTGCATTACATTTTTTATTGTTTCTCTAGTGAGTGAATTTTTAATGTATCCCAGTCCACCTAAAATTAATATTGTAACACTTTTTATAAAAATGTAAAAATCTTGTCATACTATTTCTTCATACCCCGATCAGACCTCTGTGCTATTGCTCTCATATATATATATATATATATATATATATATATCTCCAAGAATAAAGTGTTATCATTTTTGCTTTAAAGAATCATATATTTTAAGAAAATGAGAAGAAAAAAATATAGTTTTTATATTTACCTACATATTTGCTTCACATGATGCTTTTTATTCTTAATGTAGATTAAAAATCTGCAAAATTGTTTCTCTTCAGCTAACACATTTTTTAACAATTTATTGTACTATAGTTCTGCTGACAACGTTATCTGTTATCTCTTATCCAATGATGGTCTTACTTAACCATCATTTTCAAAGAATATTTCTGATGGATACACAGAAGAGCATGGGATTTTGCCCTCAGGCAGTAGACATAGGAGAAGAAATCTCATTCAGTGTAATTATCTTCTTTCAAAGCTGAATCTTCTCCAGTTTCCTCCTGTTTTTGGTCATCTACAGTGCCTACAAACAGTTATGTTTTTATATTTTACCCAGTTTTTAAAACTTTTATCTACAAGAGAATTATTCTGGTATAAACCACTGTGTCCATACCTAAAGTGGTAACATTTGAGGGTTGCTCTGAAGCCCGTGTCCTGGGCTGTTCTCTTTTTAGCTGCTTCCTTTCCTGGTTCTCTCCAGTGAACTAACTGGCCTCACATTTGGTCTGCTGCTCTCGTATGTGTGTGTATATATGTATATGTATGTGTATATATATATATATATATGTATATATGTATATATACATATATATATATATATATATAATTTCCCAGTCTCCTCTTAAGTGCTTACCTCTAAAATATCCATTACTTTCAAGATTGCCTTTAGGCTTGAACTTTCCCACATTCTGTTTTAAATAAAATCAGTTCCTTAAAGAGAGGGTGAAAACTCTGATTTATGAATTGCCTCTCCTCTCGGGCAAAATCTCTGAAACACTGCTCCAGGCCATTGTTGAAGAAGACGACCTCTGGTTTCCTCTGAATGCAGAAACTCCACCCTATAAGCAAGCTGGAGCTAAGGCAGCCTGGTTCCTGTATTCTTGGCCTGCTGCAATAAGGGTGAAATTTCTGCCCTCTGAGTGACATAAAAGAAATCAAAGAGTTATTTTTAAAATGCGTAGTTGGAAATAAGCTAAACTAATAAACCTAACTTGTATCAAGTTCATAAGAATATTACATAAATAAAAGAGTTATTTCAAGTGAGTATCCCTCTTGCATGTAGTGGGATATGTTTTAAGGACAAAAAGCAGTACATGAAAATCAAATTTACTCTTTTGGATACTCAAAGGCCAGATGTATTGAAAGGATACAGCGGCTGGCCTGAATGAAACCAGTGGTTAAATATGGTGTAATGTGGGCTTTAAAAAGAATAATGACTCTAAGTGATTATCAAATAGTAAAGAGAAAAATATGAGTTCCTAGTGTTACTAAAAAAAAAAAAGTGAGAGAAAAATTTCACTTACTACCATTGAAAAGGATTATTACTTCAATTCCTTTTTTAATATTGGTAATGAAATGGAAAGAATTAATCATTTACTTTGCCTTTTTAAGAGAAATAGTGGCTCATCTCCAGTTGGTGATGGAAAAAAAAGTCATTTCATTATGACAGAATTTGAATGGAACTGAATAGAGAGCCCAGAAATAAACTTACACACCTATGGTCAATTAATCTACAACAAAGGAGGCAAAAATAGACACTGGGAAAAAGACAGTTTCTACACAGGGAACAAAATTCAATAACATGTGATAAACAATAATATGAAAAGAATATGAAAAACAATGTGTATATATGTATAACAATAATTTTGCTATATAGCAGAAATTAACCCAACGTTATAAATCAACTATACTTCAATTAAAAAATATAGAGACAGTAAAAAGAAAAAGAAAGAAAAATTTCTTCAATAGGTGGTGTTGAGAAAGCTGGACAGCTGCATGTAAACCAATGAAATTAGAACATTCCTTCTCACCATATGAAAAATAAGCTCAAAATGGTTTAAAGAGAAATATAAGGCATGAAACCATAAAACCCCTAGAAGAGAACATAGGCAAAATATTCTCTGATATAAACCGTAGCAATATTTTCTTATATCCGTTGCCATAGGCAAAAGAAATAAGAGTAAAAATAAACAAATGAGACTTAATCAAGCTTAAAAGTTTTTGCGCAGCAAAGGAAACCATAAACAAAACAAAAATACAACTTGCAGGATGGGAGAAAATATTTGCAAATGGTGTGATCAACAAATGGTTAATATCTAAAATATACAAACAGCTCATACAACTCTATATCAAAAAACAAACAACCCAATCAAAAAATGGGCAAAAGACCTATAGACTTTCCTCCAAAGAAGACATACAGATGAACAACATGCACATGAAAAGATTCTCAGCATTGCTAATTATTAGAGAAATGTAAATCAAAACCATAATTAGGTGTCTCTTCACACTGTTCAGACTTGCTATCATCAAAAAGTCTACAAATAATAAAGCTAGAGAGGGTGTGGATAAAAAAGAACGCTCCTATACTGTTGGTGGGAATGTGAATTGGTGTGGCCACTATGGAGAACAGTATGGAGGTTCCTTAAAAAGCTATAAAAAGAGCTACCATTTGATCCAGTAAGCCCATTCCTGGGTAAATATCTGGAAAAGATGAAAACTCTAATTCAAAAAGATACATGCAGCCCAATGTTCATAGCAGCACTATTTACAATAGCCAAGGCACAGATACAACCCAAGTGCCCATCAACAGATGTTTGGCTTAAAAAGGTGTGTTGTGTGTTGTGTGTGTGTGTGTGTGTGTGTGTGTGTGTATGACTATTACTCAGCCATGAAAAATAATGAAATATTGTCATTTGCAGCAACATGGGTGGACCTAGAGAATATTATACTTAGTGAAGTAAGCCTGACAAAGAAAGGCAAATATTATATGATACCACTTATACATGGAATCTAAAAAAAAAATAAAAATGAATCTATATACAAAACAGAAATAGACTCACAGACATAGAAAACAAACATGGTTATCAAAGGGGAAAGGGAAGGCAGGAGGGATAAATTAGGAGTATGGGAGTAACAGATACAAACTACTATACATAAAATAGATAAGCAAGAAGGATTTACTGTATAGCTCAGGGAATTATATTCAGTATCTTGTAATAACCTATAATGGAAAAGACTCTGAAAATATATATGAATACTTTGTCATATACCTGAAACTAACACAATCTTATAAATCAACTATACTTCAATTTAAAAAAAAATATTAATTTCCAACTGCTGATTAAATGATTGATTTTTGAAGATCCCTCAGTGGTTGCAAAACCTTTAGAAGAAATGTTTCTTCCACACTGTAAAAGTATCACTCATCACATATTTGCTAATTGCAAGGGGAGTTAACAAACTATATTTTACAAGAAAGATTTGGATTTCACCATCCTAAACAATCAGTCAAATTTGGCATTACTATTTGTAAGACACCTGATATGCTTCTTGACATAATACTACATGAAGAACTTATAAATGTCTCTAACCCAAACTGGTTAACATGATTTAATCTGGCCTTTAGGTCTAATTCCAATTTAGCAGAAATACACAGTTTAGAAGAGCTAAGTTAGCAACAAGTAAATACATAATGTTAGACATTTTATAAAGCAATTTGTGATTAAAAAAAAAAAACTGAAGCTCTTTTAGATTGAAGGAAAGAGGACATTTCTAATAACCAAATGCAATGCAGGAAAATTGATTACATCTTACTTAAAATGATGAACTAAACTAAAACCAAACCAGTTATGAAATACATTAAAGGCACAGTTGGGGAGATTTGAATAAATATGTGAGCTTTTTATGATTAATTTTCTTAGGTATGACAATGATCCAGATAATATGCTGAATACCCTGATTTTTAAGAGATGTATGTTGGGAGTATTTAAGAATAAATTGTCAAATTTTCTCTAACTTATTCTGAAAATGTTTAGAAAGTATGTGTTTGGACATTAACATACGTGTGCAAAAGACATATAGCAAAATGTTAACAATTATTAAATCTTGTGGTGGGTTTACTGGTATGTATTGTGCTATTTTTCCAACTTTTCAATATGTTGGAAATTATTCATGTAAAATTATTAAAAATCCAAAATGTAAATTATTTTAAATCATTTTAAAAAGTGAACTCAGAAATGTAGATAAAAATAAGCCATCATTCATTAAGTACTTATAATGTGTGATATATATAATTTAATTCTCTTGACATGAGTAAAGCTTCTGTATCATTACCTCAGTTTATAGGCAAGGGGACTGAGGCATTGAGTAGTTAAGTAACTTTCAAAGTAAATGACCATACTGATGGTAAGGATCTAAATAGAATATGTTGAGGAATTTGTAATTAATTCCACAAGCTCCTCTAGAAAAGATTCCACTCATGGAAACATGATCAGAATCTCAGTTTAGAAGGACATATTTTACCCCAGCATTTAGTAAGAATTGAAGTTGGGGAGAGAGCAGAAGACTTAGAAAATATTCTAGAGAACATGTCCAGATAATTGATAATTAGAAGTACCAGGAGTGGGAGTGTAAGGGAAGGGGTAGAAGCCCATGAGTCTTTGCATGCAGACTATACATGACTTGGAATCTGACTGAGATTTAAGATTAGAGGAAATGAGTCCAAAAAGGTTTAAAGTTTAAATCCACATTACTAAAAAAAAAAAAAAATGGTGCTGTTATTAATTAAAACTCTTTCATAAGATATAGGGATTTTCTTGGGAAGAAAATAATAAAATTATTTGTGGCTATGTTGAGTTTTACATGTGTAGAGATATGTATGTTACTGAGAATTTGAACATGGTGTCATATTGGGGCTGGGGGGTGTGAGGAGGGGTGTCATCAACATAGTAACAATCAAGACTCTAAGAGTGAAGACATCCGCATGGTAATGCTTATGGAGAAATGGCATTTGGGGAAAGGCTTAAGTGCTAAAACTTAGAATTTTTATTTTTTCAAGAAAAAAATATATATATGTTCAAATAAATTACACAGTATAATCATCATATATATGTGTGTGTGTGTGTGTGTGTGTTTGTGTATGTTTGTATGCCAGAAATGGTAGAGACATAACAGATAAAAGGAAAGAAGGCTTTAAGAGGAGGTTTCTGTGTAGAAGAGAAAGAACAAAATTAACCAAGAACTGTCTATTCCTTAGGCACTTAAGAGTGTTTTTTTTTTATATTGAACATAATAGTAAATAGGAAACCAGGAATTTAGAATAAAGAGTATGCTCAGTCCCTTCAAGGTGTTGAACTTTCTTCTGCTTCTAGAAACTCCATGAGCTGACTTTTAGTTTCTAGCTGAGTATAGAGGACTTTCATTTTACTGACAGTAATTGTGCTTTCTCTATATAAGCAGAGAGCTTGAACTTATTAAATAAATTTCTTTAAATTTCTTTCCACCACATAAGAAAAAAAATGAACACACTTTGCAAAATTGAAATATTAGTGAGTAAAGTCTCAAAGAAGTAGGGACGTTTTGTCTCCTTAGAGCACCTACTGAACAATTCTCTGTATGATGTATCAGCTGCCTTTGCTAAAAAGGTCAAGTGACCCAAGGATATTTGTAGTGCTACTCCTCTCCACCAATAAAAGACATAGATAAATTCATGATACCACTCAGAATAGATTTTAAATATTTATCGATGTTCATAGGATTCTATGCAACTTTTATAGGACACTATTCTGTATCACATATGAAAAATGTCACCAGCATATATCTTTTTTTTGATTGTTAAGTTTTTTGGTCTTTGAAGTGTATGGGCTGTTTCATTATTTTTCTATTAGTAATATCTCAACACATTTTTTACATCCTTAAATTGCAACAAGATTTAGAACATATATTTGTTACTTAACTTATATGCTAATTATATTAAAAACAAACGAGTTTTTCTACTCAGATAATGTATAGGTCTCTATTTATTTAGATGTCACTTTTTCCTAATGTTGATCATATTTTTGCAGCATTGTATGGATGTGTTTTTAGGGACTGGCAGAAAGATACATTCTACCAGGCATCATTATAACCAGCATTGAGATTAATGTCATATAAATTATTACTTCTGATTATGTCTGAACTAGTCAGCAAATATCACATCAAGGAGATATCGATTTATTTTTAAAGATCCTGAAGAGAGAGCTTTATCATGAATAGTGTGAACAAGTGTAAGCTTAACTCACTCTGATTATCAGCAAAAGTATTTCCTTGTTAGAGGTATTTTCTTGTTAGAGGCAAAAGATTTAGACAGTGTCTTTAGAAACTATAGCTTCTGGCAGGAGTATAGCGAAGTTTCAAATCATTTTGCCGTCATGGCACCAGCTCTTTTATTAGGGACAGAGAATGAGATAATGTATACAAATAGTAATGAGCATGTTGCTTCTTAGCATCTGTTTGCATGATGAAGGAATTAGGATTATCATAATTCAATTATACTGTGTTGCCCTAGAGTCAAAATAAATAATCCACGTCGTCCACCCCAAATACGTCCCATCAAAACCACTGTTTCAGTGATTTCTTCATCTGGGATTCCTCTGAAATATTTACCTGTTTGGTGGTTGAGAAGGGCCTGCAGGAATCTATCAGGATAATGATGTATATAATAATTATATCCTGAATCTGAAATCCTGTCATTTACGTTTGGTTTTGCAGAAATGATTGAAACACATATTCCATATTTCTGATTTATAAAAAGAAGGATGCAATTGATTCTGAAATTAAAATACTGCCCCCAATATATCTTTAAGAAGAACAAGACTAAATATAAAGATAGAAGACTTGCTCAATTTTAATGTCATATATCTATAACTTTTCCTAAATATGAAAGCTTTTCTTTCAACTAACTTTAGGATACTGGCAATAATTTATTTCCCTGTGAGAGTTACAGGGAAGGAGGGGTAAAGTAAATAGTTTGAGTCATTTATCTACTTTTCAGGACTTGGTTCAAGTTCAACCAGAGAAGTTAAATTAATGTTTTTTCTTGTTGTCATGAAAAGTCACAAAGAGAAATTTATTACTTATAGCTTCCATCTAGTGTGCAGTTACTGAATTCAAAAAACCAAGGTACACCAGTTTCAGAAAATCTATTTAGTTTAGTTGTGTAAGGTCTGGGGAATCCAAGTTGATTGTGGAAAGGGAACAATGAGAGAACGAAAGGATGGAAATTGTATATTTTAGAGGAATTTACATTAGTATGTGTGTAATGCAATATCCTCATCATATAGAGTAAAAAAGAGTGAATGTCTATCTGCTATTTCTTTTATGCCTCCTTTGAATATTTTAAAATGCTTGAGGGACGTTCAAATTCCATTATGCCTAAATTAGAATCCTAGTCTAGGAGAAGAGGAAGAAAGTTTAGTTTTCAAAGTCATCAAGGCATACAGATTGCATGGCAGAAAAAAAAAAAAAAAAAAGCAGAGATCTCACACTGTGTGTACACGTACCCAAAAAAGATGTTTCTTTCATGCAGGATAGACTAATGCAAACGAGACATGGAAGGTGGCCATCCATGAACGCTATTGCATTACTGCCTCTCAGTAATGGGCAAATGGACTAGAGCATCAGTTATAGGGGGAAGATGGTTCAAAAGCAAAATGTAACAAAAACTGAAGTATGTATTTGAAAAATCTCTGGAAGATAAGCCTACTAAATAGCTTTCCTTCAAAGGATTCTAGATATAATCTAAAAACAGAGTAATTCAGTAATAAAGCACCATGCTCATTTACTTTCTTCTAAAAATTCAGTAAAATAATTGTCCTTAATGTAAAGACACATAGTTTCTCCTCGATAGATATACATATATCAATTTGAGTACACAGTGGTGAGGTGTCCCTAAATTATTTATATTATTATGTTTCTATCAACCTACTCCCCCAAAATGTTGATTCCAGACGTACGCATAGCAGTGAAAATGTGTACTTTCTAAACATTGAGTATGAAGATGTTAGTATCCATATATTCTCATGTGGTGAACAGCCCCTACTTCTGAAGTTACTTTACAAAAACATTCCAATTATGATCATGATGTACGTCTGAGAAACCTTGAGATAATGCTTGCCACATAAGTGTCAAATATATATTTACTGTTATTATCATTACTATAATATATATAATCTGTTTACAGAGTGAGTTAAAAACAAAGGATTAACCAGATTGAAACTTTCCTCACACCTAAAAAGAGAGGCCCACACACTCTTGCATTGTTGGTGGGAATGTAAATTGATACAGCCACTATGGAGAACAGTATAGAGGTTCCTTAAAAAACTAAAACTAGAACTACCATGTGACCCAGCAATCCCAATATTGGTCATATACCCAGAGAAAACCATAATTCAAAATGACACATGCACCCCAATATTCATTGCAGCACTATTTACAGTAGCCAGGACATGGAAACAACCTAAATGTCCATCAACAGAAGAATGGATAAAGGAGATGTGGTACATATATACAATGGAATGTCACTCAGCCATAAAAGGAATAAAATTGGGTCATTTATAGAGGATGGACCTAGAGACATCATACAGAGTGAAGTAAGTCAGAAAGAGAAAAACAAATATCATATATAGACGCTTATATGTAGAATCTGAAAAAATTGGTATAGAAATAGTGATACAGACGTAGAGAACAAACGTATGGATACCAAGGGGGAAAGGGGAGTGGGATGAATTGGGAGATTGGGATTGACATATATACACTACTGATACTATGTATAAAATCGATAAGTAATGAGAACCTACTCTATAGCACAGGGACTTTACCTGATGCTCTGCGGTGACCTAAATGGGGAGGAAATTCAAAAAAGAGGGGATATATGTATATGTATAGCTGATTCACTTTGCTGTACAGTAGAAACTACCACAACATTGTAAAGCAACTATACTCCATTAAAAATTAATTTTAAAAAAGGCATTTGCTCACATATCAAACCACTAATTGTTTAATTGCAGTTTGAGGTTCCTGAAAGTGTACTGTCTGGGCAAAGTCCTGTTAAATTTAAAGCTCAGTAAATGTAATAAAATCCTTATTTCCTTCCTCTTAGACTAATATTTGCATTCAATTTAGGGTACACATTTTTTTCTTGATTTACAGTAATTATTTGTATTTCTCAGCATGTCTGATGAAATTAATCATAGCCCTTTTAGCATCTTCTCTATTCTAAATAACTACTCCTTGTATAATATATATGAATAAATGATGCTACTTTTCATGAAAATAAAAAAAAGTGTGATCCCATATTTTCCCCAGCCCTCCTCCAGGGAAAGATGTTGATAAATTTCTTCAGCTTTAGAACTGAAAACAAAAGTAAATTTGAAGAGAAGTTTCCAGCCCTGAGAAATCCTCCCCACCCCCCTACCCTCCCTCCATGGAAGAGGAAGTAGCAGTCTTGGGATAAATTTTGAGCTCTGCCCCATACTGCGAGGAGGAATTTACTCATCATTTTAGGACAGGGACAGAGGGAGGTTGCTGATGAAGGAGAGAAACCTCTGTGAGTGTTAGCCCTGAACTTACCTGAGGTAGCAGCTTTTGTGAAAAAAAGTAGTATGGACAAAAGTGCTGCACCCTGTCTGAAACATGTACTTATGCCCATGGTCAATTTTCTGGCATCATGAACCCAAGATTCTTTTTTTCTTTTTTTTTTTTTTTCAATGCACCCTCCCTTTTATTATTATTATTTTTTTAACCCAAGGTTCTTGTATTAGCTCATGAAAGTGAATGAGGGGTAGTGCTTAGAACAAGAAAGATTGAATTTCCTGCTGCATGTCAGCTGGGGGCTCAGAAAATACTAAATTCAATGTAGAAAAATAAGAGAATATGAAATTTCTCATGCCCTATATTTTGAAGTTAAACAACTAAAGCTATGTGGATACAATAATAGCAAAATGATCAAATATAACACAGTTCTGCCTGTGACTTTCAGTTACTATTATTAGCTCTTTATTTCTATTTATTTATTTACTTATTGGCCACTTTGTATTGTCAAAGCAAAAGTTTCACTATACAAAGTTAAACAGACAGGGAAGAATTTATTCAAGGTTACTGCAATAGGGGAGAGAGGTCAGAACTAGTCTGAGCTCAATTCCTCTGAAATTAAGGGCAGGAGAGTTTTGAACAGCTGGGGTGGGGGAAATCCTAGGCCTTACCCAGGGGGAAAGTAAGTTTTCTTCCTGACAGGAGGTAGTACAACATGGAGCAAGGCACCCCCTGAAGTTAGGCCCCTACCCTCCCAGAGACCAGGAGATGAGGGGCTATCTTCCTTGATGATTCCATTTCAAAGGGATGGATCCCAGGTCCTTGAGAAAGACTTTCCTGGTTGAAAAACCCACAAGAGGCTTTTTAAAAAATTTACGTCTCCAAGGGGCAAAAAAGTTTTTACAAAGACAAGTTTTCAAAAGTAAGCAAATAAGCACTCTGAGAAAAGGGAGGCCAGGGACTGAGAGTCAGGACGAAGCCTGTGTAAAGTTTAGTCAAGCTGCAGGGAATGTTGAGCTTGCCTTGGTCAGTATGCAAAATTAAATACCACAAGATTAAATAATATTTTGTGAGTCTATTTCAGCATAAGTATCACTTTTTCCTATTAATGTGCAATCCTGATTTTGAAGGTGTTTCTCACTCCTACTCTCAACATTCTGAAAGGGAGTAAAACCAAGATAAATGAAGTTTTTGAAAACAAATAAAATACATGTACCTTTAGAAATCCCTAGGGACAAATGACCAAGACTCTGCAGACAACTGCATTTATTAAAGCATGGGCCAGTGCTTGTACATAATTAAAAAGGAATTGCAACCCTTAATTGTGTCTCTTAAAGAACATTAAAGGAGACCCGTTTCATTACACACACAATCACATCTCAAACCACTTTTCTCCTTCTCCCCAGTTCTCCCACTCACAGTACTGGTCCAGAACCCTTCAGTCTACGAATTCCACAAAACACTTACACATTCCCCCTGGACTTTATCTCTCTTTTCTCATTTTTTCCCCTCTGAAATCTTGTCTTCCTTTCACATCTAATGATGAATTCCATGCTTTTCAGATACAGAAAATATTCTGTACAGACCATACCTATTCAAGCTTCTTACATCCCTTTGCAACTCCCAGCATCTCAGACTAATTTATAAAATAAGATCAGATTGCTACATAGGCAATACCTATGTAACCTTCTGTTACAGCTGCTAGTATTTTTAATCCCATTTGGAAAGGTTCACTCACATATGTATCAAACTGAAATAAGCCAATTCATTTCACTTTGTTTTCTAAGAAATGAAATAAAATAAGTAAATCCATGAAGGCTATGTTAAAATATGAGAGTTCACATTTTTACCACTCATTTAAGAGAAATAGTGAGTTTCCCCTCTAATTTATTTGAGGGAAAGGGACATATGTTACTATTTTTGATATCCCCAGAGTATAACTTGATGCATGTAACATAATAAAAATAGTTGTGGAGCTGAAGGAAAGGTTGGATTTTAATACCATTATAGTACTATTTTCTTAGTTCATTTTTTATTCATTTATTCAACAATTTTATAAGAAGAAGATTATGTGTGAAAAAATTGACCAGGTGCTGTGAAGAATATAGAGTGAATATGAAACAATCCTCACCCATAGAGAAGTTATAATCCAGTGTGTGGTGTAGAAGAGGGAAAAAAAAAAATTTCTATCTACCCTTCTAGGTTCTTGGTGGAGACTCCGACTGTAATAAAAAACAGATTAACAGGAGAAAAACAAACAGAAATTTAATAGCATGTGTACTTCCTGTATACATGAGAGAGACCTAGAAAAATCTGGTAACTCTCCTAAATGGTCCAAGCCACCCCTCATACACCATCTTCAGCTAAAGGCAAAAGAAAGATGCTGGGTTAGGGGAAGTCTACTGATGAGAAGTTACCAGGGAAAGCACAGTAAACACATAACAAGGGTACGTTTGTTATGCAAATCAACAAGGGTAAGGTTGTTATGCAAATCATCGCCTGCTCCACTGATAAGAGTTTCTAGAGACCCCATCAACCTTCTCTTCCAGGTACAGAGTGGGAGACACCCTTACAAATGGAGATTTCCATTATAAATATAAATGGCTCTTACAAAAGTATGACATCTACTCAAGTATTCAGAGTTTTCCTTGTGTCATCTGTGTCTTAAAAATAATCAGCCTAAAATGATCTTTATGCTAAAGAGACATATGTTGCAGTGGAAAGTTTTGCTCCCCTTCAGTGGGGAGAAAGGCATGGAGGAGCATAAGCAGGGACTGTGAGAAGGAGACAAGCTTATATATGTATAACCAATTACAACAGGCAAAATAAGGGATTTCTTCCAGCAGAATAAATTGGGGAAAACAAGGTGGCCAGAGTGGAAGTCAAACTGAGTCCATGATAATTATGATCTAGCTGGAAGGTTGGGTGGGGTAGTGTCATAAATAGGGACTGAAAGAGGGTGAGTTGTGCTACATAAAAGTGGTTTAAAGGAACAGATATAAGCATTTAGAGTAAATATTTATTTTGATCTTTTCCTACCTCTACACTGTAGGGGATCTTTTCATGAAGTATTTACATTTTGAAGGTAATTAGCAGTTTTCTATACTTTTAAAGCAAACAAAGTTTCATATTATGAAAGATTTTGTTCTCATCTACAATTTTTAGAAAATTTGTTTTATTTTGACCATTAAATACCTATTATTCTCTTTTAGTCTTTTCACATGATAGCATTAAAATAATTGATATTTTAATGTAGGTTTTATTAACGTTGTTATCTTTATTAACTATGTTTGGCTGAATCCAGATTGTATTAAAAAATCTTAAAAAATCTTTCTAGACAGTCTATAGAAAATTTTACTTTAAAAAGTAGTTCTCAAAGTGTAGTCTCTGGAGCAGCAACATCAGTCTTACTTGAGAACTTGTTACAAATGCAGATTATTGTATGCAACCCCGGACTTAGTGAAAAATTTTGCAGTGAGGAACAGCAAGCTGTAGTTTAATAAGCCTAACACATGTTGTGATCTGTGTTAAACTTCAAGATCAATTGACTTAAAATATTTACCTACAAAAAGGAAGCTTGGACTTCCCTGGTGGTGCAGTGTTTAAGAATCCACCTGCCAACGTGGGGGACACAGGTTCGATCCCTGGTCCGGAAAGATCCCACATGCTTCGGAGCAACTAAGACCATGCACCACAACTACTGAGCCTGCGTGCCGCAACTACTGAAGCCCATATACCTATAGCCCGTGCTCCTCAACAAGAGAAGCCATCTCACTGAAAAACCCATGCACCGCAATGAAGAGTAGCCCCCGCTTGCCACAATTAGAGAAAGCCCTTGGACAGCAACAAAGACCCAACACAGCCAAAATAATTAAAAAAATAAAAAAAAAGAAGCTTAATCTATTTGTTGAAAGCTTAATCTATTTGTTGACTATATGGAGTCTCTTGTCTCCTCAGCCCTATTGTAGAGCACTTTTCATTGCCAAATCTTTGTATATGCATTTATCCATTCACGTATGAAGAATAAAATAACCATATATAGCTTATTCAGTATGAATAAACATCTTAATATTTAAATTATCTTTTATTTTCAGTGTTTCTACCAAAATATAATAATATTTTGAGGGTCCTGAGACTACACTTAATTATACTCCTAGTACATGAAACTATAACATTCCCAACAAAATGAAAGAAAGCTAATGCTACTCAGTGAAACTGAAAATAACAATATTAATAACATACAAATTAGTCTCAAAACATTATAAAAAAAACAGCAAAAAAAAAATCATGAGTTCTTAAGTGACCTTTTAAATAACTGCTGATAGAATATCTTTCATGGAAATCTATCCATGGCTTGAAAGAGGTAATGGTGCATCCACATGTTGCCTCCAAATCTGGAAGGAGAGACTGGTGGCATCTGCTCTCTCCACCCCCAGTGGTACCAGACAGGATTCTGCTGTCAACACATCATGGGCAGGCCCTCTGTATCTGTGTCTTCAGTAACCAGGGATGCTGGTAAAGAAACTACTTTTAAGTGAAAATTTAGATACTAATAAATGATATAAATTATTGGGGAGGGTCATTTATTAAATTCTTTGTGCCTTTACACATTCCAATAAGCAAAGACACCTGAATGATAATATAGGACCATTTCTTAGGGCTCCTAAATATCAACAACTGAACTCTACTAGATTTCTCTCATGCTTTTGTGGAGTCACAGTGACTGGGGTTATTTATTTGCCACTTTCCTTAAATGCTACCAAACTGTGATAACATTTTTCTGTCTGCCCATTGATCTTTGGGAAGTCAAAACAAAACAAAACCTAAGAACCTAGCAAATTAGAATTAAAACTAGAATAATGTTAGCTTTTTACTCAAATGAACAGATGACTCCATGTTTCTTCATGATAGACCCTTTTCCTCTGAAGTCAGAGAAAATTGTATTTACTTTATTGTTCCTAAATATTTTGCAAATGTTTTACAGTTGTCAAAAGTCAAACCCTCCAGTTATTAAAGGTATCTCTATACTTTAAAACTTTTTTATGTAAATGAATATGACATTCTACAATATTTAGCATTTTGATTGTCAGAATGTGGATTTACCTGAATTTATGTGAATGAAAGTCTAAGGATTAACCTTATAGTAAAACTAGTACAATATTTCGAGAAATACTGTCACTTGGTTCACCACCATTTTAAGGACACCCTACAGTGTGTACTCCACAAGGACTAGAAAACTAAGTAGTTTATCTATGGATATAAGTTAAAGCACTCGTGTTCACTATGCTTTTACCCTCTGTTAGCCAACCTTTTTATTTACTGTCTTTTAGCAAAGGGGAAAACAAGATGAGTCATTTTAGGAAGAGTAACCGGATGTGCTACAGAGAATGTACTAGAAGCAATTAGTCAGAGGAAAGAGTGAGCTGTCTTAGCCTGGAGTGAAGCAATGAAGTCTGCTCTGGAGTGGTAACCATTTAATGGGAGATTCTGTTGAGCTCTTATAACACACTGTGCAAGAAAAATGGACATGATTCAGTTACAGATAGAATATAGATTGAAGGAGACGTACCTTGGCAGGATCCTTATATTACAAGAAATTAGACACTAGGAAGAACAAAGATTTGAAAATGATGAAATGGGAAAAACATTTGGGCTAAGTTTATATGTTGGGGAGGAAAAAAATGTTCCTCTACCTTCTTGAGTTTTTCTGGCTGGTCTAAGAATTAAATCGACGTGAGACAGATGAGCAGGAGAAAAGCCCATTTAATTTCATGCACAGGGAAGACATTAAAAATGATGCTCAGTAAGTGACCAAAAGTGGGCAACTTTTATATCTTTTTACATAAAGAAACAATAAAATGTTGAGGTTTTCACAGGACAAAGAAGCTTAGGTTTTAGTGCTTAATTAGTAAGGAATTTAAGCAAAGTTTGGGCTTGGATAGTAAATTAGTGAAGAAGCAACAAGGTTTGTTTACACAGGCTTCCCTGTCTTTGCTGATAAGAATGTCTGTCTTTAGTCTCCTGGTCCAGGCATCCTTTACATGGGAGATTATTTCCTACATTCAGGAAAACAAAAGAGGCTCAAAGAGTTCTTGTACCAGCTCCTTTTCAAGTAACTTTAACTCAAAATAATCAATATGCCATTGAGACATATTTTGGGGAGGGCTGCCCTGGGTCCCAATCGTTTCTTCCTCTGAAACTTCCCTGGAAGTTTCACATACTCACAGCAGAGCTGGTAGATTTTTCCATCTCATCTAAGCGGTCTCTTAGTTTTGGCAATACGTCATATTAGTTTAGCTCATTTCAGGAGTAGTTCTATGTATAAATAAGATCTAAACTAATCTTGGTAACTGTTGTTTTATAATCACAGACCCTGGTATATGAGACGTATACTATATATAAATCAATTTATGAACAATTTTTCCCTGTGGAAATTATTAACCAAAAAAATGTTCAAAAACATGGCATCAGTACAAATATGAGACCATTTGATTGCCAAAAACAAAAAAAGAGGTGACTAATAAAGTCCAATTTAGTATCCCATTTTTGAGGAATGCATCATAGCAATTTAGCCTAATGAATCTATAAATTGGAAATTATGAAAGAAAGTTAAATAATGATTCAACAAAAAAAGCAAATACAGAACTGAAGATTCTAATACTATTATTATTCCTCATTATTAAAGCAATCATGTTAAAAGTAACCTTTTAAACGTTTTTCTATGGTTGTTTTTGTTCTTGTTGTAATACATTTATATGCATCTTGGTGAAGACCGGTAAATTACAGAAAGACAAAGAAAAGATTAAACTTATATAATAAACTCATTATCACCAAATCACCAATTTTAATATATTGGTATATTTCTGATGAGGATTCTTTTCTCCATATTCATTTATTATTTTTGAAAAAAAATGTAATCGAATGAAATACAGTTTGAGAGCTACATTTTCCCACATTAAATATATTTTCAAAAATATGATTTCAAGTGGCTGCTTTAATTCTTTCGAAAAATCTTCCACATCACATTGCCAACTTGTTTGATTTAAGTCATTTTTACCTTTTATCACCATTTATAACACTGGGATCATTTTCCTTGTACATATAGCTTTGTTTTTAAATCTTAATATTTTATTATAATGTATGTTCAGAGGAAGAATATTCCACTTAAGTAATGCAAACTTTTTAAAGCATTTTTGTTTTAAAGACTGTTGTTAAATCATCCTCTTGAATAGTCATAGTTGTTAACACTGCATCACAATAACGACAGGTATGTTTATGATTAGCTTATTGTATAAGTACTGTCGACACATTAGCTCAATTAATCTTCACCAAATGATGAATAAACTAGGACCGAGGGCCTTAAGCCAGTAAGAGTGGGGCATATCTGGAGCTGTCAGATGGAAAACCCCGTACTTGTACACAATATAATCCCGTCTTTCTTTTATTCTGGTATATTTTTATATAAAACCTTGTCAGTGTGATAGAAAGAAGAGAAGAGAGTAAAAGAAAGAGCTCCGACCCCAGGTCCACAATATCTCTCATGGTTATTTTAGGGTATGTGCCCTTGAGCCTATATTCACATGCCTGCTACTTGTATTGTTCTTTCAGTGAGTTTCCCATGTTGTTCTTCTGGTTGGTCTAAGAATTAAACTGACACGAGACAAGTTAACAGGAGAAGATCAAACAAAAGTTTAAACACGTTTATACATGGGAGAGACCCAGGAGAACTGAGTAACTCCCCCAAATGGCCAAAACATAATCCTCCGCTAAAGACAGAAAAGTATGTTGAATGTGGGTTGAGTTTGTTATGGGAGGTGACCAGGAAAAGCACAATAAACAGGGGTGAAATTGCTATGTAGATTTAAGTCCTTGTTCTTTCTTTCTTTCTTTCCTTTTTTTAATCAATTTATTTATTTATGGCTGTATTGGGTCTTTGTTGCTACACGTGGGCTTTCTCTAGTCGCGGCAGCGGGGGCAACTCTTCACTGGGGTGCACGGGCTTCTCATTGCAGTGGCTTCTCATTGTGGAGCATGGGCTCTAGGCATGCAGGCTTCAGTAGTTGTGGCACATGGGCTCAGTAGTTGTGGCTCATGGGCTCTAGAGTGTAGGCTCAGTAGTGGTGGTGCACGGGCTTAGTTGCTCCATGGTATGTGGGGTCTTCCCAGACCAGGGCTCGAACCCGTGTCCCCTGCATTGGCAGGCGGATTCTTAACCACCGTGCCACCAGGGAAACCCAGTCTTTTGTTTTTCCATTGAGTTTCCAGAGATTTGGTCCTCCTCCTCCACCTTCTGGTACAGATAGAGGGAGACACAATTACCAGTGGAGATTTCCCTCACAAATGCAAATGTTTCTTAGACAAGGGTAACTCCTTGTTGGTTTTCAGAATTTTTCCCATATCTGCTGTTCCTTAGAAAATAACCAGCTTTAAATAATTAATATGCCAAAGGGACATAGTTTGGGGTGGCAAATTCTGTTCCTCTCAAACATTTATTATTTTTTTAGCACCTCAGAAACCAAGTGGACTGGCTTCCAGGGCTCATAATTTCTTTTAGCATCCAGAAAACAACAACAACAACCACAAATAGAGCTTGGTGCTTGAGAGATTTATTTATTTTTAAATCTTTGACATCTAAGGACATCCTTATTGTCACACTTGATTGTTTCCAGTTTGGGAACTATTTTCCTCAGAATATTGATAAAATTACTATCTTGGCAAGTGAAATGTTATTCTTGGTTCCAATTATTTAACGCCATTTTTTTCTTTCCAGAAATATTTAGGATTTTCTCCTTTACACAGGTTTTGGAACTTTTATAATGGTTTATTTTAGTGTAGGTCTTTTTTCAATTTACTGTACTTGGTGATCTGTGGACCCCTTTAGTCTGTAATAATATGGCAGAAAGAGGAAAATATTTGAAAACTCTGAAAATATTTAATATTCAGGAAAAATATAAATTAACAGTTATCTTAAGGAAAAAATATGAATGAAACATCAAAATAAAATACATTGAAAAGTTTAAAGCATTACCTCCAAAAAAGAGTGTAAGTCAGAAGAATTCTACATATGAGTAATTTCAAGCATATAAAAGCCACTTCCCATTACATATAACTTGATCTAGAACATATAAAATATGGAAGTCTCCTCACATATGTTCAGACACTGTCTAGTTTGGAAACCAAACTCTGAAGGTGGTAAAAGAAAACATAACTGTAGTTGTAAAATTTTAAATAATCAAATTCAATTGCAAATAAAAACCATATCACGATGAAGAAAATTAATTTAAATATAGAATAAACGTATAGAAATATAGAATTAAATATAGAAAATATATACAGAAACATATACATTTATTATTTCTAAATATAGAAAATGGTATGGAAAATGTTTTCCTGCTTTAATAGAACTAGCTGTGCTTCTCAACCTATGGAAGGAAAATATAAAAGTTTTTCTATATGCTTACATCAACATTATCTACTGAAACTTTTGGTAATATTAATCAAAGTATATATAAATAAATCAGGAGAAAAAAAAGGTGATCACGTCTAGTGTTTCTTTTCACAACTAAAGAAACTAAGTAGTCTTTCAATATTCTTGACCATACTGTTCTTAATCCTAAACTATATCTCTGTTTTTTTTTTAATTGTTTGAGAAAGACTGTATTTTTTTCTTCCAGTTTTATTGAGATATAATCGACAGAAGCACCATATGAGTTTAAGGTTTACAGCATAATAATTTGACTTACATACGTCATGAAATGATTACCACAATAAATTTAGTGACTATCCATCACCCCATATAGATACAAAATAAAAAGAAAATTTTTTTCCATGTGATGAGAAGTCAGTATTTACTATCTTAACTACTTTCATATATAGCATTTAAGCTGCACTAATTATATTAATCATGTTGTACTTATATCCCTAGTATTTATTTATCTTATACTGGAAGTTTGTACCTTTTGACCAACTTCATCACCATAGAAAGGTATTACATTATTATTGACTATATTCCCCATGCTGTACATTTCATCCCTATGACTCATTTATTTTATAACTGGATGTCTGTACCTCTTAATCTCCTCACATACTTTACACATCCCCCTACTCACTCCCTTGTGGCAACCACCTGTTTGTTCTCTGCATCTATGATGGTTTTGTTACATTTGTTGATTTTTTTGTTTTTGTTCATTCCTTTTGATTTTGTTTCCCCATATAAATGAAATCATATATTTTTTGTCTTTCTCTGTCTGACTTCTTTCACTTAGCATAATACACTAGGTCCACCCATGTTGTAGCAAATGGCAAGATTTCATTAATTTTTATGGTGGAGAAATATTCCATTTTATATATATATATATATATATATATATATATATATTCTACATTTTATTTATCCATTCATCTATTAATGGGTATTTAGGTTGCTTCCATATCTTAACTTCTGTAAATAAAGCTGTAATGACCATAGGGGGTGCACTTATTTTTTCTAATTATTGTTTTTGTCTTCTTTGGGAAAACATCCAGAAGAGGAGTTGCTAGATCATATGGTAGTCCTATTTTTAATTTTTTGAGGAACCTCCATACTGTTTTCCATAATGGCTGCACCAATTTACATTACCACCAATAGTGCACCACAGTTCCTTTTTCTCCACATCCTCACCAACACTTGCTATTTGTTGTCTTTTTGACAGCTGTAAGGTGGTATCCCACTGATATTTCAATTTGCATTTCCCTGATGG
The DNA here is from genome assembly GCF_965194825.1 of Balaenoptera physalus. Taxonomy (NCBI): domain Eukaryota; kingdom Metazoa; phylum Chordata; class Mammalia; order Artiodactyla; family Balaenopteridae; genus Balaenoptera; species Balaenoptera physalus. Next base: position 106,510,652 of record NC_138888.1, read on the forward strand.
TTAGTGATGTTGATGGTTAGTGATGGTTTTTCTGTGTCTGTTGGCCATCTATCTGTATGTCTTCTTTGGAAAAACATCCATTCAGTTCCTCTGAGCATTTTTTAATTGGCTTGTTTGTTTTTTGGATATCAAGTTGTATGAATTCTTTGTATATTTTGGATATTACCCTTTTATCAGGTATATCATTCACAAATATCTGTTTTTGTTTGGTTTTTTTGGCTATGATTTTATTTTATTTTTTTGGTTTTCTTCTTATGTACAATCTTCTCTAATAAATGTCTCAGAAGTTGCAGTTTAGCTACTCATATCTATTTTATCTATGTTCCATCTCAGCAGTGCTACCCTTTGGGATCTAGTCAGGAACAAGGAATAATTCTCTAGTTTGTAGAAAACACTATTCTGAGGTAAGCAGTACATGAACAGGATTAAGTGATGAGGATCTAGGTCCCTCTCTCGCTCTCTCTCTATATGGGGAAAATAGTTATGCCTCAGAATGAATCTGTAGCACTATGTGACAGGTAACTGACACATGATGTTAAATATTCTGTGATAAATTTAGCTTAAATATATGTATTTCATCTTACAAAGTGAATTCACATGTATTTACAAGCCAGGGGATCTACTTTCTAGCCTTTGTCCTTCCATTGATTATAACTCATCTAATCTAGCATGATGGATTTACAGATTAAAGTACTGCAAATAATATAAAGTGATTTCTCATGAGTGGGGAGACATCAGAAATCTTTTTTCGGAAAGGGAGTGACATAATACAATATAGGATTTGGAAAAATAAAATGGAGATGATGAAAATTACAATGGAGGAACAGGAAATTGAAGAAAATGTTAAAAGTTTAATATGTCCTAGGAAAGAAAGTAGTAACAGTAAATATAGCAGAATTGTGCAAAGTTTTGAGAAATATTTTAGACACTCTCAAAGGACTCAGCCAAACAGGATGAAATAAGAATAATCCTTTCATATAGCCTATTGAATAGATGGAAACTTGTTGTGGGGGGAAGGAGTTGGACAAACAATTTGGTGTTAGGTTCATTGTAAGGTGTCTGTAGACCATCTAAGTGAGGATAATTAAGGGTCAACCCAACATTCAGGTCTAAATCAATGAGAGCAATTTGGAGCCATTGTAATGTTGGTGATAAAAAACATTTATCTGGATGTGGAATAACTTAGCAAGAACTTATAAGAAAGAAAAAAAAAGACAACAGACCTTAAAGCCTAATGAAAGAACTTTTAGGAAGTGGGTAGTTGAACTGGAACCAGTGAAATGAAAGAAACAAGGAGTAAAAGATTAACATAGAAAGTCTTGGTAGTTAGGGGAGACTCATACTTCCAGAGGAGAATGATTTATTGCATCAAATCTCAAAAAGGAATCAGGATTTAAAAGAGAGTCCTAACTTTTTGTAATCATTAGATTTGGTTATTTCATCCGAACAATTTAAACTAAGCATTAAGGGTGCAAATTGTTGTCTTGGATTGAGGAGTAACTGGGAAATTACAAATGGAAGCAATGAATAAGATTACTTTAATGGTGAAGGGTAATAAGTAGGTCATCAGGGTGCTCTCTTTAGGATGAAAGACCTGGATACATTCATGATATGTTAGTAAATATGGAAAGACCAGTGGCCTAACTTTAGAAAACAGAAAGAGCATAGCTTCCTGTGAATAGCAAGGATTGAGATCAGGATAGGCAAAAAGAGAAGTGTTCTTGGGAGTAAAAATGGGTGATGACAATTGGGTAAATTTAAGCATGAAGATATTAAGTGTAATACTTATGTCAGTGAAATAATAATTTCCAAATTTTGTTTTTAATTCCTACACACATTTAATTAACGAACCCATTTATTTAAGACATTTAAATATAATATAAATGTACTTTAGAATAATAGTAATTTTGAAACATCCAAAAAACTGAGGATGATAATGTTGATACTGACTAGGGCTATTTCTTTGAGTCTAAATTTCATACAAAACCTGGAACCTAAAATATAGTGTAAAGGAAAAAAAATATCTTCTTTGAGCCAAGAAAAGCTAAATTTGATTTCAACTATAATAGTTTGAAATCCAATTTTGGATAAATCCCTTTTGCAAACAACTTACTGTAATTTAATTATGTTTTGCTTTTACCGTCTCTCCCTAACTAATTTATTTTTTTCTCAGTGTATTCCTATTTTCCTCACAAAAGGCTATTTTTTCTGTTTTATTAAAAGCATATTTCCAAGTTACTAATTAATTGTTTGAAACCCCCAAATTCAATGCTGTATAAATGCCAGAACGTGATTAAAATGGACAAAGTTTCAGGAAAACACAAATGTGTCTTCATGAAAACTCCAAAAGTCTATATAATTTTTATCACAGATGTGTCACATTTATATCTTTATGTATATATACATATATATATACAAATTTAAAATTCTCATATGTATCTTTTCACAGAAAGAGAGAAATAGAGGGATAAATATAGATTATAGAAATAAATATAGCTATTAATATTCACTTTGTTTTATGTTGTGATACTCATTAGGGTTTTTTTCTAAATATTCCAGTTTTCCTTTTCCAGGTACTTCTGTTCGGGGTGGAGCGGCATTGACACTTTTGGCTAATGAATTTGACTGGGAATGATGTGACCAGTGGGGAGAGAGATTAGTGCTGGTGGTAGACTTTGCAGATGCTCTGGATGATGGCTGCTCCATCAGATGGTCCAGAGTGAGAATGATGATGGAGGAGGGTGGTCCTGGTGGACCTTTGATGGACACATCTCATAAGCAAGAAATAAGACTTTGTGACTTTCAGCTGCCTTAGATTTGTTCAAGCAGCCTAATTTAGTCTACCATGAGCAACTCACTTACCAACTGTTCAAAAAATTGTTAACTGATCAATTTACAGTGTAGCCACATGAAGTGGTATCCAATTAAAGATTCCCTCACTTAGGCTTTTATATGACTTAATGAGAATGAAAACTGAGAAATTCTCCCTTATTAGTGATGTTACATTTCATCAGAATATACTGTTTTACAAGTATATATAATCACTACTAAATTTTTAGTGAATTTTGAAGTTTTAGCAAGAAAACTTTAGTAACTTAAGGAAGTCTAGTTCTATTATTTTTGGGGAAAATTATCAGTTTTTCATGCTTTAATTAATTCTTTTAAAAATTAAAACATATCTGACTCTTTTAAGTAAAGGGCTATTTTTCTGGCCTGGATGTGCACAGTTGTCTGGTAGTTGCATGTTTAGCTGGGAGGGATCTCTGCTCCTATCAGAAAATGTTTAGTGCAGTTATTCTCAAAACATGAAAGGTTCTCAAGCCCGACTTCCTTGCGTCTGAATTCAAATCCATTATTTAACAACTGTGACCTTGGGCAAATTACTCAACCTTATTAACATGCAATTATTCTCATTTATAAAATAAAAACCTCTCTACATGTACTATTCTGAGAATTAAATTTAGTAACATATAAAGAGCACTTAATATGTGCCACAGACAAATTAAGTTATATTTTTAAAACTATAAGTAGGTTTGTCATGCCAATGTGAAATAAATAAGTATAAATTAATTCATTAATTTCATTAATTAATGAGAGGACTTACCTGGAAGATGTTGACTAGTTCATAGGGCATTTGAAAAGATATATATTTATAGGAAGTTTAATAAAGGCATTTGAGAATAACATTACTAAATTAAATACAAATCTGGTTACTGTCCTACAGAACAATAAATAATAAACCTTTGAAGTTATTTGTTTCCACTGAACAGAAATGATTTGCATCTGTACTGGACAAAAATCTACGTACCACTTAGGTCTGTGACTTTTTTTTTAAATTTTATTTATTTATTTATTTATTTATTTATGGCTGTGTTGGGTCTTCGTTTCTGTGCGAGGGCTTTCTCTAGTTGCGGCAAGTGGGGGCCACTCTTCATCGCAGTGCGCGGGTCTCTCACTATCGCGGCCTCTCTTGTTGCGGAACACAGGATCCAGACGCGCAGGCTCAGCAATTGTGGCTCACGGGCCTAGTCGCTCCGCGGCATGTGGATCTTCCCAGACCATGGCTCGAACCCGTGTCCCCTGCATTGGCAGGCAGATTCTCAACCACTGCACCACCAGGGAAGCCCAGGTCTGTGACTTTTAATTAATAGTCAACAAGTAATTATTTAATACAAGTAATTTTAACTCACTCTATCAGATGCTGTCGGGGTACCTCTCACTGCTATGATGTTACCATTTCAACTTGCCATAGCATCTTCTAGCGGCCTGCGTTTGTATCTATGAGCCTGAGAGCTTTCAGAATCTTCTTCCGTGCAAGGCAGAACAGAAATTCTGGGGAATTCACACTCTTTCCCTTCCTCAGCATCTCCCCAATCCAGCATGCAGCCTATGACTATTCTTGGTGGGAGATGGGGTGTAAGTACCTTATCCTTCTCACCCCATCAGGTGGGGTATTTCTTAAGTATATTTTTCATGGTTGAGCAGAGCTTGCCCAGGGAATAAACCCTAATCCCCACTTCAGTAATTGACATAATAATGCAAATTTCATTTCTTGCATTCTCTTCCCTCTACCAGCTTACTCAACTTTAGGTGTTTTCTACATCTCTTCAAAAACTACTTCCACTGGAACTCTTTGCTCAGGGTTTGTTTCCAGAGAATCCCAACTGAGAACTGCAAATCCTGGAAAAATTCTCAGGGCCTAGCATAACTTCCATCAACCAGTCAAGCCTGTAGGGGCAGCTGACTAAATACCCTCTTGTGCCTGAGCAAAGCCTGCTGTTCCAGGGTGATTGTCCCCTTGCTGACTATCAAAAGAACAGGTGTGGGGAAACATCTCCCCACTTCCCACCACCCACAATCTAGGTCTTATCTCCCATTAGTTACCATGATAGATCATGGCAACAGTTACTGTTTTGTGTGAGTCTTGTTTTTCTCTTTCTATTTGAATATAATCTCTGCAAGCATCATGTCTGTTTTGCTCATCATTGTAGAGAACCTAGTACAGTGTCTCATACATAATAAGTAATTGACAAATATTACTTGAATATTGTTCAATAAATAAAGAAGAGGAAATAGAAGCAAACATAAAAGTGGTGCTCTCAACTTGTCAAAGAGCTAAAGACAACAACAGACTTCTGACCACACATATTTCCTGGCTAAATAAAAAGTGAAAATACTGTAAATTTATATTTTTTAAGTATCACCCTTCATAGATCAGATAAAAAAACAATGGTGTGCACAATGTTATACACCATCATCTACTTTCATTTCCATATATAAATTTATTATACTAATTATAACTTACTTTATTATATATGTATTTTAAAATAAAATAGAAGACAACTGACAGGGACCTGTAAGAAACCAATTAATTTGATCATTAGTCTTTTTCCTTTTGAAGTTTAAGTTGTGAAAAACAGAACAGATATACACAGGGCGCTATGGAATGGCAAACTATAATCCTAGAACCTCTTCATAGAGGACATCTTGAGTTCAGTTACACAGTCTAGGTATTTTCAAGGTGTGAAGTCCCTAATTGTTTTTCTTTCTTGCATCTTTAAATTTTATGGGGAGACTACAGTTGTTTATGTGTCGCCTTCTTAATGTAAAATGAAACTACACAAGAAGTAAAGTTTATATCTAAATGTATCTCCCTCCTGATAATTTGGAAATAGGGGATCCAGGTAATTGTTTCTAATAATTGTTCATCCATAGCTTGCTGCCCTATACACATAGTAAAATTATAAAAGACATTGAGGCACACATGTTTTCTTACAAGTTATGCAGGTTATATTTGATAGAATTTTGTTGGTGACCACTTTCTGTATTAAGATGTCTGTTTTGTAATTTTTTCCTGATTATTATTAGTTTAAAAAATTACATTTTCTTTATATAGCTGTTGTGACTCTTCCACAGTAGAAAGCTAAAATGATATATTTTAATAAAATTTAAGTTCATAATATTGTATATTAGATATTGTCAGTGAAATATTGTTAATAAATTTAGACATTTTGTGGGAACCACAGACTGATGTCCTGATAATATTATTAGACCCTGAGCAGAAAAAGTATTCAAATGCATACTTTATAAGTATGAAACGTATTTATTTTATCAAAATTAAAAAAAACAGTAAAATCAATCACATATTTTAATGTAGTTCAGCAAGATCATTTCTCGTAGGTATTAATGTAACAGAAAGGCAGTTAGCTCAAAACATTTCTGGCAGTTCTAAAGATGCTTGAATTTTATAGCTGCCCTTGCTCACTTATGTTTGGGGGTGGGGGAGGAGAAGGCTGGAGGTGAGCATCAATTAAATGAATGATAAGGTCTCTGATGGATAGATTTTTTTTTTTTTTTTTGCTTTTTTAATTTAGAAGGTAAAACTTTCTATCACAGTTTAAGTTGAAAATTATGGCTGAGATAATAGAGGTCTGACTCCAGTGCAAGTTAAAGAGGAAAAAGTCGCTGCTCAAATGTCAAGACATCTTGTGGTCTAAGATGATTAAAACCAAACTGTTTGCTATATGAATCCCAAGGTGCAGCTATATCTCAGCTTTGGTGACATTTAGCCAGTGACTTTTCATAGCTTGTTAATAATGTATAGCTGTCCCTATATAAATTTGCAGTGACAGAAGTGGCCATTTGTAGTGAAGCAGTTAATGAGATTTATTCTTGACAGAAAATGCAGATTTGAAAAGTATTTCTACAAAATCAAGATTGATGTCAAAAGAAATCATGCAATTAATGGACCATGGCATCATAACCATTTTTGAGTGTCTTAACCAAGATCACAGAATTTTGTTCAGTGATATATTTATATTTTTAGTCAGCCTTCTATACAGCCCAACCCCCCAGCTCTCTCCGCCGCTAGTTTCTACTTATCCTGCATAAATCAGAAGTCTTCACCTTACAAATCACTTCCTCAGTGGGAATTTTCTCACCTTTGACTTGGTTAGTTCCATGTCATTCATGTAAGTTTCCCATCGTAAGATTATACCATACATTTTCATGATTACTACGTTGATGCCTGTCTTTCCCACTCGACACCACTAACAGGTTTCTTAATAAATTTTCAGCTTTCACTGAATCCTTAAATGATTACTCCACCATTGAATCAACATTAACATGTGTTGAAATGAATATTCTTTGCTGAAGGAAGAGCTGTCTTAGTGAGACAATGAATTGAGGAAAATTTCTGTGCATATTCTGACTATTCAATACTAATCTCCCATTAATTATTTCATTTCAGTGGAGACAGAAAACTGCTGTTTTTAGTCATGGCTGTATCTAATATGTCAACATAAAACCTGACATGTGTACAACTAATGCACAAACTATGAAATGCCAAAAGGCAGATATGAGACAGAAGAAAAGGGAATATAAGAAAGGAAATGACTTTACAAGTTAGTTGTTAGTTTTTATTTAACATCTATAAGAACATAAATAACACCCAACTTTTGCTGATTTGAAGAGGGTTATCAATATTTTGCAATTAATGAAAATAATAGATATTTATTATAAAAACTTCAAAAATGAAGAGAAAGAAATATAAAACAAAAGGCTGGAGGAAAATTGTCATGTTTTTCTTTTTTTTTTTTAAACATCTTTATTGGAATATAATTGCTTTACAATGGTGTGTTAGCTTCTGCTTTATAACAAAGTGAATCAGTTATACATATAAATATGTTCCCAAATTCCTTCCCTCTTGTGTCTCCCTCCTTCCCACCCTCCCTATCCACCCCTCTAGGTGGTCACAAAGAACCGAGCTGATCTCCCTGTGCTATGCGGCTGCTTCCCACTAGCCATCTATTTTACATTTGGTAGCGTATATATGTCCATGACACTCTCTCACCCTGTCACATCTTACCCCTCCCCCTCCCCATATCCTCAAGTCCATTCTCTAGTAGGTCTGTGTCTTTATTCCTATCTTACCACTAGGTTCTTCATGACCTTTTTTTTTTTTTCTTAGATTCCATATATATGTGTTAGCATACTGTATTTGTTTTTCTCATTCTGACTTACTTCACTCTGTATGACAGACTCTAACTCTATCCACCTCACTACAAATACCTCCATTTCATTTCCTTTTATGGCTGAGTAATATTCCATTGTATATATGTGCCACATCTTCTTTATCAATTCACCTGATGATGGACACTTAGGTTGCTTCCATGTCCTGGCTATTGTAAATAGAGCTGCAATGAACATTTTGGTACATGACTCTTTTTGAATTATGGTTTTCTCAGGGTATATGCCCAGTAGTGGGATTGCTGGGTCATATGGTAGTTCTATTTGTAGTTTTTTAAGGAACCTCCATACTGTTCTCCATAGTGGCTGTATCAATTTACATTCCCACCAAAAGTGCAAGACGGTTCCCTTTTCTCCACACCCTCTCCAGCATTTATTGTTTCTACATTTTTTGATGATGGCCATTCTGACCGGTGTGAGATGATACCTCATTGTAGTTTTGATTTGCATTTCTCTAATGATTAATGATGTTGAGCATTCTTTCATGTGTCTGTTGGCAATCTGTATATCTTCTATGGAGAAATGTCTATTTAGGTCTTCTCCCCGTTTTTGGATTGGGTTGTTTGTTTTATTGTTATTGAGCTGCATGAGCTGCTTGTAAATCTTGGAGATAAATCCTTTGTCATTTGCTTCATTTGCAAATATTTTCTCCCATTCTGAGAGTTGTCTTTTGGTCTTGTTTATGGTTTCCTTTGCTGTGCAAAAGCTTTTAAGTTTCATTAGGTCCCATTTGTTTATTTGTGTTTTTATTTCCATTTCTCTAGTAGCTGGGTCAAAAAGGATCTTGCTGTGATATATGTCACAGAGTGTTCTGCCTATGTTTTCCTCTAAGAGGTTGATAGTGTCTGGCCTTACACTTAGGTCTTTAATCCATTTTAAGTTTATTTTTGTGTATGGTGTCAGGGTGTGTTTTAATTTCATACTTCTACATGTACCTGTCCAGTTTTCCCAGCACCACTTATTGAAGAGGCTGTCTTTTCTCCACTGTATATGCTTGCCTCCTTTATCAAAGATAAGGTGACCATATGTGCGTGGGTTTCTCTCTGGGCTTTCTATCCTGTTCCATTGATCTATGTTTCTGTTTTTGTGCAAGTACCAAACTGTCTTGATTACTGTAGCTTTGTAATATAGTCTGAAGTCAAGGAGCCTGATTCCTCTAGCTCCATTTTTCGTTCTCAAGATTGCTTTGGCTATTCGGGGTCTTTTGTGTTTCCATACAAATTGTGAAATTTCTTGTTCTACTTCTGTGAAAAATGCCAGTGGTAATTTGATAGGGATTGCATTGAATCTGTACATTGCTTTGGGTAGTAGACTCATTTTCACAATATTGATTCTTCCAATCCAAGAACATGGTATATCTCTCCATCTATTTATATCATCTTTAATTTCTTTCATCAGTGTCTTATAATTTTCTGGATACAGGACTTTTGTCTCCTTAGGTAGGTTTATTCCTAGATATTTTATTCGTTTTGTTGCAATGGTAAACGGGAGTGTTTTCTTAATTTCACTGTCAGATTTTTCATCATTAGTGTATAGGAATGCAAGAGATTTCTGTGCATTAATTTTGTATCCTGCTACTTTACCAAATTCATTGATTAGCTCTAGGAGTTTTCTGGTAGCATCTTTAGGATTCTCTATGTATAGTATCATGTCATCTGCAAACAGTGACAGCTTTACTTCTTCTTTTCCGATTTGGATTCCTTTTATTTCTTTTTCTTCTCTGATTGCGGTGGCTAACACTTCCAAAACTATGTTGAATAATAGTGGTGAGAGTGGGCAACCTTGTCTTGTTCCTGATCTTAGTGGAAATGGTTTCAGTTTTTCACCATTGAGGACAATGTTGGCTGTGGGTTTGTTATATATGGCCTTTATTATGTTGAGGAAAGTTCCCTCTATGCCTACTTTCTGCAGGGCTTTTATCATAAATGGGTGTTGAATTTTGTTGAAAGCTTTCTCTGCATCTATTGAGATGATCATATGGATTTTCTCCTTCAGTTTGTTAATATGATGTATCACGTTGATTGATTTGTGTATATTGAAGAATCTTTGCATTCCTGGAATAAACCCCACTTGATCGCGGTGTATGATCCTTTTAATGTGCTGTTGGATTTTGTTTGCTAGTATTTTGTTGAGGATTTTTGCATGTATGTTCATCAGTGATATTGGCCTGTGGTTTTCTTTCTTTGTGACATCTTTGTCTGGTTTTAGTATCAGGGTGATGGTGGCCTCGTAGAATGAGTTGGGGAGTGTTCCTCCCTCTGCTATATTTTGGAAGAGTTTGAGAAGGATAGGTGTTAGCTCTTCTCTAAATGTTTGATAGAATTCGCCTGTGAAGCCATCTGGTCCTGGGCTTTTGTTTGTTGGAAGATTTTTAATCACAGTTTCAATTTCAGTGCTTGTGATTGGTCTGTTCATATTTTCTATTTCTTCCTGGTTCAGTCTCGGCAGGTTGTGCATTTCTAAGAATCTGTCCATTTCTTCCAGGTTGTCCATTTTATTGGCATAGAGTTGCTTGTAGTAATCTCTCATGATCCTTTGTATTTCTGCAGTGTCAGTGGTTACTTCTCCTTTTTCATTTCTAATTCTATTGATCTGAGTCTTCTCCCTTTTTCTCTTGATGAGTCTGGCTAATGGTTTATCAGTTTTGTTTATCTTCTCAAAGAACCAGCTTTTAGTTTTATTGATCTTTGCTATTTTCTCCTTCATTTCTTTTTCATTTATTTCTGACCTGATCTTTATGATTTCTTTCCTTCTGCTAGCTTTGGGGTATTTTTGTTCTTCTTTCTCTAATTGCTTTAGGTGCATGGTTAGATTGTTTATTTGAGATGTTTCCTGTTTCTTCATGTAGGCTTGTAGTTGTATAAACTTCCCTCTTAGAACTGCTTTTGCTGCATCCCATAGGTTTGGGTCGTCATGTCTCCATTGTCATTTTTTTCTAGGTATTTTTTGATTTCCCCTTTGATTTCTTCAGTGATCACTTCGTTATTAAGTAGTGTATTGTGTAACCTCCATGTGTTTGTATTTTTTACAGATCTTTTCCTGTAATTGATATCTGGTCTCATAACGTTGTGGTCGGAAAAGATACTTGATATAATTTCAATTTTCTTAAATTTACCGAGGCTTGATTTTTGAACCAAGATATGATCTATCCTGGAGAATGTTCCATGAGCACTTGAGAAAAATGTGTATTCTGTTGTTTTTGGTTGGAATGTCCTATAAATATCAATTAAGTCCATCTTGTTTAATGTATCATTTAAAGCTTGTGTTTCCTTATTTATTTTCATTTTAGATGATCTGTCCATTGGAGAAAGTGGGGTGTTAAAGTCCCCTACTATGATTGTGTTACTGTCAATTTCCCCTTTTATGGCTGTTAGTATTTGCCTTATGTATTGAGGTGCTCCTATGTTGGGTGTATAAATATTTACAATTGTTATACCTTCCTCTTGGATCGATCCCTTGATCATTATATAGTGTCATTCTTTGTCTCTTTGTAATAGTCTTTATTTTAAAGTCTATTTTGTCTGATATGAGAATTGCTACTCCAGCTTTCTTTTGATTTCCATTTGCATGGAATATCTTTTTCCATCTGCTCACTTTCAGTCTGTATGTGTCTCTAGGCCTGAAGTGGGTCTCTTGTAGACAGCATATATATGGGTCTTGTTTTTGTATCCATTCAGCCAGTATGTGTCTTTTGGTGGGAGCATTTCATCCATTTACATTTAAGGTAATTATCGATATGTTTGTTCCTAGTCCCATTTTCTCAAATGTTTTGGGTTTGTTATTGTAGGTGTTTTCCTTCTCTTGTGTTTCTTGCCTAGAGAAGTTCCTTTAGCATTTGTTGTGAAGCTGGTTTGGTGGTGCTGAACTCTCTCAGCTTTTGCTTGTCTGTAAAGGTTTTAATTTCTCCATCAAATCTGAATGAGATCCTTGCTGGGTAGAGTAATCTTGGTTGTAGGTTTTTCTCCTTCATCACTTTAAGTATATCCTGCCACTCCCTTCTGGCTTGCAGAGTTTCTGCTGAAAGATCAGCTGTTAACCTTATACGGATTCCCTTGTGTATTATTTGTTGTTTTTCCCTTGCTGCTTTTAATATGTTTTCTTTATATTCAATTTTTGATAGTTTGATTAATATGTGCCTTGGCATGTTTCTCCTTGGATTCATCCTGTATTGGACTTTCTGCACTTTCTGTACTTGATTGACTATTTCCTTTCCCATATTAGGGAAGTTTTCAACTATAATCTCTTCAAATATTTTCTCAGTCCCTTTCTTTTCCTCTTCTTCTTCTGGGACCCCTATAATTTGAATGTTGGTGCATTTAATGTTGTCCCAGAGATCTCTGAGACTGTCCTCAGTTCTTTTCATTGTTTTTTCTTTATTCTGTGCTGCAGTAGTTATTTCCACTATTTTATGTTTCAGGTCATTTATCCGTTCTTCTGCCTCAGTTATTCTGCTATTGATCCCATCTAGAGTATTTTTAATTTCATTTATTGTGTTTTTCATCGTTGCTTGGTTCCTCTTTAGTTCTTCTATGTCCTTGTTAAATGTTTCTTGCATTTTGTCTATTCTATTTCCAAGATTTTGGATCATCTTTACTATCATTATTCTGAATTCTTTTTCAGGTAGACTGCCTATTTCCCCTTCATTTGTTAGGTCTGGTGTGTTTTGACCCTGCTCCTTCATCTGCTGTGTGTTTTTCTGTCTTCTCATTTTGCTTATCTTACTGTGTTTGGGGTCTCCTTTTCACTGGCTGCAGGTTCGTAGTTCCCGTTGTTTTTGGTATCTGTCCCCAGTGGCTAAGGTTGGTTCAGTGGGTTGTGTAGGCTTCCTGGTGGAGGGGACTAGTGCCGGTGTTCTGGTGGATGAGGCTGGATCTTGTCTTTCTGATGGGCACGTCCACGTCTGGTGGTGTGTTTTGGGGTGTCTGTGGCCTTATTATGATTTTAATCAGCCTCTCTGCTAATGGATGGGGCTGTGTTCCTGTCTTGCTAGTTGTTTGGCATAGGGTGTCCAGCACTGTAGCTTGCTGATCGTTGAGCGAAGCTGGGTCTTGATGTTGAGATGGAGATCTCTGAGAGGTTTTCACCATTTGGTGTTACGTGGAGCTGGGACGTCTCTTGTGGACCACTGTCCTGAAGTTGGCTCTCCCACCTCAGAGGCACAGCCCTGATGCCTGGCTGGAGCACCAAGAGCCTTTCATCCACACTGCTCAGAATAAAAGGGAGAAAAATAGAAGGAAAGAAAGAAAGAGGATAAAATAAAATAAAATAAAATAAAATAAATCTATTATAATAAAAAATAAGACAAAAATTATAAGAAAAAATTTATTAAGAAAAAATTTTTTAAAAAATTTTTTAAATAACTTTATTAATTTTTTTATAATAAAAAATAAGAAAAAATTAAGAAAAAATTAAGAAAAAAATTTAATTTTTTAAAATAAAAAATATGAAAAAACTTATTAAGAAAAAAGTTTTTTAATTCTTAAAAATAGAAAATAAGGAAAAAATTATTAAGAAAACATTTATTAAGAAAAAAATTTTTTAAGTAAAAAAAAAAAACAAAAACAAAAACGGACGGACCGAACCCTAGGACAAATGGTGAAAGCAAGGCTATACAGACAAAATCTCACCCAGAAGCATACACATATACACACAAAAATAGGAAAAGGGGAAAAATTAATATATCCTGCTCCCAAAGTCCACCTCCTGAATTTGGGATGATTCGTTGTCTATTCAGGTGTTCCACAGATGCAGGTACATCAAGTTGATTGTGGAGATTTAATCCACTGCTTCTGAGGCTGCTGGGAGAGATTTCCCTTTCTCTTCTTTGTTTGTACAGCTCCTGGTGTTCAGCTTTGGATTTGGACCCGCCTCTGCATGTAGGTCGCCTGAGGGCGTCTTTTCTTTGCTCAGACAGGACGGGGCTAAAGGAGCAGCTGCTTCGGGGGCTCTGGCTCACTCAGGCCGGGGGAGGGAGGGGTACAGATGTGGGGCGAGCCTGCGGCGGCAGAGGCCGGCGTGACGTTACAGCAGCCTGAGGCACGCAGTGCGTTGTCCCAGGGAAGTTGTCCCTGGATCATGGGAGCCTGGCCGTGGCGGGCTACACAGGCACCCAGTAGGGGGGGTGTGGAGAGTGACTTGTGCTCGCACACAGGCTTCTTGGTTGCGGCACCAGCAGCTTTAGCGTCTCATGCCTGTCTCTGGTGTCCGCGCTGAGAGCCGCGGCTCGCGCCTGTCCCTGGAGCTCGTTTAGGCGGATCCCCTCTCCTTGTGCGCTGCGAAACAATGAGGCAAGAAAAAGTCTCTTGCCTGTTCAACAGCTGCAGACTTTTTCCCGGACTCCCTCCCGGCTAGCTGTGGTGCGCTAACCCCTTCAGGCTGTGTTCATGCCGCCAAGCCCAGTCCTCTCCTTGCAATCTGACCAAAGTCCAAGCCTCAGCTCCCAGCCCCGCTCGCCCTGGCGGGGGAGCAGACAAGCCTCTCGGGCTGGTGAGTGCTGCTCGGCACCGATCCTCTGTGCGGGAATCTCTCCGCTTTGTCCTCCACACTCCTGTGGCTGCGCTCTCCGCTCTCCTCCGTGGCTCCGAACCTTCCCCCCTCCGCCACCCACAGTCTCTGCCCGCGAAGGGGCTTCCTAGTGCGTAGAAACCTTTCCTCCTTCACAGCTCCCTCCCACTGGTGCAGGTCCCTTCCCTATTCTTTTGTCTCTGTTATTTCTTTTTCTTTTGCCCTACCCCAGTATGTGGGGGAGTTTCTTGCCTTTTGGGAGGTCTGACGTCTCCTGCCAGCGTTCAGTGGGTGTTCTGTAGGAGCAGTTCCACGTGTAGATGTATTTCTAATGTATCTGTGGGAAGGAAGGTGATCTCCGCGTCTTACTCTTCCGCCATCTTGCCCAGACCCTGTCATGTTAATAGGTCAAACACGACTGAATACTACCAATTTCATTTTCAGAACTCACTTAAATAAATTTTCAACAACTGAGACAGTTATTGTTAAATTTTGCTGTAGTTCCACCAACAAGAGCGTAAAAGATGTATACTAGTTTCCTGGCTGCCATAACAAAGTACCACAAACTGGGTAGCTTAAACAACAGAAATTGTTGTTTCACAGTTTTGGAGGCTAGAAGTCCAAACTCAGGGTGTTGGCAGGGCTGGGTCCTGCTGAGAACTGTGAGGGAACGTTCACACCTGTAGTAACTTCTCAGAGCCTCAGGCACCCCTTGGTTTGTAGACGGTGGTCTCCCTGTATCTTCACTTGCTCTTCCCTCTGTGTGTGTCTGTCACTGAGTCCAAATGTCCCCTATAGATAAGGATTAGGGTCTCCTCCAATGACCTAATCTTAACTTGAATATGTCTGCTCAAAGTCTGTATTTCCAAACAAGGTTACAGTCTGTGGTACTGGGGTTTAGCCCTCTTTTGAGAGACACAGTTCTACCCATAACAATATGCAATATAAAAATATATGAGTGTATATAAAAATATATATATTGATACATAGAAACAGAAATTTATACACTGTTTTCACATAGGTTGTACATGGGCTTTGCAAACATGAAAGTTAATTACTGACTAATATGTCAAATTTTGCTTACCTGGTCTTTATTCCTAGTTATATAGATGCTTTCCAGTTACTTGATGTTAGAAATGACACTGCAGCTGCTGTTCTTATCTGGGGCTTGGAGTCCTCTTCCAAGTCCATGGGTTATTGGCTGAATTTGTTTTCTTGTGGCTGCTGGACTGAGTCCCAATTTCCTGTCAACCAGGGAACAGTTCTTGCTCCTAGATGTCACCCATGGTTTCTTTCTGCATGGTCCCTACATTCACAACTTGGATTTTTGCTTCAGTTCTTCTAGGCCACACAGTGTGAGCCTCTCTGCCTCTTTTGTAAAAGTCAGAAAAATCTCTCTGCTTTTAAAGCACTCACTCTATTGGGTTAGACTCATCCCAGGCACTCTCCCCACTGCCATGCAACAGGACACAATCAGAGTGATATTTCATCACAATCATGGGCTTTACCCACACTGGGGGTGGCAGTGGAGAGATTAGGCATGACTGTGGTTATCTTGGAATTCTGTGGACTATAAATATACCCATTAGTTCATCTTTGCCTTTGTGATGATAACTTTTCTAGAATAAATTCCTGGCATAAAAATTCCTAACTTAAAATAAATGCAAACATATGAAGCTTTTAAAACATATTGCTAAAGCTTAATATTCACTCCCACCAGGACGCTTGGAGTACTTGTATACCCGTGCATCCCCAGTAACAGAAATTTATCTCAACATGAGAAACAATACACACAGGTACATGCACATTATTTTCTGTAGCATGAAAGAAACTTTGCAGATACATAGCTCCTTACTCCAAAATACTCCCATATTTTCAAAGATTAAGAATATTCAATTACATGATCACAGTAAATTATTAAATTGTTTCTCATCAAATATTTACTCACTAGCTTAAGCATGCTTTGAAGGAAGCCCTGCAACCCTACCCATTCATGACCCAAAGTAAATACTGTCTAGTGACACGTGCACACACACATAATTATAAATTTGTTTATAATTTTTAAGTGTTTTATATTTAAAACGTCTTAGGCTATCTACTTCTCCCATTTTCTGAAAATAAGTGCCTTTTTATTATTTTTAATCCACACTGTATATATCACCAAAATATTTTCTTGAAGATCTCCAATTCATTTTCACTTTCAAAAATATAAAATTGTATCCTTACTCACGGCACTTCAGTAATCAGTAAGTCATCATTTTTCCTATTCTTTTGATCCCTAAGTCATCATTACTTCATAGGATAGTTTTTCAATATTATTATTTCAATTATTTAACTATAGCTCTCAGATATTATAACATATTATCTTTTTGGCAGAAACTATAAACTACTTTGAAATATATTCCTGTCATGGTTAAAGAAAAGCAAGCAATTTCTTTTAGAGAATTTAAGCACGTGGAAATAGGAATTTAACTTATCCATCTCAATATTGTGCCTTTTTTTGCTTAATATAAATAATAACCATCAGAGCAATAATAAAAAGAGAGCACTAAAAATATCACTAGCACTTAAAATGTACCCAAATTTTCATAATATTGTAATAAGTATATTTTTACATTATTTTTTATTACATTTACTTTTTAAATTCATCCTCAAGCTAGACCTATAATTTCAGTTTAAATATAATCCTGAAATTATACATGAGAAAATCTTACAGATATTTATAAATGTACAACTTACATCATTGATCAAGGTCACACAGCAGACAATTCCCGGAGATCTTACTTGTCTCTGTGTAGTCTCCATGTCAAGAATTCCAAAGCCTTAACTCTGAATACCGTACTTCCTGAATATTGCACACTACACTGTCTTTGCTTCTGTTTAATCAAATGAACCTTCTGGAGAACTCCCCATGGAGTCAGTTTCAGATCCAGGATTACACACAAGATTGATGTTCCCAGTAAGAATCCAATATTATAATTTGTCTAAAATAGTTCTACTTTAGGTCGTTTAAACAAATCATTGAATTCTTAATTCTTCTGTTTTATTTGTTGATTCAAACACACGACTGCTGAGGTGTCTGGTTTTCAATGTTCCATTGCTCAGAAATGTGTTCATTAAAATCTCCTAATCACCTAGCATTCAGCCTGGACTTGAATGCTGAGATATAGACCTAGAATTTCCTATTAGTTGGGTGGCAAAGTAAAGTAGTAAACAGTATTTATTCCCCAAAGAAAGAAATTCAGCTATCTCATAAAGGCTTAGTTGATTTGAAATAATAAAGTTCTGATGAATGGAATCCTAAATGACTATTTCTAGTTATTTGCTCACTAAATTAGGGATTTAAAGGAAAAAATAAAATAAAAAAGATTTATATAGCAAAGAATTACAAATGAATGAGTTTGGGCAGCTGACATGCTGATGCTGCATTCTGTAAGCTCATACAGAGATTCCTCCCACCCAGTAATATGTGTTATTTTGATTCAGAGCTACGTAGCACAGGTAAGTGATCGTGTCATGCCCTGTTAGCAATTGCAAGGAAGACCACCATATCAACCCCACAAAAATGTATATTTAGGTTAACTCGGGTAGGCAGAAATCAGGAATTGGTTTGCAAAACACATTATTTCCATACATATATACATTTTTTTCTGCTCATTATGCTTTCATAATGTCATATTATAATGTTCTACTATTTCTTTGGGTATTAGTGTATTTAAAATGGGAAATGATAAGTATAAATATATTAGCTTTGCAATAATTCTTAGGAATATAGTTTCTGTCATCAGAGAGTATGCATTTCTAAAAAGCATTTGAACATTAAAAAATAAAAATTTTATAAATTCTGATATGATTCTGTCTCACAATAGAAACACAGATTTTCTGTGTTAATTTTTCTTGTTCTCTTAGTTCTTACTCACTCCTCTCCATCTCAATTCTTTTATTCCATAAAAAGACCAAATACTGTATTAAGACTCAGTTAACTTCAACAAAAAAATTACAAACAAGAAACTAAACTAATTCAATGAAAAACATACCTAGAATTTTTATGGCTCATAAAAACTGGAAGTTCACTTATGATGCTAACTTCAGGCATAGCTGGATCCAGGGATGACTCAGTCCAGAAATTATTTCTCTATCTTTCTATTCTACTCCCCTGTATATATTGGCTTTAGCTGAAGGTGAACTCCATACACAGAGTGGGAAAAACTGCTGTTGATAACCTAGACCTCGATCTTTTCAGGCTACCGTCTGAAAGAAAGACCAAATCAACTCATACGAAAACTATTTGGCATTGCTTGAGTCAAATCCTCACCTCCAAACCAAACCAAAGGGGGTTTGTAATGGAACAGGTTGGACCGCTTCTACCCTTTAGATGACACAACGTAGGAATCCACTGTTAACCTCACAGACCACAGCTCTCCCGCCCGGCCCCCAGCCCTACCCACAGGCACACAGGATTCCCTTAGGGGAACGGATGCTGAGCATACAGACAGCACAGTCCCTCTGTGGGTGGGATGATCACACTTATCAGATTGCCTGAAATAGTTCTGGTTCACGCCTGTTGTTCTTCTGTGCTAATTAATAGGAGGATCCCCTTTAATCCTCGAAGTATGTAGACTTAGATGCAAATTATAACATCACTCTATCTGTGTGTAAGAGCACATCTCTTCTCTCCTGAGAATGGAAGTAGGTGCATTTGGAAGAACTAACAAGTGGAAAATACTGTCTTTTTTTTAATTTCTATTAATTACAGAGTGGGTACAAGATTCTTTTACCCTCTCAAGATAAAGAAGGGCTTTAGAGAGAATGAAAAGAACAGATAGCTTGTTTTTGGTAATGCAGCAGTTGGACCCATGTTGAAACTCTGACAGGAACCTTGGCTGCTCCCAAAGTGAATGTGAGTTTTCTGCAAAGGCACTATCTCACTCATTATTTCTCCAAAGAAGAGGAAACCTATGCATACTGGAACAGATGGATCATATGGGTAAAATGATATATAGACAAGGGCACAATATTGAAGGGGCCACATCACTTGTCCCATGCTCACTCACAGTAGAAGATCCTAAAATCCCTGGGGGAAAAATGTATTTCAATTGTAAATATAAGAAAATATATGTATACAACTATGGAGAGATCCAGAAGATAATATATAATAGTATATTAAATTTCAGCTGTCTTAATTTATAAAATGTGATCACATTTCTATATATTCTGAAAACATGTAAACATAAAAGTTTACCAAAGTAGAAGTTAAATCCAAAGACAAACTCTGAGTGATATTTCAAACAAAAGCTGCTATGATTTAAGGTGATTTTGCTTTAAATAATAGTCACAACAAACAGGCTATGGAAGAGTCAAACGATAGGAATTTATTTCCCCCAAATAAGAAATCCAGAAATTGGTGATTTCAGGTTTGTTTCAGCAGCTCAATGATGTCATCAATAGGTAGGATCATTCTGCCTTTGTGTTCTGCTCTCCACAGCCTGTCTGCACTTTTTGTTTCCTTGGACACAGTGGTTGCAACACCTGCAACTTTTTTAAGTGTGAAAGGGAAGCTGAGAGTGAAATCAAGTGTTCTTTTCTCAGAGTGGTCCCCACCCCCTGCTGTAATGTCTGTGTGCCTGTGTGTACGTATATGTATGTGTGTGTGTGAGATATATTGCTCTTCTGATGCTACACCAACACATGGGACCCACAACTGTGTGTGATTTTCTCTCTGGAACATATAATCTCTACTATATCAAGTAGCAAAACAATATAATTTTTGAGCAGTTCTACTGTGATGATACAGCTTTACAATTCAAGAAAAAATCTACCCCCTCTACCTGGTAAGGCAGGCTTTCATTTCAACTCAACAGTTTTTGTTAAGTAGAAGTGTCACCTAAGTAACTGGAGGAGATGCCAAAAGCCCTAAGCTTCTTGGTTAGGGCAGCTGACCTTAGATTCTGAGCTCAGTGTCCCATAGCCATTTTTCCAAGATGAGACACTCAATGTGCTTAGTGAATACAAAGAACAGGAGGGAAGATTCAAATGTTATTTTTGTCTTCATCATGATGTATAATAATGCCTATTTTTCTGTCCTTTGCATGCATATAATTCTTCAGTGTAGGGGATTCCCATATAATGCTTTTTCTCCAAAAACATGCAGAGGACTTTTAAATTAAGGTATTTTCACTTTATAACTTAAACTTCTACCTTTGGGGCTTATGTACTGAAAATAGGAAAAAAAATATTTGTATAATGCTAATAATTAACCATAGTTTTAAAAAGTCACAATGTTGATCAAGAATTTTCATATAATGGGAACTTCTGTGAAGGTTCTTAAAATGGCTTTTGTTCACCTTCTAAGACCTGCCTTAAAGTTTTATTGGCATGTTTTAAAGTCTAACTCTTCTTCAAAACTCATGTCTTTGCTTTTCCTTCATTGAGTATATTCCTAGCATTTTTCTTCTGATTGCTATCCAGGCATAGACTTATTTTGAGTTACAGATAAGAAGCAGGGGTTATGAATTCATATGTTGAAGTCTTAACCCCTGGAATTTGACTGTATTTGAAGATAAGATATTTAAAGAAGTAATAAAGGCAAAATGAGGTCATATGAGTGGGACCTAATCCAATATGACTGAGGTCCTTCAAGAAGAGGGGCTGAGGACACAGACAGAGGGAAGACCATGTGAAGACATCGGGAGAGGACAGGCTTCGACAAGCCAATGAGAGCATCCTCAGAAGAAACCACCCCTGCTGACACCTTTATCTAGAACATGTAGCTTCCAGAATTGTGAGAAAATGGATTTCTATTTTTTAAGCCACCCTATCTGTGTTACTTTGTCAGCACTAGCAAAAAACACAGGCAGGAAAGAAAGTGAACAAGAAAGAAAATTCCTGAAGCAACTAAGGCACTGTTAAAAATATAAAATCATTAAAGACAAATTAGTGGACTGAATACATTGTCATCTTATTAAAATATTACTTGGTAGGGAACTAGGAACACCTGCATCATGTTCTTAACACCCCTAAAAATTCCAGAGGGAAAGACGTGTTCAGGGAAAATGCTTGAAAATGAGCTCACTTTGTTACTTTGAGGCTATGGCTTTAAACTCCCTCCTCCCCAGTACAAAATATTTGCTGACAGATGATGTCAACGAGGAGGTTTCTGGCCCGATGAAGATAGTCTAAAAATATACAGGCTGGACGGCCTGCTCCTTCTAGGAATCTCTCAAAATATGAATGCTGAAGAGAACTTGAAAAATGCAGAGAATTTCTTTGAGCCCAGACAGTAGCTGCGTCTTGTGGAGGTAGAGTAACCAGCTGCATAATATTTAACAGATCATAATAATTACAATTAAAACAGGATACATTTATTGGCTTTAATAAACAGTTTTTTAATTTTTGTATTTTTTACAAACACACAATTGACATTCTCACTATTTCAGATATAATAGAGAATCTGGTTAGAACTTCTGTAGGGAAGCAACATGTAGCTATCTATAACTAAATGCCATTTCAAAAGGAAGCAGAGTCTGTTAAAAGTTTATCCCTAAATGTATATTTACGTTAAAGTTTGAAGAGCACTTACACAGATTGGGCTCTCTGACCATAATGTACTCATATTAGAAATAAAAAATGAAAATACAACATAGTTATTTCACAGCTAGGAGTTTTATAGAGTTCATGACATACTTCTTGCTACCCATCTTTTTGATAAATGTGACTCTAATATGAAAATAAGTTTCTATAATTGGAGCTCAGAATTGTTTTTCCTCCTATCAGTTTTCTAATGACACAAATGCAAATTAGAAAGAATGATCCTAAGGAAATGTACAGTTTGGTAAACAGGTAGAGGTCAGAATAATCAGTATTTTAATAAGCCTAATAGAAGCCATAGATGCTCTTGAGAGAAATAAATTATCTGGATATAAACAATCCCAAAGGCATTTCTTAAAGTTCAATTTATGCAGTGATTTATTCATTATGAGCTGATTTAGACTGATGAGTGGCTGGTTAGTTTTTTAATTCATTTACATTATTTCATGGAGAATTATAGAAGCATTTATGTCTTATGTTGGAGAATTCCTCACCATATTGGCTATATTAGCTATATTAGTTACACACAATTAAAATAATTTCAGAAATTTCTGATTCCACACTGAGCTAG
Organism: Balaenoptera physalus; assembly: GCF_965194825.1. Classification (NCBI taxonomy): domain Eukaryota; kingdom Metazoa; phylum Chordata; class Mammalia; order Artiodactyla; family Balaenopteridae; genus Balaenoptera; species Balaenoptera physalus. The sequence goes on from NC_138888.1 coordinate 106,533,342, forward strand.
AATATATTACATTCAAATATTATCTTTGAACTAAATTCCAGAAATAGCATAAATAGCAATTATTTAGAAAGAAGTATACTTTGTACATTTCCATTTCTGTGCTATGCCTTGTGGCAAGATGGAAAAAAATGCCATGATTAAGACTTTTCATTTTGGTACAGTCATATGCATAAAAAGAAGGAAATTAGAGAAGTACAATAATTTTCAAAATATGTGATATACTGTTAAATACAAGGGATCTTGTTTCCCCTGAGTATTTGTTATTTAGTGATATTTTTCCAAACCTTGCTGCTATAGGATTGTGTTGAAATAAAAAAATGTCACTTTTAATATTAACCCTAACTCAAATATGCCTCTTAAGTAAATACTACATTGGGGAATCAGGAATCTGTCCCCTGATAACTTGCAGAAAAGATAATATAAATACAAGGGAAATCAACTTAAAAGTAAAAAAAATCTTGCTAAAGATACAGGATCCTGTGAAACTAACCAAAGTTCTGCTGGGGAATTGCTTCAATCACACTCTATGCCCATGGAGATTGGACAGAGTTAGACTGGTTAAAATGGAGGAAGAGAAAGTCAATAAGAAAATAAAAAACAGAGGCCATTTAAAAGATAATAATTTATTTATAAAAGATTAAGAGACAATTGGAAATCTGAAGAAGGCTTAAAATAATTTCATTAAAATATCATTAGTCAAAGGAGAAATAAATGGTGCAATAAGATAATATGGTGTATGTTGAGGTTGGGGGCATGTTGGAAACCACAAAATTCATAATTTTAAATGTGATTCTGTGAAACCTCAGATAAACTTGAGAAATATATATATTTTACTGTTTAAAAATCAAATATTTTCACCATTTAATGTGAAATCCTGGCCCCCTTTAATCTTGGTTTTGTATATATATATATATATATATATATATATATATATACACACACACATACATACATACACACACAAAAAAACATACACATATATACCAAATGGCTTATGGGTAAACAGTTATTGAAATAAAACACATTTGAAATGTAAAAACTTAGGATGCTAAACAGCTCTAGCATGTTGCCTCCTCAAACATAATTACTGTTCGTTCCCCAAAAAGAAGTAGTGTAAAACTAATTTCCCTATGAAAAGAACCTTAATTTCTCTAGCAGCATACATACTGTGTGTCCACATACGTAGACAAATGTCCACAAAGAATAAAAAATCTTTTAAATGTAATATTGGAATGGAGGGTAAGGGGAAATCTGCTTATTGGAAGAAACTGTTCTTCCAGAGATGTGTAGTCATGATAGTCAGAAATCTGGAAACCATGCTTTATAATGAATGAGTTAAGAAACTTGGAAATTTCCCACATAAGAGGGAAAAATTTTTGACAAAATGAAAGTTATGGTCAAGTGCTTAGGAGATGGGTTAGAATGTTCATGGATTTCTGCAATCAATAGAATGCCATCCAATGAGCGGAAGAAGAGAATAGTTAATAGCATTATAATAACACTATGGCAAAAGGCTTGATGCTTTGCAAGTATTAAAAAAAAATGATGGCTCAACTTAATTTACCTGTTGTCAATAGAGCTTTTGAAATACCAGATAGGTTGCCTCCTGAAGTTGTGTGCTCCTTAACATTGGATGGGGCCTGCAGAATACAACTCACTACCTCTTGAATACTTTGTTTAAGCCATTCTAGCACTAGAAATTTTGGATGTTTAAGTGAAACAAAACTTTAAAGAGATTTAGAATCTTCTTTCATAACTGGGTTCATTTGTGGGTCAGGATTTAGACAGACTCTTGCCATGGGAACACTATGTTTACTATGAAATCTACTGAAATTGTGCCTGCCAGGTAAATTATTTTTAATTAAAACTCAGGCCAGAGAGAGGGCTCCAAATACTGGTAGCCTAAAAATATTGTCAATCTTGGATTGTGTTCTGAGGATTGACAAATGGATACAAATGACCTTCCAAAGTGCCTAGCACATAGGTAGGAAATTTAGCTAGCATTAATTATATAATGTTTGCTAACTGGAGTATCACAGTGTACTGTAAATATGCAAGCTTTCTTAATAATGAATATTTGCTTTGAGAAAATAATTCTAATCACAATAGAGTAATATAGACATAGTGATAAAATTTATAATAGATTGAGATGTTTCATTGCCCAAGTTGGTTCTGATTATTTGCTTATTAGCTCTTAAAAATAATCCCCCAAATAACAGTCTACTTTTTTATGTTAAATGAGTTATTCCTAAAAGCAGAATATAGAAGAAAAAATTCCTCTTAACATAAGATCTCAGTGTAGTTTAAGTGCATTAAATTCCTTACTCCATTTATTTTGAAAACTTATTTAACATACACAGTAGATTGGGCTCCACACGTAGCAAATACAGCAGGTGGTTTGTTGGTTATCAACCCATAACAGCTGTACTGGACAGTCCCTAGCCACACCACTAGATCCCACCTCAGCTGTCTCTGCTTTTATGCCTTGGACTTTTTCGGAAGCTGAGGGATCTTATTGGGGGAACATGAAGGATTACCACTCACAAATCAGCCCAGACGTGTGGGTAGGCTAATGCACTGGGGGCAACCTTGACCCAAGTAGACAAGAGGCAGTGTACAGCTGCTCCGTCTCTCAAAGATTCCAGGGAAAACTTCTGATGTGCCTTCTTCCTAGATCTTCAGAAGGTCCTCATAGTTACCTGTTGCTGTGTAACAAACTACCCCCCAAATCCAATGGCTTGAAACAGCAGCACTTGTTTATTAATTACTTATTATTCTGTGGCTCAGGAGTTTAGGAGTGGCTCATCTGGGTGGTTCTGTCTCAGGACCTCTCATTAGGTTGCAATCAAGATGTCAGTTGGGTTACAGTCGTATGAAGATTTTACTGGGGCTAAAAGATCCTCTTCCAACTTCCCTCATGCAGCTGTTGCCCAGAGGCTTCAGTTCTTCTCCATGTAACCTTCTCCACTGTGTTGTCTGAGTATCCTTACTACAGAGAAGCTGGCTTGCCCAAGAAAAGAAAAGAGAGAAGGAAGAGAAGGCACGCTTTGACCATATTCTACCCATTAGCAGTGAATCACTATGTACAACATACACTCAGTGAGAGAAGAAAATAGAGAAAAGTGGGACTGAGCCCCAGCACACACAGTGTCACACAGCTGAATAATGCATTCCTAATTGACTTTTTTCTTCTGTCTCATTCTCCTCACTTCTTCACTTCTGCCTATTTGTCATCACCTACCAAATAAACAACCTGTGTTCATTTCCTTGGTTCAGTTTCTGCATATGGAGTATTCCAAGCCAAAACAACTTAGCACTCTGAGATTTAAATACTCTCAAGATCAAAATTTAAAGCAACGTTTTCTTAAAAACTGATATGAAATAGTATCATCTATAAAAAGAAATTCATTTTGATTTTTATGCATTTAAAATCACTGACAGTTGTAGTTATTTTGTATGTACTTCCTTTTTTCTAAATTATTTTATGTGTCTATATATTGTTTCAACAGCTATTTTGACAATATTCTGATTTGTAAAGTGGCCTCAGGAAACTTAGATTTATGTTACAATAATTATCTTCTGAGAATATTCTCCTCTTAATTCATATGCATAATTAGTAATAATGATATTAGAATTACTCAGGATAAAAGTAAAAATGTTAAATTAAAAATGGTCTTTAAGATTCATAATTTAGGAAATACTAATAAAAGTACCTATTTCACATATTAATTAGGATTATACTTTGTGCAATTTACTTAAGGCTGTAATAAAATGAAATTATACATTTGAAAATACATGTAGTAATTTAGATTTTGATCTATCACCATTCCTGCAACAAATCAATCAAATAAGTTGAAAATACCTGTGTTTTTAAATATTTAGAAGATATAATGCGCTCAATTGACTAGAACAGAAAATAGTGAGGCACAACATAATGTCATGTTTTGAGCAAATAATCAAGGCCACCCTGGTCAGGTTCTGCCTACTCACTAGGATATCCCTGACTTATCCACTTGGTGTTCCTTTTGGGTTTCCCAGGGATCTGGTAGTTTACAATAACAAAATATCTACAGAAACTATAAGAGAAAAAAGTCAATGTAGTGAATCCATTGTCATTCACATGAATATAAGTAAAAATGTTTGAATTCCATGATTTAGATCAGTTACAAATGACAATTTCAGTTCCAGTATGATTATCTGGTATATCATCCAAGGCAAAGACAAGATCAGAGCACAGTGATAAGAGAGATGTAATATAATTTTATTTTGTTTTGTTTTGCCTATGGCTATTCTCCAGGACTATAGTACTTACATAAAAAGCAGCCAATGAGTCCAGAAGGTGTGATTTTTTTACTAAGATATAGTCAAATAAGCAAACTTATGCAGAAGCTATGTTCAAGGTGTATGGATTCCTAATTGGAGACAGTTACCTATAAAGGGAGTGTCTTTTACTTAGAGGGATAAACACTTCATATTTTGGTATATCCTAAAGCAATGGCTATGTGTACAGTTGTAGTCACTAATTATTGAAAAGAAAGAAGATAGATCACAGAAAAGAACTGTGAGGATTCTTTTTTTTTATTTTTTTATTTTATTTTATTTATTTATTTTTTTAAACATCTTTATTGAAGTATAATTGCCTTACAATGGTGTGTTAGCTTCTGCTTTGTGAGGATTCTTAAACTGTGTGAAAGGACTTATTCACACATTTGATACTTTTTAGCTATTCTAACTTGAGACTTATTGGCTTCAGCAAAATTCCCAGTAATGAATAATTACTTCAGCTTCTGAGAATTTAAAATTCATATATTTAATGTTGATGTTTTGCAATTGAAAAAAATTATGCTATAATGTCATTCCTTTCTTAAAAATTATTAAATTAAACGATGCTACTAAATCCAGCAAATGGAATATTAGAGATTACAACTATATTTCTTTTTAAACTGGAAAGTAAATATTTCAAAGTCAAAGAAGAGTTTAGTGAATGTGTGTAAGTTAAATTAAATCTCATTTAAATTCAATTGTAACACTTGTCAACTAAAATAAAAAAAGGTTTCTGAATAAAACTGATTGTGTGGGATGTAAATTCAGTGTTTGAATACTAATCATTTTTTTTCACCTTAATATATGATACCAGGCATTATTTTATTTGTTTAATAAGCTATCTCCAGACTTCTTTGTTATGTGCTTCATAATTTAACTTGATAAATGCCCTAAATGAGGGTTTTGGTGTGGTGCAATCCATGAGCTCACCACGAACAAGATCAGTAAGAGAGGTCGATAATGCTTTGCTGTCTTTAAGGAAGAGGAACAAGCAAAGAAGAAAATGGAAAGAAACACCACAATGTTGATCTTAGTTAATGTGAAATAAAGGTAGCCATATCAAGGCAACAGTAGCAGCAATAAGAACAGTGGGCATCTAGAGGAGGATTTCGAAAAGTTAAGGAAAGAGGTGGTAACCAGCGGGGTGCTTATAGGAAAGCGTTCAGGTGAGGTTGTTATCAAAGTAGCTACAAACCATACTAAATGATTCCGTTTGCACTTATCTCCAACAGGTAATGAAGCAGTATTTCCCTATTTGAATAATCACTTGAGGGTGGCTCCCACCACCTGCTAATATCGGTTCAAACAAACTTGTGACTGTCAAGTACTCAAATGGAAGTATGAGGTTAGGTTTCTGTGAAGTTTTATTCTGAGTTCTCATTAAAAGATATTTGCTTTCAATGTTTTTGAATTGCCATGTTTCAGAATCGATTTGTGTTTTATGCCTCTTCCCTCAGTATGGTAGATCAAGTCCTGTGTTAAAAACCCTATATGACAGTTTCATGGTTTAGTAGTGCCTTACTGTTTTTAAAAAGACTTTTTTTTTTTTTTAGCAGTTTCAGGTTTACAACAATTCGAGAGGAAGGTATAGAGATTTGTCTATATATCTCTTACTCTCATACATGCATAGCCTCCCCAATTATTAACATCATTCACTAGAACAGTATATTTGTTATCAAAGATGAACACATATAATGACACATCATAATCACCCAAATACCATAGTTTACCTTAGGGTTCACGCCTGGTGTTGTAGATTCCATGAGTTTGGACAAATGTATGCTGACATATCCATCATTATAATATCCTACAAGATATTTTCACTGCCCTAAATATCCTCTGTGCTCTGCTATTCATCCCCCTTCCCTCCTTACCCATGGCAACCACTGAACTTTTTACTGTCTCCATATTTTTGCCTTTTCCAGAATGTCATATAATCAGAATAACACAGGATGTAGCCTTTTCAGATTAGCATATTTCACTGAGTAATTTGTATTCAAGGTTCCTCCATGCCTTGGCATAGCTTGATAGCTAATTTCTTTCCAGCACTGAATACTATTCCATTGCTGTAAAAAGGTGTTTAATAATGTGGTGTGAGGTGTAGAAGGAGAGGCAGTGTTCTAGGGTTTCTGAGTAGGTCGCAGTTGTCAGTGAGCCTGTGTCTCTGGACTGTGAGTGTTTCTGAGTTTTTTCCTCCCCTGTAGGTAGGGCTGGATGGCTAGAGTGGGCTGGGGTTAACATTTTCCTTCTCCCACATGGAACGCTAGAACTGATTGGAACTGGGCCTTTCTCTTCCCCAGGTCAGTTAAGTTCTGATAGTACCCCAGTAGGATAGGGTCTGGTTAACTAGTTTCCCCTGAGAGCAGGCCATGTCTAGAAGAACAGCGTGCTCTGGTGTATTTCAAAATGACTCCTCTCCCCTCCACTACTAGAAGCAGATGGGGATTTTTCTCTGATACTTACTGTGGGAACATGGTCAAACTTCTGGAGGTAAATCTCTAAATATTCCAGAGACCTCTTTATGACTGGATCCCCATGGAGTTTTTAACTCTCAGACTTGTCCCCAGTGAGCCTCCAGCAGTTCATTACTTCCAGTGAAAGTTGTCTTACCCTGGATCTGGTTCCTGGGGTGGTTTCCTTGCTTGAGTCTCTACAGCAAAGCCAGGAATCCCTGTATTCCGTCTCTCTCTCCAGTCTTGTGGTCAGTGTCTTGCTGGCTTTATGGATCCAAGAAGAGTTGACTTCAGTCTGTTCAACTTTTTACTTGTTAGGAAAAAAGTGTCTTAGTATTTTTAAAATAAATCCTTTTGGATAAACAAATTGGCTATACTAGTTCAATCTGTCATAAATTCTATTAAAATGTTTATAAAGTGGATAGATATGTATAAGATTAAATTACCATTAATATCAATATAAATACCCAATTCCCCCATATGTTAAACATTATTACTTGTCATGGTATAAATATTTTCATGGAGTACGGGTCTATAAACTGTTATGCATTTCCATATTTTAAGAAGTTACAGAATCTTTTCATCATCCAAGCTAGAAATGTGAACATCATCTAACCTTGCAAGAACAAAAAGTAAAAGTTTAACTTTTAAAGCTTAAAATTAAAATCATGACATATATACACTAATATGTATAAAATGGATAACTAATAAGAACCTTCTGTATAAAAAAAAAATAAAATTAAATTAAAAATTCAAAAAACAAAATAAAATAAAATATTGGATACTGGTTTAAATAAAATAAAATAAAATAAAATAAAATAAAATAAAATAAAATAAAATAAAATCATAAGCCCTTTGCAGGTAACAAGAAGATGACTATGTTCAAGCCTGAAATCAACAAGTGGGGTTCATTCCAGGAAAGCAAGGCTGGTTTAACATTCATAAATAAATTAGTGCAATTCATCATATTAACAAATGATTAAGAAAACATAGTCCTATCAATCGTGGCATCATATTATTTCAGGTATCATTTGACCTTATTATCATGTGATCACATTAACAGATGAAAAAGAAAAAAAATCTAAATATATTAATAGATACACAAAAATAATTTAGAAAAGTCAAAGCCCAGTCATGATAAAACTGTCAAAAAACTAGGAATGAAAGGAAACTCCCTTAACCTAATAAAATAAAATATTTACAGATTGGACAAGAAATAAAATATTTATAGGATGGACAAGATGAGATAGAATTTTTATTCACAGATGTCTCTGAAGAAAACTCCAAGGAGTCTACTAATTTTTTATCCACTCTTAGAACAAATAAGCTAATATAGCAAGTTTGCAGGCTATACGATCAATATACAAGTCAATTGCTTTCTACCAATGAACCCTGGAATTTTGAAAAGTAAGAAACAGAAAATTAATACCACTTACAATAACAACCATCCAAAAGTAAAACACTTAGGTTTACATCTAATAAAATATCTGTAATACCTGTATGTGGAAAAACAAAAAACTCTGATGAAAGAAATAAAAAATAATCTAAATATATTGAGAGATATTCCTTATTCAAAGATGATCTAAATAAATAAAGATATTCCTTATTCATTAATTGCAACACTCTATATTTTTAAAGTGTTATTTCCTCCCAACTTGATTTATAGATTCAAAGCACTATCACTCAAAAATCCCAGTAAAATTTTTAATTTCAAAAGTTTCAATTATTTTGTAGATACTTGCCCCTTATGGAGATAGAGGATAACTCCCCACCCCTTATGTGGGATGTGTGTAGCAACTTCCTCCTAAAGGGTACACTTGATATAATTTAAGGAGAATGAATTTCTCCTATGATGTCTTTATTCTCCAAACCCATATCACCTTAACAACCGTGAGAAAAACATTAAATAAGCCCAAGATGAAGGACAGTTTATAAAATACTTAACCAAAACTCTTCAAAAATCTCAAAATCATCAAAAAGAAGGAAGTATGAGAAACTGTTACAGTATAGAGGAGGCTAAGGAGACGTGACAACTAAATGTAATGTGGTGTCCTAGATAAGATCCTGGAAGTTGAAAAAAGGCATTAGGTAAAAACTAAGTAAATACCCATAATATATGGACTTTAGGTAATAATAATCTTTCAATATTGTGTCACTAGTTATGACAAATGAACCATATAAATGTAAGATGTTAACCATAAGGGAAACTGGGTATAGGGTATATGGGAACTCTCTGTCTACCTTTGCAACTTTTCTATAAATCTAAAATTATTCTAAGAAAAAAAGCCTGTTAATTTTTAAAAAGCTAACCTACTTTCTGGAGGGATTTTATCATAAATGGGTGTTGAAATTTCTCAAAAGCTTTTTCTGCATCTATTGAGATGATCATATGGTTTTTCTTCTTCAGTTTGATAATATGGTTTATCCCATTGATTGATTTGTGTATATTGAAGAATTCTTGCATTCCTGGGATAAACCCCACTTCATCCTGGTGTATGATCCTTTTAATGTGCTGTTGAATTCTGTTTGTTAGTATTTTGTGGAGGATTTTTGCATCTATGTTCATCAGTGATATTACCTCAACATAATAAAGGTCATGTATGACAAACCCACAGCCAACATATTTCTCAATAGTGAAAAACTGGAAACATTTCCTCTATGATCAGGAACAAAAGAAGGTTGTCCACTCTCACCACTATTATTTAACAAAGTTTTGGAAGTTTTAGCCACAGTAATCAGAGAAGAAAAAGAAATAAAAGGAATCTGAATCAGAAAAGAAGAAGTAAAGCTGCCACTGTTTGCAGATGACATGATACTATACACAGAGGATCCTAAAGATGCTGCCAGAAAACTGCTGGAGCTAATCAATGAATTTGGTAAAGTAGCAGGATACAAAACTAATGCACAGAAATCTCTTGCATTCCTATACATTAATGATGAAAATTCTGAAAGGGAAATTAAGGAAACGCTCCCATTTACCACTGAAACAAAAAGAATAAAATACCTAGTAATAAACTTACCTAAGGAGAAAAAAGACCTGTATGCAAAAAACTATAAGACACTGATGAAAGAAATTAAAGGTGATACAAACAGATGGAGAGATATACCATGTTCTTGGATTGGAAGAATCAACATTGTGAAAATGACTATACTACACAAAGCAATCTACAGATGCAATGCAATCCCTGTCAAACTACCAATGGCATTTTTCACGGACCTAGAACAAAAAAGTTCACAATTTTTATGGAAACACAAAAGACCCCGAATTGCCAAAGCAATCTTGAGAAAGAAAAATGGAGCTGGAGGAATCAGGTTCCCAGACTTCAGACTCTACTACAAAGCTACAGTAATCAAGACAGTATGGTACTGGCACAAAAACAGAAATATAGATCAATGGAACAGGATAGAAAGCCCAGAGAAAAACCCACGCACATATGATCACCTTATTTTTGATAAAAGAGACAAGAATATACAATGAAGAGAAGACAGCCTCTTCAAAAAGTGGAGTGGTGATGGGAAAACTGGACAGCTACATGTAAAAGAATGAAATTAGAACACTCCCTAACACCATACACAAAAATAAACTCAAAGTGGATTAAAGACCTAAATGTAAGGCCAGACACTATCAAACTCTTAGAGGAAAACATAGGCAGAACACTCTATGACATAAATCACAACAAGATCCTTTTCGACCCACCTCCTAGAGAAATGGAAATAAAAACAAAAATAAACAAATGGGACCTAATGAAACTTAAAAGCTTTTGCACAGCAAAGGAAACCAAAAACAAGATGAAAAGACAACCCTCAGAATGGGAGAGAATATTCGCAGATGAAGCAACTGACAAAGGATTAATCTCCAAAATTTACAAGCAGCTCATACAGATCAATATCAAGAAAACAAACAACCTAATCCAAAAATGGGCAGAAGACTTAAATAGACATTTCTCCAAAGAAAATATACAGAATGGCCATCATCACAAAGTCTACAAACAATACATGCTGGAGAGGGTGTGGAGAAAAGGGAACCCTCTTGCACTGTTGGTGGGAATGTAAATTGATACAGCCACTATGGAGAACAGTATGGAAGTTCCTTAAAAAACTAAAAATAGAACTACCATACGACCCAGCAATCCCACTACTGGGCATATACCCTGAGAAAACCATAATTCAAAAGGAGTCATGTACCACAATATTCATTGCAGCTCTATTTACAATAGCCAGGGCATGGAAGCAACCTAAGTGTCCATTGACAGATGAATGGATAAAGAAGATGTGGCACATATATACAATGGAATATTACTCAGCCATAAAAAGAAATGAAACTGAGTTATTTGTAGTGAGGTGGCTGGACCTAGAGACTGGTATACAGAGTGAAGTAAGTCAAAAAGAGAAAAATAAATACCGTATGCTAATACATATATATGGAATCTAAAAACAAACAAAAATGGTTCTGAAGACCCTAGGTGCAGGACAGGAATAAAGACGCAGATGTAGAGAATGGACTTGAGGATGCGGGGAGGGGGAAGTGGAAGCTGGGACGAAGTGAGAGAGTGGCATGTGCATATATACACTGCCAGATGTAAAATAGATAGCTAGTGGGAAGCAGCTGCATAGCACAGGGAGATCAGCTCGTTGTTTTGTGACCACCTAGAGGGGTGGGATAAGGAGGGTGGGAGGGAGATGTAAGAGGGAGGAGATATGGGGATATACGTATATGTATAGCTGCTTCACTTTTTTATAAAGCAGAAACTAACATACCATTGTAAAGCAATTACACTCCAATAAAGATGTTAAAAAAAAATAATAAAGTGATAGGAACTGAAGTTGTGGAAAGAATAATAATAAAAAAAACCTGCTAACCTACTTCCTCCCCCCGAAAAAAACCCTATAAAGCTCATAGTTTTTTTTTCCTTTACAGAGGAAGCTAAAAACAATATTAATATTGATGATGGATAAGAATGTGGACAAATAAGCATTTCATATAATGCTGGCAAATATGTAATTGATAGAGCATATTTAAAAAATTTTTATTATAGTATAGTTAACTTGCAATGCTGTGTTACTTTCAAGTGTACAGCAAAGTAATTCTATTTTATATATATTCTTTTTCAGATTCTTTTCCATTATAGTTTATTACAAGATACTGAGTATAGCTCCCTGTGCTATACAGTAGGTCCTTGTTGTTTACCTATTTTATATATAGTATTGTGTATATGTTAATCCCAAACTCCTAATTTGTCCCTCCCCACCAGCACCACTATCTTCTTTAGTTGTTCTTTTTAATGAACAATTTATGATACTAAAGGAAAGAAAATGAACATTTCAGTGATGAACAAATGAGCCATAACTTTGTTTACTTTCCATGTAAGGGACCACCAGCAATGGAGAATTTTCTTTGAAAGGAAATTATCCTTGGTTCCTATGTGCTACAAAGAGGAAGTTCTTGGTCTCAGTGATAATTTAATATTGAAGATTTCACCTTGATTGTGCAGAATGAGCTCATAAATCCATACATATTTAAAACAGGTCTTACTGTTTGTTGGTCAGGAGAGAGCTTTCAATTAGGTCCAGTGACAGTCTCGCATATTGGGGGTCCCTCTAACATGTTGGATCATTTAATACAGAGTTATCTATTAGCTTTGGCTGGATAGAGCTAGTTGCTCAAAATAAAACAGAGTGGCTATCTTTGGCTAGTGGGTGAGTGTACAGCCATAAAAAAGAATGAAATAGGTGAGTGTACAGCCATAAAAAAGAATGAAATAATGCCATTTGCACCCACATGAAAGGACCTAGAGATTGTCAAACTGAGTGAAGTAAGTCAGACAAAGAATGACACTGACAAATATCGTATGATATCACTTATATGTGGAATCTAAAAAAAAGGGTAAAAATGAACTTATCTACAAAACAGAAATAGAGTTACAGATATAGAACACAAACTTATGGTAACCAGAGGGTAAGAAGGGGGATAAATTGGGAGTTTGGGATTGACATATACATACTACTGTATATAAAATAGGTAACTAATAAGGACCTACTGTATAGCACAGGGAACTCTACTCAGTACTCTGTAAAGGCCTATATGGGAAAAAAAATCTAAAAAAATAGTGGATCTGTGTATATGAATAACTGATTAACTTTGCTGTACACCTGAAACAAACACAACATTGTAAATCAATTATACTCCAATAAAAATTAAAAAAAAAAAATCCACCTGTGCAATTTGCTAGTGCTGTGACCTTAGAAACATTACTGGTGAATAAGTTTTCAGTTTATTAGCTACTGTAAAAATTATGATCCAAAATTATATAATTTTCTTAACCTCCGTTTACTAATTTTTCCTTTTTAACCAGCATCACCTCAGACTGTGCTCTCACACATCATGTGTCAGTCATTTGAACTACTTGCAGTGTTGTAGGCACTCAGTAAATATGTAACTCTCATGAACTTTTCACTTTAATCAATGTTTGTAGATCCTCTATTAGTTCCTGGACCATGGTTTGACAACTGACATCTAAGGGGTTTGTATAATGTTATCCCAAAAGAAAGTATGGAGAGGAATTGCATGAGCAGACACAGACACTAATGTCAATCTCTGTATTTGTTTCCTAGGGATGGTGTAACAAATTACCACAAATTTGGTGGCTTAAAACAACAGAAATGTATTTGGTTACAGCTTTGGAGACCAGAAATCCAAAATCAAGGTGTCATCAAGGCCACACTCTCTCTGGAGGTGTTAGAGACTCTAGTATAAACTATGCATCCTGACTATATATGTATACACATCCTATATATACATATATATGTACACACACAATGTATATATACAGGCACACACAAAGTTATCTTTGACTTTTTAAAATTTAAATTTGGCAGTTTCAAGTAAAGACGGTGCCCAAATTATGATGGTTGACTTAACGATTTTTTGACTTTACAATGGTGCAAAAACCATGCACATTCGGTAGAAACCATACTCTGAATTTTGAATTTTGATTTTTTTCCCTGGCAAGCTATATTGGGTACAAACTCTCTCATGGTGCTGGGCAGTGGCAGTGAGTGCAAATACATGTACATATATTATATGTACCTATATGTTTATATTTAGCTTTTTTGAAAGATCTCTCATGTTGTAGGCATTCAGTAAATATGTAACTGTCATGAACATTGAACACTATACATATATATATTAACAATCCTACTTTTGAAGCTTCTAGAAGATCCATGTGTTCCCTGTCTTGGGGCTACATGACACCAAGCTCTTCCTCCTTCTTTACATGGCTTTCTTTCCTCTGTGTCCCTGTGTCTCCTCTTTATAAGAACACTTGTCTTTGGATTTAGGACCCACCCAGTTAATTCACTGTGATGTCATCTCAAGATCCTTAATTGCATCTGCAAAGACCGTTTTTCCAAATAAGGTCATTCACAGGCACTGAGTGTTAGGACTTAAATGTACTATTTTGGGGCCACAGTTCTTTCCTTTCTATTCCCTCAAGGGAGGTTCCCAAGTACATGTGGTTAGAGCTCTGAAAACACATCTGAATGAGGGAATTCCAAGGTGAAAGGTGATATTTCTATCAAACTAAGGATAAGCACAACCAATATTTTAAATGTTATATTGTATTTGATATCAGTTTCAGTTACATGCTAAATTTAAAATTACTTATTTTATAAATTTAAGTAAATGTGGTCAAGTTTTCGGCTAAAACAGATCACTAAGGAATCATTTTATATTTAAATATTTGTGAAACACTGTATATAATTATCAAGCTTACCCCTATTTTAAAAGTTTACTGACTATCCTGTAATCAACCTTAGTCAATATTTTCTATAGTACAGGCATAGGTACTTTTATACATACATACATGCATGCATTCATGCACACATACATATCTACCAAGCTACATATGTTTAAAATAAAATGGAAAGAGTAAAGTCTACAGTGATTTAGCTCTATGATGCCTGAGTCTTTTTATTTTCCCTTTTTCTTTGTGGCTATGGTTGTTTTTAGATCAATTGGCCTTAATTTCACTGAAAATACTAATAGATATCCATTAAATTATCTCTCATAAATCAACTACTAATAAATAGTTGATAATAACTGACTACTTCATGTCCTTAATTTTATAATAAATGACTATTTCATGTCCTTAATAATAAATAAATGACTACTGCATGTCCTTAATTTTATTCTTAATTTGGCAAATATTAACTCTACAATATGGACTCATGTATATTATATAGAGATATGTATTTTTCACTTTTCTTTCTTAGATGTCTCCCTGGATTTTCTGGGAAATTTTGTGAAATTAACATAAATGAAAGTTCTTCATCACCATGTCTAAATGGTGTGAACTGTGAGGATCACATCAATGGACATATTTGCAAATGTCAACAAGGTAATTATGAAAAAGTAATGATCATGCAAATGTCACATTTATTTACAAAATATATGTATTTATATATGTGTATTGTATATGTGTGTGTTTGTACAATACAATTTTGACAATCAACTCACCAATAATGTTGTTGAGTATCAACAGCTTCTAAGCAATGATCACACTTAAAAAATATGAAATCATTGCCCTGTGATACTAGTAATCAATCCTTTAGGCTATCAGCAAGAAATCCTGGTGCTCAGATCATGGTATCTCACTACTGGTATTTTCAAAATTTATGTAAGCTTCAAATTCCTGATCTTTATCTATATCCATTGTGCCTGGTTCACAAGTCCTTTGTAAAAGCTGGCTCATTAATATTTGCATTATTATACTGCCAATGGTCATCAGTACAGAGATGGACAAGTTGGATGACCTGATTTTATTCAAGGGGAACTTTTTTATTAACAACAGGTCTTTTGGGCCATTTCTGCCTTTGCTCATATTATCTTTAACTGTATACTGATATAAACAAGTTGCATCCAGGAATCTTTTTCCCTCTCTTTCCTCTAGTTTTCTAAACTTTCAGATTTGTTGCTTTCTACCTGTGACTTCTATCACTCATCTTACCTTCAAAATTTAGTTTCATCCACCCAAAAAGATGTTGAATACATGAATTTCCTTGAGCAATAATAATCTCACAAGAATATATGTGGGGGATATTTTTGGTCACTAAAAAAGAATTCTCACTATTCACAGACCACAGAGAAGACTTAAGACAGCTTGTGGATACCCCAGAGTTCTGGGCTCCTGGTTATTTGAATCCCCAGAGGAAATAACAGCCAATAATTCTTAAAGATAAAAGAAGTAGAATAAAGCTTACAATGTTCTGATAGAAGAAATATATACCATTTAAAAGCTTTTACTTTTCCCCCCAAAAAATCTTTGTCAGACAGCAGAAGCAAGAAGAACTACAATCCTGCAGACTGTGGAATGAAAACCACATTCACAGAAAGATAGACAAAATGAAAAGGCAGAGGACTATGTACCAGATGAAGGAAGAAGATAAAACCCCAGAAAAACAACTAAATGAAGTGGAGATAGGCAACCTTCTAGAAAAAGAATTCAGAAAAATGATAGTGAAGATGATCCAGGACCTCAGAAAAAGAATGGAGACAAAGATCAAGAAGATGTAAGAAATTTTTAACAAAGACCTAGAAGAATTAAACAACAAACACCTAGAAGAATTAAAGAACAAACAGAGATGAACAATACAATAACTGAAGTGAAAAATAAACTAGAAGGAATCAATAGCAGAATAACTGAGGCAGGAGAAAGGAAAAGTGACCTGGAAGACAGAATGGTGGAATTCACTGCTGCAGAACAGATTAAAGAAAAAAGAATGAAAAGAAGTGAAAACAGCCTAAGAGAACTCTGGGACAACATTAAACACAACAACATTCACATAATAGGGGTCGCAGAAGGAGAAGAGAGAGAGAAAGGACCCGAGAAAATATATGAAGTGATTATATTAGAAAACTTCCCTAACAAGGAAAGGAAATAGCTAGCCATGTCCAGGGAGTGCAGAGAGTCCCATAAAGGATAAACCCAAGGAGAAACATGCCAAGACACAGAGTAATCATATTGACAAAAATTAAAGACAAATTATTAAAAGCAACAAGGGAAAAGTGACAAATAAAATACAAATAACCCATAAGGTTAAAAGCTGATTTCTCAGCAGAAACTCTAGAAGCCAGAAGGGAATGGCATGATATATTTAAAGTGATGTAAGGGAAGAAACTACAACCACGATTACTCTACATGACAAGGATCTCATTCAGATTCAATGGAGAAATCAAAAGCTTTACAGACAAGTAAAAGCTAAAATAATTCAGCATCACCAAACCAGCTCTACAACAAATGCTAAAGGAACTTCTCTAAGTTGGAAACATAAGAGAAGGAAAGAACCTACAAAAACAAACCCAAAACAATTAAGAAAATGGTAATAGGAATATACATATTGATAATTGCCTTGAATGTGAATGGATTAAATTCTCCAACCAAAAGACACAGGCTCGCTCAATGGATACAAAAACAAGACTCAAATATATGCTGTCTACAAGAGACCCACTTCAGACCTAGGGACACATACAGACTGAAAGTGAGGGAATAGAAAAAGATATTCCATGCAAATGGAAATCAAAAGAAAGCTGGAGTTGCAATACTCATATCAGATAAAATAGATTTAAAATAAAGAGTGTTACAAGAGACAAAGAAGGACACTACATAATGATCAAGGGATCAATCCAAGAAGAAGATATAACAATTATAAATATCTATGCACCCAACATAGGATCACCTCAATACATAAGGCAAATGCTAACAGCTATGAAAGAGGAAATCAACAGTAACACAATAATAATAGGGGACTTTAACACCTCACTTACGTCAATGGACAGATCATCGAGACAGAAAATTAATAAGGAAACACAGGCTGTAAATGACACAATAGACCAGATAGATGTAATTGATATTTATAGGACATTCCATCTGAAAACAGCAGACTACACTTTCTTCTCAAGTGCACACGTAGCATCCTCCAGGATAGATCACATCTTATGTCACAAATCAAGCCTCGGTAAATTTAAGAAAATTGAAATCCTATCAATCAAGCATCTTTTCCTGTCACAACGTTATGAGATTAGAAATAAATTACAAGGAAAAAACGTAAAAAGCACAAACACATGGAGGCTAAACAATACTTCACTAAATAACGAAGGGATCTCTGACAAAATCAGAGTAAATTAAAATATACCTAGAGACAAATGACAATGAAAACATGACAATCCAAAACCTATGGGATGCAGCAAAAGAAGTTGTAAGAGGGAAGTTTATAGCAATACAATCCTACCTGAAGAAACAAGGAAAATCTCAAACAAACAATCTAATCTTACACCTAAAGGAACTAGAGAAAGAAGAACAAACAAACTCCAAAGTTAGTAGAAGGAAAGGAATCATAAAGGTCTGAGCAGAAATAAATGAAATAGAAACAAAGAAAACAATAGCAAAGATCAATAAAACTAAAATCTGGTTCTTTGAGAAGAGAAACAAAATTGACAAACCTTTAGCCAGAATCATCAAGAAAAAGACGGAGAGTACTCAAATCAATAAAATTAGAAATGAAAAAGGTGAAGTTACATTGGACACCACAGAAATACAAAACATCATAAGAGACTACTACAGCAACTCTATGCCAATAAAATGGACAGCCTGGAAGAAATGAACAGATTCTTAGAAAGATATAACCTTCCAAGACTGAACCAGGAAGAAATAGAAAACATGAACAGACCAATCACAAGCAATGAAATTGAAACTGAGATTAAAAATCTTCCAACAAACAAAAGTCCAGGACCAGATGGCTTCACAGGTGAATTCTATCAAACATTTAGAGAAGAGCTAACACCCATCCTTCTCAAACGCTTCCAAAAAATTGCAGAGAAAGGAACACTCCCAAACTCATTCTACAAGACCACCATCACCCTGATACTAAAGATACTACAAAAAAAAAAATTACAGACCAATATCACTGATGAAGATAATGCAAAAATCCTCAACAAAATACTAGCAAACAGAATCCAGCAGCACATTAAAAGGATCATACACCATGATCAAGTGAGATTTATCTCAGGGATACAAGGATTCTTCAATATATGCAAACCACTTAATGTGATACACCATATTAACAAATTGAAGACTAAAAACCCTGTGATCATCTCAGTAGATGCAGAAAAAGCTTTTGACAAAATTCACATCTATTTACGATAAAAACTCTCTAGAAAGTGGGCATAGAGGAAACCTACCTCAACATAATAAAGGCCATATATGACAAAGTCACAGCAAACATCATTCTCAAAGGTGAAAAACTGAAAGCATTTCCTCTAAGATCAGGAACATAACAGAATGTCCATTCTCACCACTGTTATTCAACATAGTTTTGGAAGTTTTAGCCACAACAATCTGAGAAGAAAAAGAAATAAATGGAATACAAATTGGAAAAGAAGTAAACCTGTCACTATCATGGATGGCATGATACTATACATGGATAATCCTAAAGATGCCATCAGAAGACTACTAGAGCTAATCAATGAATTGGTAAAGTTGCAGGCTACAAAATTAATGCACAGAAATCTTTTGCATTCCTATACACTAACAACAAAAGATCAGAAAAATAAATTAAGGAAACAATCCCATTCACCATTGTAACAAAAAGAATAAAATACCTAGGAATAAACCTACCTAAGGAGACAAAATACCTGAATGCAGAAAACTACAAAACACTGATGAAAGAAATCAAAGATGAAACAAACAGATGGAGATATATACCATGTTCTTGGATTGGAAGAATCAATATTGTGAAAATGACTATACTACCCAGAGCAATCTACAGAGTTAATGCAATCCCTATCAAATTACCCATGGCATTTTTTACAGAACTAGAACAAAAAATCTTAAAATTTGTATGCAGACACAAAAGACCTGAAATAACCAAGACAATCCTAAGGGAAAAAAACGGAGCTGGAGGAATCAGAGTGCCTGACTTCAGACTATACTACAAA
Source organism: Balaenoptera physalus (assembly GCF_965194825.1). Taxonomy (NCBI): domain Eukaryota; kingdom Metazoa; phylum Chordata; class Mammalia; order Artiodactyla; family Balaenopteridae; genus Balaenoptera; species Balaenoptera physalus. Next base: position 106,553,109 of record NC_138888.1, read on the forward strand.
GCTACAGTAATCAAGACAATATGGTACTGGAACAAAAACAGAAATATAGATCAATGGAAAAGGATAGAAAGCCCAGAGATAAACCCATGCACCTATGGCCAACTAATCTATGACAAAGGAGGCAAAGATATACAATGGAGAAAAGACAGCCTCTTCAATAAGTGGTGCTGGGAAAACTGGAAAACTACATGGAAAAGAATGAGATTAGAACACTCCCTAACACCACTCACAAACATAAACTCAAAATAGATTAAAGACATAAATGTAAGACAAGATACTATAAAACTCTTAGAGGAAAACATAGGCAGAACACTCTTTGACATAAATCACAGCAAGATCTTCTTTGACCCACCTCCTAGAGTAATGAAAATAAAAACAAAAATAAACACAAAGATCTAATTAAACTTAAAAGCTTTTGCACAACAAAGGAAACCATAAACAAGACAAAAATACAATCCTCAGAATGGGAGAAAATATTTACAAAAGAAGCAACTGACAAAGAATTAATCTCCAAAATATACAAGCAGCTCATGCAGCTCAATGTCAAAAAAACAAATAACCCAATCCAAAAGTGGGCAGAAGACCTAAATAAACATTCTGCAAAGAAGATATACAGATTACCAACAAACACATTAAAGGATGCTCAACATCACTGATCATTAGAGAAATGCAAATCAAAATTACAATGAGATATCATCTCACATTTGTTAGAATGGGCATCATCAGAAAATCTACAAACAACAAATGCTGGAGAGGGTATGGAGAAAAGGGAACCCTCTGGCACTGTTAATCGGAATGTAAATTGATACAGCCACTATGGAGAACTGTATGGAGGTTCCTTAAGAAACTAAAAATAGAATTACCATATGACCCAGCTATCCCATTACTGGGCATATACCCAGAGAAAACCATAATTCAAAAATACACATGCACCCTAATGTTCATTGCAGCACTATTTATGATAGCCAGGTCATGGAAGCAACCTAAATGCCCATTGACAGACGAATGGATACAGACAATGTGGTGCATGTATACAATGGAATATTACTCAGCCATAAAAAGGAATGAAACTGGGTCATTTGTAGAGACATGGATGGACTTAGAGACTGTCATACAGAGTGAAGTAAGTCAGAAAAAGAAAAGCAAATATTGTATATTAACACATATATGTGGATTCTAGAAAAATGGTAGAGATGAACTGGTTTGCAAGGCAGAAATAGAGACACAGATGTAGAGAACAAACGTATTGACACAAAAGGGGGAAAGCAGGGGTGGCGGGTGGTGGTGGGATGAATTGGGATTGATGTATATATACTAATATGTATAAAATAGGTAACCAATAAGAAAACTGCTGTATATAAAAATAAATAAGTAAAATAAAATTCAAAAAAAAAGAAAGTTGGATGTAAGGAGTGCCAGGAAATAAGGTTGGAGAATTAAAAATATATATATTTTTGTCAAGGTCTGATCATTTAAAACTGTTAGATAGCCACCTTAAGCAATGCATGTAATCCTATGAAAACAGTTAAGAAACAAAACAAGTATTAAAGTCATTTTTACCATATCAATACATATCTTATAATTGCTAGTTCCATTTTTTATGTTGATAGATTAGTTTTGATGCTCCAGGTGAAGATTCCACTTGTTTCAGATTTACTTTAGACCTGGAGCCCTTCTGAAGCACCTACAGCATTAAATGAAGTCCCGTTCTGAATGCTGCCCATCAGGTCCACTGTGGAAATGAAAGGTTTCAAAAATAACACCCATCTGCCTTGTTGGGTGATAACTCAGAACTTGCTGGTACTTTTGGTTTAAGACTTAGATTCTGTTTTTTTTTTTCCCCCCATATAAAGCAGATTTATTTTAAAAGTTCTCAAATTGGAATGAGTTATCACAGTTGGTATAAGCAGTTTGATTAACAATATCAGTAGCTGTCCTTCACTGAATACTTGCTATAGACCCACACTAAGCAAAATCCTTATGGCCACCGCTCCATCCTTTTTTTTTTTAATTATTATTATTACTTTTAATATTTGAATTTTATTTAATTTATTTTTTATAAATATGTAAATAATTTATAATTAATATTCTTTCTTATTAGTTATCCATTTTATACATATTAGTGTATACATGTCAATCCCAATCTCCCAATTCATCCCACCACCACCCCTCCCCCACCACTTTCCCCCATTGGTGTCCATACGTTTGTTCTCTACATCTGTGCCTCTATTTCTGCTTAGATTCTTCACAGCCAAGTCACAAGAGCACATACATTGTAAGCAACAAAACAAACAGACAAATTATTAGAAATTGCTAAGGATACCTTCTCAGACCCCTGTCCCCTCCCAAGGGCTCTCTCCAGCCAGGGCTCTTAACCACACCAGCACTTCCTACTTCTGAAGTTATTTAAGGAATAATCTCACGCTTGCAGGTCACCCTTCAATCTTTCCTCATTTTTTTCTTCTTTCCTCATTGTCTTTAATAGCATAGTTAGCTGTTGTTGGTTTTTCTTTTTTTGAGTATTTTTCCTAATTTGTATCTTGAAATTCACTCTCTGACATGCAGTTCTATAGTTTTTATAAATGTGTAAAATTGTGTAAGTACCACCACAGCCAGTCATGTGGTCACTGCCCTCACAATGTGCTCATGCCACCACTGTGTAGTCAGTCCTTTCCTCACCACCAACATGAATTCATTTTGATAGGAGTCTGATTTTTTTCTTCATCATTTTACCCTTGAAAATTCTCCCTGTTGTTGAGCTCTTCTTTCTGGCATATTCTGAATTTTAGATGTTGAAGGCCAAATGTGGGAGGCCTTGAGCACATATTTGTTTAGATAATACTAATTATAGTAACAATAACAATATTAGTGCATGGACACCCTGCTATTTTACATGTACTCACTTATTCAGCTTTCATAATGACCTTGTGAAGAAGGTATTTTTTTTCATCTCATTTTTCCCATGAGGAAATGTAGTCCCAGAGTCTTCGGGTAATCCCCCATATCATATTAGTGGCTAAACTGAAATTCACAGCCAGGAAGTCTGGCCTGGTGCTGTACCCTCATTTCTTATGTTCCCCAAAAAGGGCCTGCACTGAATAACAACTTCCCATAAAGTTTCAATTATGCAGGATGAGTAAGTTCCAGAACCCTGCTCTACAACAGTGTACCTATAGTTAATAGTACTGTATTGCATACTTAATTTTCTTCTAAACGGATACATATCATGTTAAACGTTCTTATGAAAATTTTAAAAAAATCAAATGGACAACCATCCAAAAAAAAAAAAAAAAAGACCTTCACCAATAAGGTCCATCGGTGTGTGACAGCTTAATCTGTATGTTAGCAATTCTAACCACTGTGAGATTTCTCAGGAAGGGGGTCCCCCTAGATCTGTCTGATCATCTCCTAAAAGGCTTCCATAAGCAAAAACTGAAAACTTTTCTGAGTAGTTAATAGCAATTTGCCTTCTCCGAAATGGCACAGAAAAACACAAATGCCGACTTATTTGGTTTATCCTGGTCCACTCATCTCTCTCATCCATGGAGGAAACCAGCTTTAAATCATGTTGATAATTCTTTCTTATGCTCTGGTCTAAATGAGGCCATTAGTCTTACCTTACATACTTCTGGATGGAAACCTACCTTCCCTAGGTATTTACTTCTATCTTTAAAGTAGTTAAGTACCATAAATTATTGCCATTTTTTACTCTCATCTGTTGTGGAAATCTTCCTTAAGTTCACATCATGTGGCCAATTTTCAGGATTTTCTTGTCTTCCTGTAACAGCTCTTCCTCCATGGTTGTCATCTTGGGTGCCTACTCCAGCTGCACCTCAAGGTTTGTGATTTTTTTCTCCCTTCCCTCTTCATTGTAGTCAAACAACAGCTTGACTCCTGCAACTTTCTGAACAGAACAAAGTTTGAAAAATTAAATGTCTGTTTCCTCACCACATGAATCTGCAAAACACAACTGAAATTTAAACTGGGTATAAGTAGGTTAGAAGACCCTGTTCTTTATTTTTGTTCCAGGAAACCCCATCTGAGAAGTTGTATTTGGCACATCTTGGAAAAGTATAGTCCATTTGTGAATCTGGTTCATGAAGGGCCATAGTTAGCATGAGGCCCTCTCCCCCTCCCTCTCCCTAGGCAGATAACCTTCCCTCCAGGCTAAGAAGGGGCAGTGCCTGACGAGTGGAGCACAGATTGGATCTCAGACCTCACCCACCCTCTCTGCATGAGGTCTTTGTCCAGGTACAAGACAGTATTGATCACAGAGCTCATCCTCTGTGTAGGCAGTAAATCCAATGACCAGTGAGCTCTGTTCCATTGAAGTACCAATACAAATATTCAGATTATTTTACAAAATAAAATGCACTTATGTTTTGGCCTAAGTACTCCCATTTATAGTGTTACATAAAAATGTTTACCACTCAGTAAGTTTACCATTATGAGCAAGCTGACAGTTGGAAAATCTCTGTATTGCAAATGTGAATGCTTCTCCCGGAATTGTTCTCAATCCCTGGGGCAGTCACTCTGCTCAGACACTTTTTAAGCTCAGGAGGGGTGCAGTCGTGTTTGTATAGGTAATGATATAAACTGCAGACACATATTTTGCCCTTAAAATAGCATTATTCATTTTGAAGCAGAAATGCTGCAGTGTCCTTTGGGCAAGAAAACTGAGAAACAAATACATATACTATCTGCCACCTGTGCTCACAATTATTAAGTCAGGGATAGGCTTTTGTATTTAGAGCAAGAGATATAGAATGATTTTTACTTTTAATTAAGATCCATGAAAAGTGAAATAATCTTTAATATGAGAGTACATACTATTATATTTTCATGAAGATATAGATGTAAAAATCAATTCTACATATTCTAAAATTAGACTAAGAAAAGGGGACAAACTTAATTTATGTTATCCAATTACTACATAATATATTAACTAGTAAGGCAGAATTATTTTAGGTTTAGGTTTAGGTTTAATTTTATTTTCCCCAGATTAGATGAAAATCACTTGGTGCTGAGAGGGAAAATGAAATGAAAGTAAAATATATAAATCTTTGAAATAGTGACTTTTATTTTCATTAATAAACTCAAACTATTACAACTGCTATTTTATAGCAGAGAATGGTAGTGTTACAACTGGTCAGTGTTTCTAGTTGTGTATATTGATGTATTTAAAGATTTGTTTTGTTCATCACCTTAAAAATTAGTTTAATTTGTTATTTTTATTATAACTTGACTTCTAAAATCATCTTTGTTTTACACGTGCATTATTTGACAACATTCATTCCATAAGCATTTATTTTTATCATATGTCAGATATTAGAATAGTACTATGAGTTTAACACCATAATGATTTGATCACTTTTTCTGAATTGCTAATGAAAACTTTTGGTTTATTGATTTTAATCACCAAACAGTATTTTTTTAGCATCTGGTTACCTTATTACAAATGGACAGCAAATCTATATGGGACGCAAAGGATGTTTTCTTCATCTCTGTGAGCTTTTCTTTTTTCAATCTTACCTACTGGATTTTAATTTGCCTGTTTTATATTCTCTTATTCTGTTTCCATTTTCTGGCCCACACCAGTACAAGGACACTTATCTTATTTACTTTTGATAGTGTTGACTGAAAAAAATGCACAGCCTAAGAATTGAGTATCGTGTTTTATTCGGTGGACTTGCTGAGGACTTAAGCCCTGGAGGCAGCCTCTCAGATCTCTCTGAGGGATGGCTCCCAAGAGGAAAGGAAAGAGCCAGGATATACAAGAGTTTTTGCAACAAAAAACAGGTATTCAAACATCAAAAGATTACTGTTAATTAAAGAAAAAAACAGACATCTCAGGTTAATGGATTTAGCACTTTTCTATGTATGGGAAGACACCAGAGTCTGGGCTCATTGAAATCATTCTTTGACATGCACCTTAACTATCTAGTTTTCTAGAGAGTAATCCTGTTTCCTGTTTTCTCCATTCTGAATTCCCTCAAGGTGCACAGTTGACGGTGGCCACAGTGGCTGCTGGCTTAATGGTTGTAACACACTTTGTTTACTGATACGGCAGATGACATTCTTTGCCCACAATAGGTATGATTGACACTCAACATCCATTCCTGTTTATTGTGGTTTCTGTACTGCAGAGACAAGGACATTAAAAACTGCAATATCTAAACTCCCTTGAAATTGAAATTGTAAATATAAATTGAGTTCCACCAATATAAACATGCCTGAAATCTGGAGGATATGGTGGAGGTCATTTCTGGGTGTCTTAACAGTTTCATCTGGTGGAGAAGGTCATGGACATGTGGGGTTTTATGCCGCAGATTTCACTATCGAATCACTGACTGTGTATTAAAAAGCAGGACTGGCAGGAAGGGCAGAAAGACTGCAATTTGGTGTTGAGTCACCAGCTTCAGGGAGAGGTAGCTGGGGAGGTAGTGGTGGCAGCTCTTGGGTACCCAGCTTCCCTCAACTAGTGCAAGGGGATCTTGAACTCAGTCATTCAATGGTGGCTTTTATGCTTCTCACTTTCCTGCTTAAGACTGAGGTTGTATCTCCCAGAGAGTCAGATCTGTGGTTCTAGAAGTGACCCATACAGCCCTTCCTTCTAATAAATTTGGAGCATCTTATTCTGTTATTAAGGCCCCTTTTGCTTAGAAACCTAGAGTGATTTCTGTTTCCTGAGCTGAACCCCTACTAACTTTTATTCTATCCTATTTTCTTGATTTTGACCAAGACATCCTTACTGTTCCCCTCAGCTTAACTAAACTTTAGACAGGCTTCTTCATGACTCCAGGGCACACCCTCTCTTTCCTTACAGCATTCACTTTAGAAAACTCGTAATTGTAAATTCTTCTCCATCCCATTGAGGTTGGAACTTTCTTGTAGGCTTTGCCAATTTTACAACCCAGGAATGTCTTTCTCAAGGACCTGAGAGTCAGCACGTTGATGGAACCATAGAAGGAGGCAGTGTCCCTCTCTCCCCTCCAGGGAGGGAGGTGTCTAATGTCAATGAGTAACCATTAGCCACACAGATGGCCTGAGCACACTGACCAACACCCCCAGCCCAATATCCACCAGCATTTTTCCACTCTCTCATCTCGGCACTTGAAAACCCTTCCACCTACATTTGGTTCAGTGCAGTTGTGTTCCATCGCTCTCCCTTAATTCAATAGTCTTTTTCTTTTATTGTAATACTCTTGAATAAAATTTTCCTTGTCTTTTTACTGGTCTGGTGAACTCTTTTTCTTTCCCTGTTCCTATGTTATGGTTTAGAGTTTGTAATATCCTTCACAGTACTAGAAGGAAGAAGACAACTACATTATTATTCTTAATTGTTTAAAATATATTATGGACTGTTTTATTCAATCAAAAGAATATACAAACAATGTATAATGTATAGTTATTCTATAAGATAATATAATAAACCTTGTGTACCTCCCATTTGCTTCAAGAAATAACATTAGCAATGAGTTTACCCTCCTCGATATCCCTCTCTGAGCACATTAGTATCTCCCACCCTACAGAAACAATTCTGAATTTTATATTCAACATCCCTTTAGTGTTCCTTAGCATTTTATTATATGTGTAGGTGTCTCTAAGTGATGTTATTAAGTTTGTGTGTATTTGACTTTTATAGGGACAGTTATCAGAATGTAAGTGTTTTTACAGAATTTGCTATTATGCAAAGCAGTATGTTTGTGAGATTCAACCATGTGAATGACTGGTTGTGGTGGCTTTTTATAAGCCCTCCAAAAATGCTTTTCCTGAATCACCTCTTATAGCCTGATGAACAGAGATGCCCACAGGATCTGTTCACTGCATGACAGAACATTACAAAGTTGAGAGTCATGGACTGGGCTTTTGGCAGCTACTTCTAAGTTTGATCTGGATCCCCCAAATCTCTTAAACTTGCATTGTTATTTTTCTTCTTATAATGTGGTATTGCACAGAAATCATTTCTAAACACCCCAGAATACTTATTGAATTGTTCTCATACAATTTATCAGGGAGAATGGTGAGAATATGTTGCTAAGTAGGAACAAGAATAAGACTGAATTTCCCACTAGCCAGAGTTCAGATTAAATGCTGTGGGATAATACATAGAAAAATAAAGTTTAAAAAGTTGCATTAAAGTTCACATAGGTCATCAAGGAGTAGTGACAGCTGCTTCTGTAGACCTTTCATCCCTATGTGGAATAGTATATTCAGGTTAACATGTTCTTAAACATACTGATTTATTATAAACAGTTGCCCCATAGGAAAGAATCAATGGTTTCACACTGCTTCTAATATGCACCTAGTAAACCACAGCTCAGATATTGTGTGTGTAGCTTAGCAATGTTGGCGCTAGTTTAATGTTAAAATTCTGGAAAATGTCGAACAGAAGACAAACATTCAGTGTTTTAGTGTGGAAAATTAGATCTCATGTTTAAGGAGAATTCTTACAGCCAATAGTCAACTGAGCAAAGACATAATATTTGTATTCTTTAGAACTACAGCTTAAGAAATACTAACTGTAAAACACTATGAGTATTACAAGAAAACATTTCATATTGAGAAATCTGTAGTAATTGCTTTCCTTTGAATTTAAAATTCATTTTAAATGGAATTATGGGGTGTGTTTATGCCGTTGTCTTCTACGTATCTTTCCAAAGTGAATAAAGAAATTTAGATGTGGAATGTAGAATGGCACCAAAGGTACAATCTGAAACTTTATTTTACATATACTTGCTTCCATTCTACACACTGTATGATTTTAGGGCAAATTATTTGTCTTCTCTTAATTTAATTTTTCCAGCTAGTAAATAGAGATAATAAGAATAGCTACTTGATAGAATGATTATAAAGATAATTGAAACAATTTATATTAAATACCTAGCACAATTATAACATAGAGTAGGAGTGTATATAAACTATATACATGAATATATGCTAGTCTCCTTACTATTATTATTAAGAATTGAATTATTATTAAGCTATTCTCCTTACTATTATTATTATTAAGAATTTAATTGAAACTATATATATGTGTGTATATATATAAGCTATTCTCCTTACAACTATTATTATTATTAACAATTGAATCTCTGCTTTGTTATTGTGTTTAACAGGAAGATCAGGACGTCCCTGTGAGAAAGAACTTTATGAGTGCCTTTCCAACTTACATGTTCATGGAATGTGCAGAGGAAATGAACCCAGCGATGGCTTGCCATGTTTATGCACACCTGGACTTGTGGTAAAACTTACTGATAGGTTTTGTTGTGATACTTTTTTTCATTGTCTTTGAAAGAGAGGAAATACTGGAATGTTTCATGGTGACAAATGGAGGTTGGAGACGTTCCTCTCAGTACCTCTCTCCTTCTCTGCCTGCACTTACTGTGCTGTTCTCATCATTCCCCTTCCCTTCTTCCATCCATCACATGCACCCTCAGCCCTTCCTCTCAGGAGAAAAGCATTCTGAGAAACTGATTTACACGAAGGTGCAAGTGACCGAATGCACTAAAACATTAAAGGGCAAGGAATTCTTATATTTGAGCAAAACGTTTTTCTTTTTAAGGCCAGAGAGGAATTACTTAATACCATCAGTGTATTGGCAGAACCTCAATTTTGCTCAAGGACATAGCACTGCTTCCAGAGCTGAGCTCAGAGTATTGTGTGTCTGGGAAGGATGAATCTCCTTCTCTGGCAAATTTGAACAGGTGACTCCATTAGTACTAGAATAGACTTACCTGGTAGAAATATCTCTATTCAAAGACAGCTTTTGACCATAATACTTTATTAAAGCTGGCCACAGCATATGAATATATCGATAGTAAGGGAACAGCAATTGGCAAGACTGTGTTGCCAGGAATTCTAAATGTATATTTATAAAATATATATATATATATGTATATGTATAACTAAATCACTTTGCCATACACCTGAAACTACCACAACATAGTAAATCAACTATACACCAATATAAAATTTAAAAATAGGGCTTCCCTGGTGGCGCAGTGGTTAAGAATCCGCCTACCAAGGCAGGAGACAAGGGTTCGAGCCCTGCTCCGGGAAGATCCCACATGCTGCAGAGCAACTAAGCCCATGTGCCACAACTACTGAGCTTGAGCTCTAGAGCCCACAAGCCATAACTACTGCGCCCTTGTGCCACAACTACTGAAGCCCCCGTGCCTAGAGCCCATGCTCTGCAACAAGAGAAGCCACCACAATGAGTAGCCCACGCACTGCAACGAAGAGTAGCCCTCGCTCGCCGCAACTACAGAAAGCCCGCACGCAGCAACGAAGACCCACCACAGCCAAAAGATAAAAAGTAAAATAAAATGAAATTTTAAAATAAAAAATATATATTTATAAATTTGATTAATGGACCAGTCTTAACCAAGATTAAGGCTAAATAATTAAAGAGGGTATCCAATCAGGTGCAGTATTAAGGAATCAGACTTCAAGGAAATGCGAGGCCTGGCCAGTTCTGAAGAAGGATGCCCAGGTATGAATGGGGCAGGGGACTCCTCAGAGCTGGAGGATCAGAAGCAGGAGGGTCTGGAAGTGGTTAAGGAATTGAACAGAAAAATGGTCGATACCTATCATCCGAACACAAGAATTTGAGAAAGCCTGGGTATAAGTCCAATCTGTCTGAGAGGGAGGGACATGGGTAAACTAAAACAGAACCATTGTTTTCCTTTCTCTGAGAATCCTCCAATCCAGGCTTTGCCCTGGCGAAAGGATTTTCCCTTAGTGATCGCAGGAGTATGATCTTTGAGGAAGAATTTCAGGCACTCTGACAACTGAGTGTGGGAGGTATTTGGTCCCAAGAAATTATTTTCATATCACCTCAAATTACATCAATAATAGCTTTCTCAAGGAGTCAATAGAAAGAGAAGAAGACTGAACTATATCCTTTATTTAAGTAAATTCTTCTGCTAATGCAGCCGGTATATAGAAATCTAAATAATTAGAAAAGAAATGATCATTTTATAGTTTTTTTTTTTTTTGTTAAACAAGAAGAACTTACTAGCAAATATCTTTAAAATTCCTTTGAGGTATATGTTGACAATGTAAAAAAAATCCTGAAAAACATATAGTTTTATAAAACCAGAAGTCTGCTAATTGGAGGGAACTGTTACAGATATAATAAACTTATATTTTACTATGGCATTTAACAAATAAATTTGAAATGGATATTCTTATAGCCACTGTCTCAAGTATTGAAAGCTAAAATAAAACTTAAAAACTTACAATCATAAGCTATACCGTGTGGGTAAAACCTATAAAGATATAAGGGGGATTCTACTTTTGTTAATGCATTTGATATGTTCTAAAATGACCAGATAAAGATAGAGGAAACAATTTATGAAAAAGAATTTACATTTAAATGTTGTACCTATCAATGTTATAGCAGTATATAGACATTTTAAATTAAATATGACTTAAAGACATACCCTTGAAAATAGAATGTAAATTATTAGTTGGAATTTTAAAAGAAAAATGTTTTGCTCAAATATAAGAAAATCACATATATGATTTGCAAATATTGTCTCTCATTTAGTAGGCTGCCTTTTTTACATTGGTAGTTTCCTCCACTGTGCAAGAGCTTTTTAGTTTGATGTAGTCTCATTTGTTTATTTTTGCTTTTGTTTTCCTGGCTTGAGAAGACAAATCCAAAAAATTATTACTAAGACCTATGTCAAAGAGTGTACTGCCTATGTTTTCTAACTAAGAGTTTTGTAATTTCAGATTTTATGCTTAAATCTTAAATCTATTTTGAGTTTATTTTTGTATATGGTGCGAGAAAGTGGTCCAGTTTGATCTTTTTGTGTAGCTGTCCAGTTTTCCCATCACCATTTATTGAAGAGGCTGTTTTTTCTCCGTTGTATATTCTTGCCTCCCTTGTCATAGATTAATTAACCATGAGTATGTGGGTTTATTTCTGGGCTCTCTCTTCTGTTCCATTGAGCTATGTGTCTGTTTCTGTGCCAGTACCATGCTGTTCTGATTACTGTAGCTTTGTTGAATAGTTTAAAATCACAGAGCTTGATACTTCCAGCTTCATTCTTCTTTCTCAACATTGCTTTAGCTATTTGGGGTCTTTTGTGTTTCCACACAAATTTTTAGAATTATTTGTTCTAGTCCTGTGAAAAATGCCATTGGTATTTTGATAGGGATTGCATTGAATCCGTAGATTGCCTTGGGTAGTATGAACATTTTAGCAACATTAATTCTTCCAGTCCATGAACATTGTTAAACTTTATGTGTATTTGTGTCTTCTTCAGTTTCTTTCATCAGTGTCATAGTTATTGGAGTACAAGACTTTTACCTTGTTCGTTAGATTTATACAGAGGTAACTTATTCTTTTTTATTCAATTTTAATGGGATTGTTTTCATCATTTCTCTTTCTGATCGTTTGTTATCAGTGCATAGAAGTAAAAGAGATTTCTGTATATAAATTTTGTATCCTGCAATTTGCTGAATTTATTTACTAGTTCTAATAGTCTTTTGATCGTGTCTTTAGGATTTGCTATATATGTATCATGTCATCTGCAAACAGTGACAATTTTACTTCTTCCTCTCCAATCTACACTTATTTCCTTTTCTTGTCTGATTGCTGTACCTAGGGTTTCCAACACTGTTGAATAAAAATGGTGAGAGTGGGCATCCTTGTTGTGTTCCTGATCTTAGAGGCAATGCTTTCAGCTTTTCAACATTAAGTATGATGTTGGCTGGGTATTTCTTATATATGGGCTTTATTATGTTGAGGATTGTTCCCTCTATACACAGTTTGTTGAGGATTTTTCTCATAAATGGATGTTGAATTTCATTGAAATATTTTTCAGTATCTATTCTGATGATTGTATAATTTTCATTCTTCAGTTAGTTAATGTGATATATCACATTGATTGATTTGTGGATATTAAACCATTCTTGCATCCCTGGGATAAATCCACTTGATTGTAGTGTAGGATCATTTTAATGTATTGCTAAATTCATTTTGCTAATATTTTGTTGAAGACTTTTGCATCTGTATTCTTTAGTGATATTGGCCTATAATTTTCTATCTTTCTTTCTTTCTTTCTTTTTTTCTTTGTCTGGTTTTGGTATCAGGGTGATGCTGGCCTCACAGAATGAGTTTGGAAGAGTTCTTTCCTCTTCAGTTTGTTTGCATAGTTTGAGAAAGATAGGCATTAACTCTTCTCTGAATGTTTGGTAGACTTGTTTGTTGGGAGTTTTTTGTTCTGTTTTGTTTAAATTACTGACTCAATTTCATTACTAGGAATCAGTCTGTTTGTACTTTCTATTTCTTCCTAATTCAGTCTTGGGGGATTATACTCTTTTAGGCGTTTGCCTTTTTCTTCTAGGTTTTCCATTTTATAGGCATATAATTGTTTGTAACAACCTCTCATGTGGTGTTGGTTGTAACTTCTCCTCTCTAAATTCACTTATTTAAGCCCTCTCTCTATTTTTATTGATAAGCCTGGCTAAAAGGTTATCAATTTCATTTATTTTTTTAAAGAAGCAGCTCTTAGTTTCAATGATCTTTTCTGCTCTTTTTTTAGACATTTATTTCTGCTCTGATCTTAATCATTTCTTTCCTTCTACTAACTTTGGGTTTCTTTGTTTTTCTTTTTTTAGTCCCTTTAGGTGTAAGATTATGTTGTTTTCTTGATTTTTCTTCTTTCCTGATGTAGGCTTGTGTTGCTATGAACTCCCCTCTTAGAAATGCTTTTTCTCTGTCCCATAGATTTTGGATCCTGTGTTTTTGTTTTCATTTGTCTACAGGTATTTTTTTTTTTTTAATTTCCTCTTTGATCTCTTCAGTAATCCATTGGGGTTGTTTAGTAGCATGTTGTTTAGACTCCATGTGTTTGTGTTTTGTGCAGTGTTTTTTTTTTCTTATAGGTAGTTCTAGTCTCATGGTATTGTGTTCAGAAAAGATGCTTGGTATGATTTTAATCTTTTTAAGTTTTCTGAGACTTGTTTTGTGGTTTAGAATGTGATCTATCCTAGAAAATATCCCATGTGCACTTGAATATGTATATTCTGCTGCTTTTGGATGAACTGTTCTATAGATAGCTATTAAGTCTATTTGATCTGATGTATCATTTGAGACCAATGTTTTCCTACTGATTTTCTGGCTGGATGATATGTCAATTTATGTAAATGGGGTGTTAAAGTCCCCTATTATTATTGTGTAATTGTTAATTTATTTTTTTATATTTATTAATATTTGCTTTATGTATTTAGGTGTTCCTGTTTTGAGTGCACATAGATTTACAATTGTTATATCTTCTATTTTATTATTATGTAATGTCATTCTTTGTCTCATCTTACAGTCTTTGTTTTAAAGTCTATTTTGTCTGATATAAATGTTGTTACCCCAGTTTTCTTTTGATTTCCATTTACGGGGAATACCTTTTCCCATCCCTTCACTTTCAGTCTGTGTGTGTCTTTAGATCAGAAGTGAGTCTCTAGCAGGCAGCATATATATGGGTCTTGGTATTGTATCCAATCAGCCACTCTGTATTTGGATCATTTAATTCATTTATATTTAAAATAATTATTAAAAGTATGTACTTATTGCCATTTTGTTCTTTTTCTTTTTTTCCCTTTCTTCCTTTGCTCTCTTCCCTTATGATTTGATGACTATCTTTAGTGTCATGTTTGGGTACCTTTCTCTTCTTTATGTGTATATCTATTATAGATTTTTGGATTGTGGTTACCATACTTTTTATATATAACAACCTAAATAATAATTTTTAGTTGATGGTCTCTTATTTTCCAACACGTTTTAACACCCTGAATGTTTATTCCCTCCTCCCACATTTAATGTTTTTAATATCATATTTTACATCCTTCTTGTTTTGTGTATTTCTTAACTACTTATTGAGGATATAGATTGTTTTACTTCTTTTGTCTTTTAACCTTCCTAGTAGCTTTATAAGTGTTGCTCTACTATTGTCATTGTATATTTGCATTTGCATTGAGATTTTTCATTTTGTAATTTTCATATTTACAGTCATTGCCTTTTCTTTTTCACTTAGAGAAGTCCGTTTCACATTTCTTGTAGAGCCAGTTTAGTGGTGCTCAACTCTTAGGTTTTGCTTGTCTGTAAAACTCTTTATCTTTCCTTCAAATCTGAATGATATCCTTGCTGGGTAGAGTTGGTTGGAAGTTGTAGCCTTTAATCACTTTAACAATATAATTTCTCATCCTTATGGCCTACAAAGTTTCTGCTGAGAAATCAACTTACAACCTCAAGGGAGTTTGTTTGTATGAAACTAGTTGCCTTTCTCTTACTACTTTTAAGATTCTTTCATTATCTTTCATTTTTGCCATTTCAGTTAGAACATGTCTTGGTATGAACCTCTTTGGAGTTATCTTGTTTGGGACTTTCTGTGCTTCTTGGACCTGAATGTTTGCTTCTATTCCCAGGTGAGGAAAGTTTTCAGCTATTATTTGTTCAAATAAGTTCTCTGCCCCTATTTCTCTCTCTATTTTTTTTTTTTTTCTGGGACTTCTATAATGTAATTGTTAGTATGCCTGGTGGTGTCCTATTGGTCTCTTAAACTATCCTCATTTCTTTTAATTATTTTTTTTCTTTTTTTCTGTTCAGTTTGGGTGATTTTCACTACTCTGTCTTTCAATGACTGATCTGTTTTTCTTATCTACTCTTGATTCCTTCTAGTGTAGGTTTTATTTTATTTTACAGCTGTGTTTGGTTCTTCTTTATATTTTCTACTCTTTGTTGAACTTCTCACTGTGTTCATCCTTTCTTCTCCCAAATTCATTGGGCATCTTGATTATCATAACCTTGAGCCTTTACTGGGCAGATTGTTTATTCTACTTCATTTAGTTCTTTTTATGAGGTTTTGTGTTATTTATTTGTTTAGAACATATTTCTCTCTCTCCTTATTTTACCTAATTCTTTGTGTTTATCTCTATGTATTAGGTATTTTGGCTATGTTTACCAATCTTGGAGAAATGATCTTATGTAGGAGTCATCCTATGAGGCCCAGCAGCATGCTTCCCTCTGGTTGCTAGAGTCATATGCTCTATGACTGCCCCCTATGTGGGCTGTGTATCCCCTTCTGTTGTGGTGGGTCAAGAACTTGGGGCTTGTTGATAGATGGGACTAGATTCCAGCCCATTTGGCTGTGAGGCTCTGCCTCATTTCATGTTTGCAGGGCCACTGGAGGACAGGGCCAGGTCCCTACACAGCTGGCTGTGTGGATCCAGGGCTGCAGGTCTGGTGCTAGCCCTTTGTTGGGCGGGGCTGTGTCCTCATCCAGCTGGCTATATGAACTGGGGATGGGGGGTTGGCACGTGGCTGGTGTTGGTCACTCATTGGTGGGGCCATGCCCCTGCATGGCTGGCTCTGTGGAACAAAAGGTCAGAGGGACACAGGGCTGGTGCTGATCCACTGGTGGGGAGGTAAGCCCTTGACACTGACAGTGTAGTGGGAGGATTCCAAAATGTTGCCTGCTAGAGCTTGTGTTCACATGATAGAATGACTCTCAAAAATGGCTGCTAACAGTATCTCCATCTCCTGTGGGTGTCCCAGTTTGCCTCCTGCCTCTCTGGGAGACTCTGCAAGATCAGCAAGTGGGTCTGACTCAGGTTTCTCAAACTATAGTCTCTATGCTGAGACTCAGAGTGTGTGAGATTTTGTGCATACACTTGAAGAGCAAAATCTCTGTTCTCACAGCCCTCTGGGTCTCCCGTTTGCAAGCCCTGCTGGTTTTCAAAGTCAGACTCTCTAGGGGCTCATACGCCAAGTGCAGGATGTCTGGGCGGGGGAACTCAATATGTGGTTTTACCTCTTGCTCTTTGGGGAGAACCTCTGCAGTTGTGATACTCCTGTGTGTGGGTCACTGACAAGGTGGGTCTGGGTCTTGACCATACTACATCTCCACCCCTCCTACCTTTCTCCTTTTGGTTCCTTCTTTATGTTTTTAAGTGTGGAAAACCTTTTCTGCTAGTCTTCAGATAGTTTCCATGGTTAGTTTCTCTGTATTTGTAATTTTGAGGTGTCTGTGGAGGAGTTCAAGTTCTTCCTTCTCTGCCATTTTGGCCACACCTTTGACAAAACTATTTTAGAAACAGTTATGGCAAATGCATAAGACTACTGAACAACTGCTTTTTAGATGTTTTCCTTCCTTCTCCAACTAATCCTGAGAGTAAATGGGATATAAAGAAATAAGACTCATAATCATGGCAAAAAGTCAAACTTCATTGGTATCTTAAAGAATGTCATTCACAGAATAATATAGAATTTCAGAGAGGCTTAAGTAACAACGTAGTTAGTAGGATTGGAGGATAGGTAAATTGAATCACATTAGGAGTAAGGATTAAGTGCTCATATAGAGCTTAGGTGAACATGAAAACAGTGGGCATAGGGAAGAATTGACAACTCACAGAAGGGGTAAGTCAGAATAGATGGGAAGAGACTAAATCTTGCATCAGTTATCACATTCTAGTATAATATTTGCTTGTTTCCTTATTTATCTGTCCACCCTGATAGATTTCAAGCTCTTGAAGAGCAGGAATAATTGTAGTATCTTTAAGAGCACAAAATATAATGCATATATGCATATGTTTTGAATTTGGTTATCATTGTTGTTTTTTTTTTTTTTTTGAATTCTTATCATATTAATTATAGTAGTGTTAAGTTCCTAGTCTGAACATTGCAAAGTTTCTGCCATATCTGAGTCTGATTTTGGTACTTTCTTTGTCTCTTCAAACTGTGTTGTCTTTTAACATGTCTTGTAGTTTTATAGTTATAATCACACATAGAGTGCTGGATAAAAATAACTGAGATAAACAGGTGTTTAGTATGAGACTTTATTTTTGTCTAACTAGGAGTCAGGCCATGTTTACTGTTTGCTCTGGCTATGGGTGCCAGAGGCTAAAATGTCTGCTGATTTCCTTGTTTTGTCTCCTCTGTAATCACTGGGTTTCCTTAGAGACTTCTTCTTAAATCAATCTGAGCTGTGCAGTCCTTTCCATTGTAGTCCCTGTTACTGTAAGGGAGCCCTATTGATGTGGGTGGAGTGGAAGAGAAGGGTCTCAGTCCCTTAAGGAGCCTGTGCCTCACCTCTGGGCTGTGAGCTTCACATGTGCTTCTCAACCTCCCCCTCTCTTAGGTGTGACAAGAAAGCTTCAGGAGGCTGGAGTTGGGAATATTGATTAATCACTCTGGCAAAAGTTTCCTTTGGGGTCAGGCCTTGTTAAGGAGAATAGAATGCGCTGGAAGTACTTTGGAACAGCTATTCTTCCCCTGCTGTTGGAAGCACAAAGGGAGTTTTCTCATATATTTACCGTGAGAACCTGGTGGAATTCCTGGAGATAAAATTTAATGAAAGTACAGGGGATTCCCTAAGATCTCCCCCACTGCCCCGGAGTGTTTAACTCTCAAGCTTGTACACAGTAGGCCTCCAGCACTTTGTCAACTACAGTTTGTTTTCCTACCGTGGCACTGGCTCCAACAATGGTATCTGCTCTGCTGTGATTCTCTGTTTCTGTCTTACTGTCTGTCCAGTTCTGGGGGGAGGAGTTTGCGCTGTGACCTCAGTTGTATCACAAATCGAAGAAAAGTTGTTGTTTTTGTTTTATCCAGCTTTTTATTTTATGAAGAAGGGAGTGATGACTTCTAAGCTTCTTATACACTGAACCAGAAACCAGAAGTCTTGTGATTGTTTTAAGAATAAAAAAACCTATGAGTATATTTAATAAGGAAATAGATGAATTTTCCTTCATTCATGAAATTCAATATGCCTTTAAAAAAACTGATTTCCTTATTCTAATTAGGCTTCTCAGGTATCTCACCTTGAATGATTATTCTATTTCCCAGAGTTGCTTGAGGTCTTCATGGAATTGCTTAAAAGATACCAAATTAGCTGACAATCAGATTTTTCATAACATGTAGAAAATTTTAAAAAAATTATAAATTATCTTGTACACAGAAGTATAACAGCTGGTATAATAGCACATGTAATCTGTTAAAATATATCAAATTATTGGGAATATGCAAGCGTTGAATTTCTGATTATAACTTGAAACAGCAAAACTCAATACAAATCATCAAGCCTCTGACTGAAATAACTTGTAGCAATTCTCTTCACATTAAGTCTATTTATGTTAACTTCAACTTCCCTCCAAAATCATCATTCTTCAAGCAGATCTTTGGAAAGATGCAACATTTTTTCTATATTTCTTCTATTTAAGCTATTTTTAGAGTTCTCACTAACTACATTGTCATATAAAAATGTTAACTCAGCTGCATGTTTATGAGATTAGAGAAAATTAATATAGCTACATTTAATATTAATATTCCTACAATGATTCTTTGATAATGAAGAGTAACTTAAGGAGTGAACATCATCTGCTATTTTTTCTTTATTTCTGAGAATTAATATTTGGTGCATAATATTAAAGACCTAAACTCTCAGATTTTCTTAATGTTTTGAGCTGTGACAATCTCTGACAATTTGATAATTTTTGCAGATTATTCTTTTTAGCAGATCTGATTGTGAAAGTGAATCAAAGCACTAAAGTACTTACATTATTCTGAAATTCAAATGCTCTGTAAAAGAATTTAAGTGACAGACACAATTTATTGAGTGTCCTAGACTTGCTTGCTAAAAAATTCAAGTCAAATGATCTCCTTCTTTTTAATTTGATCAGCACTGCTCTTTTCTTCCTCAGTAAATGAATTTCTACCAAGCAAGATAGATCCATACATGAACTGGTGACTGTCATTGGGTCATGCTTATTATATTTTACAGAATGATAGCAGTCAATAAAAGTGTTAATTTCATTCTTTAAATTAAAACACAGATCTTTATGTAGTGTAGAAGCTGGATTCTATTAAAAATGGAAAAAAAAGGAAAAACCATTTTCTGAATGAGAAAATACGCTCTGAATTCTACAGCAATACAGTCTATTTGCAATATCTGGTTTTTAAATGTCACCTTCAAAATAGACCTAAGAACAAGGCACAGGATAGCAAGACAGACCTTTGGGTTTTATCTTTGTTTATGGTTCTGGTGTTTATTTTATCATGATATAAAGTGATCAATGTTGTTAATAAATATTTACAAGTATTTGCTGTGTTCAAGATGCCGTGACTCATCCTATTAAATAATTAAAGTTTATTGTCTCTGTATATAAAGTACATAAGCAAAGGCATAATTCTTAGATAAACTCAATAATTCCTTTTTTAAAGAAGGATGTTGTATTGCTTTTGACATTTATCCATATTTGAGATCAGGTTATTGATATTTTAGATCAAACACATCCCTTGGACACTCACCATAGCAAAGTACTTGTAAATCATATGAAGAAAAACATGAACACGTACTGTTCTTATATTCAAAGTAAAGAAAAGGGGGCAGGTCCATAAGCAAACGAATGCACAGAAAAACAGCAACAAAGCTCCCTTTAAGGCAAAATTTGATGCTTTG
This sequence comes from Balaenoptera physalus, assembly GCF_965194825.1. Classification (NCBI taxonomy): domain Eukaryota; kingdom Metazoa; phylum Chordata; class Mammalia; order Artiodactyla; family Balaenopteridae; genus Balaenoptera; species Balaenoptera physalus. The sequence goes on from NC_138888.1 coordinate 106,573,574, forward strand.
CTTTAAGATATTTTGAGCATATTTTGTGTGCAGAGCACTGTGCTAGACCCTCAAAATAATGTAAAACTTCATTAGTTTCAATTTCTCACCAAAGAGAGCTTTCAGCTGAGTGGAATAGACAGGTGCATATGGGATAATAAGAAAGACAGCAATGGGTTTATGCAGGAAACTGTTTGACAAGGGAAAGGAAGACATTATCGAGGGCACTGTTTGTGGTTCTAATATTAAAAGGAATGAGGCAGTTGTCAAACCTGAGTAAAGTACTCATTAGAAGAGCTTTCTCAAGGGATGAAGATTAAGGTTTCCCTGCAAGGGTTAGAAAGGAATCTCTAAAAGTGCCAAGACTTCCTCTGCTTACCTAGGTTGGAAGCCCACCCAGAGGGATTGCTCAGCACTGCTAATGAAAACACTGTGTGCAGTAGTTAGAACAAAGGCTTATCTGCTTAGGACCAGTTTCACCACAAGCATCTCATCCCTGTTTGAATGTATTCTAAGCATTCTAACCAACACAGTAACAATCTTTTGTAATCCAAGGGTTGTGATGATATTGGAGAAGGAAGAAAGGTACAAATTTAAATGAAACTTAACAACCAAAGAGGAAGTCCTCTGTATAATGTAAATATAGTTTATAATGGGCAAATATAGTTTAATATTTTCATATGTACACTATTGAAAATAAGAATTTTTCTCGCATTTTATATAATAGATCTATGGCACAGTTATGAGGTACAACCCAAATGTCTTAGAACAGTGGTTTTTATTGGTAAATGAAGTGTAGTAAAACTGTGACTACCCCCTAGAGCTATTTAAATATCATGGGTAATAGTTACTCTCCTCTCATCTTTATGCATCTATTTCTTGTATAAACAGGGCTAGTGGATTAATGTTCATATTTGATAGAAACTTAGACTATTCTTGGTGTTATATATTACCTCAAAGGAGAATGGGCTTAACATTTTAGACCTCAGTTAGATAGAAAGTTCTGTGAGCCTCAGTTTCCAAATCTATAGCATGAAGGTATAGATGATGAGTTGACTGCTGAATCATACGTAAGATAACATTGTTAGTACATTGGAAAGTTGGGAACAGAATGTTAAATGCTCACACTTATAAGCTGGTGATTTTTCCTCTACGACTTACCTTTTATTCATTTATTATTAAGATAAATATCTTTATGTCATATTGGTAGGGGTAGGGGCAGAAGATATTATTGAATCACTTTCCAAAACAATAGCATAAGCTGGATTCCAAAACCCATTCCATAGCCTCCCCTACCATTGACATCCCCCACTAAAGGGATACATTTGCTACAAATGATGAACAACATTATCACCCAAGGTCCATAGTTTACATTAGGGTTCACTCTCGGTGTTTGCATTCTATGGGTTATGACAAATAAATAATGACAAGTATCTACCATTATAGTATCATAGAGAGTATTTTCACTGCCCTAAAAATCCTCCGTGATCCTCCTATTTATCCTTCTCTCCCCTCTATCTCCTGGCAATCACTGATCTTTTTACAGTCTCTTTAGTTTTGCTTTTTCCAGAATGTCATACAGTTGGAATCATGCTAAGTCTTTTCAGACTGGCTTCTTTCACTTAACAATATGCATTTAAGTTTATTCCATGTCTTTTTATGGCTTGATAGCTTATTTCTTTTTAGTGCTGAATATTCCATAGCCTGGATGTACCGCACTTTATCCATTCACCTGCTGAAGGACATCTTGGTTTCTTGCAAGTTTTAGCAATTATGAATAAACCTGTTACAAACATCTGTATGCAGGTTTTAGTGCATTCATAAATTTTCAGTTAATTGTATAAACACCAGGGAATGGGCCATTGCAGGATCTTATGGTAAAATTTATTAAGTTACCTAAGAAACTGCCAAACTGAATTTTAAAGTGTAGTACCATTTTGAATTTCATACGCACTTAGGTAGCATTTTATAATTTGTTTTCATATCAATTGCCAGACTGTAATCCAACAGATCCATCATTTGTGTGGCTATATGTTTAATGTGTGATCACACTATCCCCCTTACCCTCCTCTTCCCTCTTCTCTTCTTCACTCTACTCTGCTTCTCTCCCTTCCAATAAGCTTCATGTGAACAAGAAATATGTGCATCTAGTTTTCTTCTATTCTCCAAGCTGATGCCACATAATAGATTCTGAATAAGTCTTTGTTTATCAAATGAACAATAATATGGATGAGACTATAAATGGTTTGGGTTTAATTAATCATACTATAAATTTGCAGTCCAGAGGCTATTGGGTGCAATGATATACACAATTAAATATATCATGAATTCCTTTCTGCCATAATGGTTAAGTGATTTAAAGTATCACTTGAGCCATAAGCTACCATGAGAAGTAGTTATTATTTGTGAAGCATTAACTATTTGGCAGGCTAAATGTTTTAGATGCATACCTCATTTAATGTTTAAAACAAACTCGTGACATAAGAATCATTATTCTCCTTATTGTGCAGATGAGGAAACAGATTCAGAGTTTGAAACACTTATCCAGAGGTGGAAAATGTTAGAATTTCATTTTTCCATTAAATCCAAATGTTATACTCATAAACACTAGGTCAGAAAGATTTTATTCTGCATTCAACTCGAGTTCTGGATCTTTTCACTCTGAGCTATGCTCAAATTTCTCTTGTCAAAAAGTCTACACTTAAAAGGACTTAACTCATATCATTCCTACAAAAATTTTCTTATGTTTTTGCACCAAAATTTCTTATTTCACGTGGTTCTTATGTTCTAACAAATAGAACTGTGCATTTTACATCTGCCAGTTGATTCTATAAGTAATTAAATGCAGGCTAGGCAGCAGGAGGAAATGTGATAACTCACATCTACTGCATTTCTTTGATGATAAAAACCAATCTCTCTGTTTCCCTGGTCTTTCTGGCATTGCCACTGAGAAACAGCAGGATTTTAGTGCTTCCCTTGTGGCCTGGGAGTCTTTTTTTATTCATACTCAATGCACCTGGTTTAGCATTTTTCCCTTAATTAAAAATAAATGAAACTAAGAAAAAAGTGGCTCTATAGGGAAGAATAAGACCTGTTGCTCCTCCTTCTCCCTGTGGCACAGGGGTTCAGCTCATCATACTTTGTTTGTAACATTTGGTTTATTTTAGGTGTTAGATGCTATCCTTGTAACATAGTGCTTGATTTGTTTTGTCTTACTTTGTGTAACTGTTTTCATGTCATTAGCACTTGCATTTCCTAAGTAAAGGGAGGATTGTATACATAGGCTCAGAACTTGAAGATCAGCTTCAAAACATTCTAACTGTAAGCCTAACTCATTGAAGAGAGAAAGATAACATGTCTTGCCAAAGTATGATATAGAAAATAGGTTTGGTAGTGTTAAGAAGGCATCCTGTTTAATGTTTTAAAATGAAGAATTCACCTTTATGTTCTAAAGGTAAAGAAAAGTGTAAAATTATCAGTGTTTTGACAAATCGTTGATGTGTGTCATGCACACAACTGTGGCTGTTTTGGTTGGTGTAGAAGAGCATCCCAATGAAAGAAAAAGATAAATAAATGATGTTTATCAGCTAACATGTTTTGATAGAGTTACATATATATGGTTCTATAGATGTCAGAATAAAGATATGACTGGGATATGTGGAAGCTGTCCCACAGAGAACAGGTAAGGAAGGTTGCAAGTTATTTACAAGCAATGTACATGGAAGGGTGTATTATTTAAAAACAAAACTTATTACACATATTTTAGTACTTCTTTAAGACTTGATTTACAGAATTACTTGAGATGTGATTTAAGGAATTCAAACAAGTAAAGAAGAGATAAAACATGAATAGAAATAAGTATAACACAGCTTAGAAAGAGATGAGTGGCCTAAGGTGTAAACAATTAAAGGATTGTAGGGATCAGAGAATGAAGACATTATTTCTATTGCAGGAATTAGTAAATGAATCATGAAATGAGTGTCTTTCCTCATGGACAATAATTGAACACTCTGTAACTGAGGAAAGATACCCTAAATTGCATAGGCATATGGTGGTAAGAAAACTTTCTACTTGCCAGCTCTCAAATGACCATTGGAGAATCCTGGTTGTTTACACTGGTGAATCTATAGTGTCTGCTAGTTTCATCTATTCTTCCTGAAACAGTAGGCTAGTCCAGGGCATTTGACTTCTGAGATATTTTAGTGGCTCTTTCTTGTACGTACTCAGGGCTCTGAATCAGATATCAGATCCTAGGATTGGTGATTCATAGACAGTGGCCTCAGAGAAATCTTTAACATGTTTGATTTCAATCTGGGGTGGGGGGATTTGGAAGCCACAATTTAGAGGAGGCTATTGGCATTAGGAACCCAGAGATTTCATCGTATCAATCATACTGATAATTTGCACCTGTAATAATTATGATGGTTATTAAATGATTCTGATATGATGGCTGACAGAGTAGATTCTCAATATTGCTGTGTTGAATTATATCAAATCAAGTACAAATTATTTAAATTTAAATTAAATACAATGGTATTTCCAACATGAGCTCTGCCACAAACAAGCCTATAACTTTAAAATTCAAACTACTTCAGCTTTCTAAGCCCAATAAGTATAGTTAACTAGCACCTCTTTGATTAGGATCACAGAGATGAAAAATAATTGCATATAACTGAATTCATCCATTGTGGAAAGTTGATAAAATACCATTCGCTTAAAATTTGAAGGTACCCCATTTATGTGCATCTTCTATCAAAATATAATATGATAATTATTGTATGGATTGTTTTATTTCTAAAAATTGATCTGGACTTTTAGGGTTTTTTTATGTGAAAACAGTAGAAAAGTATTCAGAGCAAATTTATTACAAAGGTAGTTTTAATCCAATCTTTCTATAACTCCAAAAAATTTTTTTAAAAATTATGTTTTTTATGTACAGGTGTATTTACCAGTACAGAAAAAGGGGGATAATGTTTAAATATCTTCATTATAAATATATTAGAAATATATTATTTATGTACTTGCCCTGAGTAATTTGTATGTATAATTAACTTTCAAATATGTATCTTATTTCTCAAATTGTTCTTTCATTAATTAAAATGTGGTTCTCAAATTATAGACCCATCGTACTCCACAGGCTTTTTTGTCACCTGTGAATTTCAATGAAAACTAAGTAATATGAAGATCTTTTCCTAAGACTCCAGTTCAGCATTTCTAATCAATTTGAGTTGACTAGATCAAAGGCTCTTGGTCTCCAACTCATTAGAAATATTACTCTCTTCTTTCAACCCAATGTGAAGCAGCCTCACTTAGCCCGAGACCACAGTCTCCCCAAGAGCGCCCTTTACTAACCTATATCTCACAAACAGAGCCAGACACTTAAGGACTATTTTGGTTCTTAAAAAGCTATATACCATTGGGAGTTCAAAATATGTCAAACGATAATCACAATATGATGGGTAATAGACACAGTTAAGGTCTGCACAATATTTCATGAAAGCACAGTAGTGATGTACAGTGGACTTTTGAACAACATGTGTTTAAACTACACGCATGGATCCACTTACACAGGGAGTTTTTTTTTTTTTTTTCAATAGTAGATTCTACAGCACTACATGCTCTTCAGTTGGTTGGATCAGAGGATGCAGAAACCCTGATACAGAGAAACCAATAAGTTATAAGCAGATTTTTGGCTGTGTGGAGGGTCAGTACCTCTAACCCCCACGTTGTTCAAGGGTGAACTGTATTTTTTAAAAATGGAGGAACACAGAAGAGAATACTGAGAGAATACTTATACTGAACTGAACCAAAAAAGTTGGGTACCTAGATTACCTGGGTTCAAGGTGGGAATATGTGGTAGAAGTGGGATTCAGGAAGGAAAACAACATATGTGAAATAGGAATTAGCCTAGCATATGTGAAAAAGTGGTAAGAAATGATAATAAGTTTTGAGAAATGGCCAGTGGCTTTGTGTGCTATGCTAAATCATTTTTGTTTTTTCCTAGGAAGAGTGGTAAACCACTGATGATTTTCTATGTTGAGGAATGACCTGGTCAGATTTTATTTTAAAAGATAACCCTGGCACACATTCCACCAGCACAAGAGACAATGGGACTGTCCTTCCATCAGCTGTATCCCCATCTAGGACTCACTAAGCACCCATAAAACTCACTCAGGGCTCTATTTTTATCAGTACCCAAAGCCCAGGAATTACCTCATACAACTTAAGTGTGGTGTAGGGGATGTTGCTAAGTGACTTTGATCTTATTTAACTTCCCAGTTCTTAAAATCAAAGAATTTATCCGTTCTTCCTAGCACAACTTTGTTTAGTAGCATTGAGTATTCCTTAACAAGAGACGCTGGAAAAGGGAGAAATTGTTTTTCTCAAGTGTAGAAGACACAAAGGGAAAGTGGAATAGTACCAGCTGTACTTTTTCACCTGTCGCCTCTGGTCTCAAGACAGACTATTCACATGAACTGCGTCCTTATTTCTCAGAGGAAACTTAACCCCCCTTGTAAGTCAAGATTGGCATCTATTGGACTCTCATATTTGATGGCTTGCATTTATTGTCACATATGGCATGTGAAAGGTCACTTGTGTTTCAAACATCAATTACGCAAGGTGCAGGTGGAAATATACTGATATTTTGCAAAGTCAACTATTTAATGTATAGAGACAATTTTGTAAGTATTGTTTATATATTCATTCAACGAACACTCATTGGCTAACGTCCAACCAACAGTGTGCTGAGTAGAGCTCAGAATGGAACATACATAGGCGTCTACCTAGTGGTGCTTGTAGCATACCAGACAAGACACAGCAATCAAGGTAATAGACAACTGAAAATAAAATTCAAACTGTACTTAGTGTTCTGGAAGAAAAGAAAATGTTGCAGTGAGAGAAAAATAATGCAGGTGATAGAGAAGATCTCTCTAAGGGGGGACACAAATTAAGACCTGAGGATGAGAAGAAATCATCCAAGGGAAGAGTGAGAGTTGAACATGCTGTCAGGGGTATGGACACATACACAGGTCATAAGGAGGAAAAGGCTTTGTCCCACATGCGGTGGTGAAAACAGATGCTGTGAGTTGAGCACAGTAGGTCCGGTGGGAACAAGGGAGAAGATAGGTCTGCAGAAACAGGCAGAGCCAGATTACATAGTGAGTCAAAAAGAATGGCAAATTATTTGGATTTTCTTCAAATATATAGTGGAAATATATTTAAAAATTTTTAATAGGGGAGTGATGTGATCTTATTCAGATGTTTAAAATATCCTTCCTATTCTGTGAAGAAGGGTCTGGAAGGAGGTTAGAAGTATGAGTGAAGCTAGGCCATTGCAATTATTGCATGAATTATTATTATTCCATAGGCTTGACCTATGGTTGTTGCAAAGCAAATTGAGAGAAAAAACTATATTTAAAATATACTGTAGAAGAATTAGCAAGACATGGCATTAAGTAGACGTGTTAGATAGAAACCAGAGATAGCTTGAGCAATCGAGCAGAGAGGATCGTTATAGGAATGTGTTAGAACAAGCAGTTCATCACTGTAATACTGTATGTGTTAAATATTAGGTCCCCATGAGGTATTTAACTAGTGATGCTAAATAAGTCATTGGTTATAAAAGAATATACTGCAAGAGGTGTGAGGTGGAGATATAGTTTGGGGACTCATGAATATACAGATATCTTTGTGGTTTTTTGAATAGATGAAAATGCTTCTGGGAAAAATGTAGAAAAAAATGGATAAAAGATTGAAGATAAAGCTCCAAGGAATTCTAAATTAAAGACCATAATGAAGAGAAGAAGCCAAGGGAGGAGACAGGAGTAGGGAGAGAGGTAGGAAGTATGGGAGAAACCAAACATTTCAGAAGATAGTGGTTGATTCTGTTAAATATTGTTGAGGATTTGAATAAAATGAATACCCCAAATCGTGCTTTGAATTGAACAGCATGGTTGTATTTCTGGAAATTTACATGAATATTTTTAGTGACATGATGACATGACACCTGGATTAGAATGGCTGGAAGAAAGAATGGAATGTGTGAGAAATCTGGCCAATACATCTCTCAAAATGTGTGTCTAGAAAGGGGAAAAAGAAACGGGAAAGTAGCTAGACAAAAATGTCTCTTCAAAAAATGTTATCTTTTAGATTTTTCCCACAAATGTTTACTAACTCCCAAATATGTAACTATGTGCTAGCCCTGGCCTTTCAGGGGAAAGTGGAACAAACATAGCCAGCTGCCTAGAGGTATGTTTAGTTTACTGATAAAGACATGTAAGTCAAGTTGGCACACAAACAGTCATATAATTAACAGTTCTGATTATTGGCATGGACCCTACATATTGACTTTATGTAGGAAATTCTAGAAAAGCTACAAATAAAAATACTTATCCCAATTGTATAAGCACAAAATTATGTCAATATTACATATTTTACACCAAAGTATTCTTAACGTTTGATCTCTGATCATTTATATATATATATATATATATATATATATATATATTTTTTTTTTTTTAATTACTATGGGTGAATTATATCAATCTTCAGAATATCATTCCTGCTTTCAGGTTGACGTCCACATTACCTTTCATCTCCCCATCAAGTTAGATAACTGCCTACAGAAAGCTGCCTGTATCCTCTATAGGACAGCAACACTGAATCAATTAGTGTCTTAACCAGAAAAAAACAGAAACCACCTCCAGCATTTATAATAGAAGGAAATGGTTACAGAGGTGAGGGAAGAGCTGGGATCCAACCAAAAGTTAGTGAGGCAAGTGGAGATTAGCCACTGCAGGAAACCACTGCAGGCAGGCTGGAAGGGGGAAGTGTTCACCGCACAGGGCATCTGGAGGATGCAGGCATGGGAGCGAAGGAGCAAGGATGCAGTCTGGGACACCGCTTGAATCGTTGGGCGTGAGGGGAGGGGGCGGAGATTTCTACATTTGGCTCCCCCCTCACCCTCTCCTGAGACCCTAGTGCTTCCCATTGGTGGAAGCCAGCTAATGAGGAACCCAGGAAGTGCAGCCTGCAGGGGGCAGGATTCCTAGCAAAGCCTGAGAGCGGAGTGGGGAGGAGGGGATCTGAGGGCACAAAGGTCCAGGACTGACTCAAACAAAAATTACAAACCCCGCCACCTGGTGGTGCCAACATCCCTAACATGCCGACTGCCTGGTCTCCAAGACTGGAGAGGACCCAACGTCTTGGTGTTTACTGTGTTGAGGTTGGTGGGACAATGCGTTAGTTTTCCATTGCTGCAGAACAAATTACTACAAATTCAACAGCTTAAGACACCCCCATTTATCAGCTGTAGTTCTGTAGGTCAGGAGTCGGCCTGAGATCAATGGGTCAGCTGGGCAACATTCTCCTCTGAAGATTGTGTGAAAATCTACTTCCAGGCTCATTTCTGCCAATGTCAGCATTCAGTTCCGTGGCCAGGCTGGCTGCAGCTGGAAGCTGCTCTCAACTCCTAGAGGCCACTTGAATTTCTTGCCATGTGGCTCCCTCTGCCTTTAAACCAGCAACAATGCTCAAATCCTTGTCATACTTCAAATCCCTGGCTTCCTCCTCTGTGACCAGCCAGAGAAAACTCTGCTTTTAAAAGGTTTATGTAATCTCCCTTTCTTAAGGTCAACTGTACCATGTAAGTCACCTAGGCTGATCATGTGGTGAAACCCATCATGTATTATGCAGGGTCTATACACTGGTGGGTGGGAGGGTTGGGTGGGCAGGAAAGCTTGAGGGTCATTTTAGAACATAGCATTCTGCCTACCATAGACAGGATAGTAAAAAGTTTCAGTTTGTAATCCCCTCTCCCCTTATCTAACTAACAAGTTATGGGAAAAGTATACTATCTAGATGTGAACTATCGGTTATTGGTCTTGTGACTGTACCGTGGTTTGTAACTTGTGACCTGAGAATTTTAAGTAGTAAATTGATGCAGTGAAATTTTTATAGAATTGGAAATGAGGTAAACGATGCAAAAGTTTGCCAAAAAGCGGAGATTGTTTAAAGAGAACCAAGTTTAGTGAATCTTTGCTAATGCAACAGGACAGTTGCAATGAGCATAAATTGAAAGTTTCACTGTAAACAAACCTAGGAAAAGCTTATTGTTTTTTAGAACTGTAATTGATGGGGCAACTAGACCTATACTTTGAGACTGATTTGCTTGGTTACTTTATCTTGGTTCCTCTGCTTGATGTTTTCTTTATAATTCTACAAGGAACAACCATACCATGAATTTGGCACACCAATGATCTGAATTGTTTCTTCTAATTATCTAAAAGATATTTCATTTTAAAAAGGCAAATATTACCCAGAGAAAATTTTCAAAGAGCACCAAGCTACAAGTGAGTAGATCCAATGTTCTAGTCTGGGAAAATTAGTATATATAAGCAGGCTGCCATCATGGCTTTGTGACCTGTGAGTTGGAGAAACCCTGCCACTAGAAGACCCTGCCTCCATCACACACACACACACACACACACACACACACACAGTCCAATGTTCTGCTGTTGTTGACTTGAATATTTAATCATTTCTCAACAAGGGGTTTTATGTTTTTATTTGCACTGGCCTCCACAAATTATGTACACAGTTTGCTATATAAACAAACAATGACATATTAATAATGTATATTTCAATGGGGTTGGACAAATTCAAGCTTTCAATTATTTTAGTAAATTTTAAAGAGTAAATTTGGCCCACCATTTCTGATGAAAGTAGATTAGTCCACAGAATTAAATTGATAAAAAACTGATGAGACCACTGGGATCCTTGTTGTTGTTTGCTGTATTACATACTCATCATTTCAAGTAGAAAATAAGGACGAAGTACAATATTACCTTGTCAAATGTGACCGTCCGTAGAATGAAAAATGATCTGCTGGGTTGTAAACTCATTTCAGTGAGAGACACTGTTTTGCCCAGATCTTAAAACATTGTTGGTGATCATTAAATTTAATTGATAGTGGTGTTTGTTAAACAGGCTGAGTAGAAGAACGTTTTAATTTTTTATCTAAAATAATCAGCTATAGGGTAGAACTGTTCATAACAAGTGTTGAAGTTGTAACAAGAGGCAAAATTATGATTGTGAGTGTGGGTTCAAGCTCCTCATTTCCTACATATGAATCCCAGCTCTGCCATTCTCTAGCTTTATAACTAGAGAATTAGGGAGAAGGGCTATGGTATCTTTTACATCATACTTTCTTAATTAACAGAAATGATTTAAGGGTGATTCTCCCTCAAGAAAGACTCATATTTCCAGTTTACTACTCTATCTCCATATTTGGATAGCTAATAAACTTCTCATATTTAAAGTATTTAAATAGAAATCTGGATCCACCTCCATCCCCTAAGTGGTCTCCACCAGTGTTCTTCAAATTAGTGAGTGACACCTCTACTCATCCATTAACAGGAACAAAAATCTAGGAATCATTTATTAACCTTCTCTTCTCACTCCAGACATCAATCTACCAACATATCTCATAGGCTCTGTCTCCCAAGTATCTCCTGAAAGTACCCTTACTCTGTCTACCACTACTTTCACTCCAGGCTAATCTATTTCTGTCTCTCACCAAGGCTACTGCCAGCTTCCAACTGATGCTCCAGCTTCCATTCTGTCCCCTCTTCAGACTCCCTTAAGAGTCTATTATCTATGTAGCATTAATATAATCTTTTCATAATATAAGTCAAACCATATCATTTTTCTACTCTAAATATTAAATATTCCAATGGCTGCCCATCACACTCAGAATTAATTCCAAATTCAAGAACAAACAAATAAACAAACAAATCATCCGGCACGATATCTCTCCTGGCCATGTCGATGACCTCATTTCCGTCCACCAATGGCCTTCCCTCATTCTCTTTATCTACATTGCCCATCTTGATGTTGCTCAAATACACAAGCATGTTTCTGCCTTGAAGCCTTTGTACTACCATTCTTTCTGCCTTGAATACTCTTTCCTCAGTTATTTACTTAATTCAGATCCCTGATCAAAGAAGACTTCCCTAACCACTCATCCAAAACAGCCCTCCCTGCTTTTCCTTATTATTTATCTAGCAAAATTTTGTCTTTAAGCAAATTATTGCTAATTAGTATTAATTAATTCTAATTCCTTTACTAAAATACAAGCTATATGATGGGAGAAACTTTGCTAATCTTGTTGGCTAGTTCATTCCCAGCCTTTACAGCAGTCACTGACACTTAGAAATTGACCAACAAATATTTGTTGAGCAAAAACAAGATAGCTACACAATGTCCATTAAAAAGTGGATGACTGGGACTTCCCTGGTGGCACAGTGGTTAAGAATCCGCCTGCCAATGCAGGGCACATGGGTTCGAGCCCTGATCTTGGAGGATCCCACATGCTGCAGAGCAACTAAGCATGTGTGCCACAACTACTGAGCCTGCGCTCTACAGCCTGCGAGCCACAACTACTGATCTCATGTGCCACAGCTACTGAAGCCTGTGCACCTAGAGCCTGTGCTCCACAACAAGAGAAGCCCCAGCAATGAGAAGCCCACACACCGCAGTGAAGAGTAGCCCCCACTAGCCGCGACTTAGAGAAAGCCCGCACTCAGCAGCAAAGACCCAATGCAGCCAAAAATAAATAAAATAAAATAAAATTTTTAAAAAGTGGATGACCATATTCTCATAAAGCTTTGACTCAAAAAGTCCTATTTGCATTGATTTCCTTAAACATAGATTCAGAAATAAAAATATGTATTTTAAAGTCATGAAATCTTGTTGATCATCATCTTGGCACATATTAAATTTCAATAAATATCAGTGAATAAAACATATAATGGCAGGCATTCAATACATATTTGATGGATGAATGAATGAGTGAATGAGGATGTATTGGCCAAATAAGTTACTATGGTAACCACCAAGTTAAGAAAGAAATATACAGAATTAAAGGCTTACTGAATTAAAGCAAAGCTAAATATTTGAAATGCTATATCTTTCAATGTAATCAGGCAGATATAGAAAAAGAAATGTTCAATCATTTATGAGGTGCTTTTTAAATTTAATTTTCTCATAGCTAACAAAGAATATTATCAGAAAGACCAGGTGAGGCAAAGATTGATGTATTAGTAAGGAAAATGCTAACTGCTATAACAATAACCTCCAAAATTTTGCTAGCCTGATATAATATAAATTTATTTTCCATTCACATGAAGTCCAAGTGAGTGTTTCTGATTTCATATATTCTCCTTCAAATAGACTTTTAGGAACATAGGCTACTTCCTTTCTGTGGCTATCCATCTTTAATATGTGTTTTCAAAGGTCAGCACACGGGGGAGAGGCTGGAAGATCACACATGGTACATTCACCCTTCCTTGGTTAGAAGTAAGTCACATGATCACACAGAGACACAAAAGTGACTGAGACATGTAATCCAAGAGGAAGATGCAATAGGTTTAGTGAAAATGTAGTGAACTTTCCCATGAAGTTTGGGATTTAACTAAGGAAATTATGGAAGTCTCTCTAAGACAAATCGTATTGGTATATGTGTATGTGTATGTGTCTGTGTGTATAGACAGAGAAAGTTCAAACAATTAAAATCTATTTGGAAGAACATTTAAAAAATATGATTTAAAAGTTGCTAGTACTTGGGAATATAACAAGATGTTTCCTATCAAGCTCAACATTGGGAAAGTAAATTCAGCTTTGAGAGTTAAAGGCTAAAAACAGCACAGGATGTATGTGAGCCTAGGCATGCAACATAGGAAAGAGGGAGTATGGCTTCCTGGCTGCTGGACCTAAGTGTCACCTGGAAGATGAATGTATTAACACATCAATAATATAACAGTCAACACTATTAGAGAACATATGAGAATCATAGAGACAAATGTCGTCAGTGCCAGTGTCAAGTTGTCTAATAGGTAGATAACTTTAATCAGTGATACATCAGTTAACATCAAGTATTCAAGATCATTCTTGTGGCAGTACCTTAGTCTAATGTTGTTAAGCATTCAAAAGCTAGTTTTTCATGTTCTGATCTAATGCACATCAGGGAAACCTGTGATTCTTGGGTAGCTCTGCTGACATGGAGAGAACTTGTTGATCATGGGGACTTTGAGGATCCTTAATCCTGCAGTGATGATTTCTCAAGGTAGTTAATTATGGCTTCTGATTGTGATTCTGGAGGGGAAAGCTGACCATGACCGTGCAAATATTTATAAGCTGTGTAACAGCTAGGTTTTCACTGTAAGCTAGCATATTGGCATTCTGGTTTTTATCCTAGTTTCCTGTGCATTGTCATTAATCTCTGAAGTCCTTCTAGGGCTTGCTGTTTACCTTTGAGTGGAGAAAAGGACAATCTCTTGGTCTTGAATGTGTGGAATGATAATAGATATGTTTTTCTTGCTGTTTCTTCTATTACTTCTAGCTTCACTTTTTACTGTTTTCGATATGTTAGATTTTTAAGGTAGTTATATAACACTGGCCTTTGACCTTTAAATACTTTAATGTGTGAGTTGAAAGTGCATACAGAATATATAACTGTGAAACAAACAAAAAAGGGATAACTAAAGCAAAATTTACATTTTGTACAAATTAGATACAATCTTGGACAAATAGTGTAACAGTGAAGCAGAGCTACCTATGAATGTCTTTAGTGTTACAAAATAGGTATGTGGTATTTCCTTAAAATTCAAAATGTTTCAAATAGTATAACTAATGTTTAGCTCTACATTTAAAGGAGAATCCCTGATCCATTTGCACTTATTTATACATGCCTCACAACTTTCTTTCCTATGAATTAAAAATTAATTTCGTTATGTGGAAATTATTTTATAAGTATATGGCAGAAGTAAGTTATTCAGGTCAAGCTAAAACAGAAAAGGAACCTTGTTTTTTAAACCAATGTGGATTAAAATGATTCAGAAAATCACAAGATAATGTCTTCAAATTATCTGTTGTAGATAGTCTGTTTTATTTTAGTTTCCAACTAAATATGACATTTAGAGAAGAAAAGTTCAAAATTTGTAGGAGTTTTTATATTCATATTTTCTACCATACAGTACAGATTCTTCATGGGAAAAAAATATCTTCAAAGCAAATGGAAAGTAGTATTTTGACTTAAAGGAATCAAGAATAAATTTAGGCATTCAGTTGAGCATATCTAAAATTTGAAGAATTTAATTAATTTTGAAATGTAGGTAAATTTACTGTAGAGATTCCATTTTCTACACAATAAGGTGGTGAGCTAGCTAATATAACTATGAAAATGCAATTGGACCTCAAAACTAACTTAAAAATTCTCAGGGGCAAAGAAACTATGAGCTTAAATATGGTGATTGTCATTTGCAGACCTGCTCCATTGGGCTTCTCTGTGGTAATGAAATAAGAAGAACCACCTGTTTACCTCCCAGCTCTCAAGGAAAAGAGGCCACTTCCACACAAACATACACAGTGCCCACCTCGGGGACTTCGGTCAGTAGCATCTCACCTGCCAGGGCTACCCAACTGTGGGCCATAGTGAACACTTCTCCAGTTAGTCAAGGTAAGTAGATGAGAGTATGATGCAGAGAAGTTTGAATTTGAAAAAGTTATGTTTTAAAACATATTTTCTGGCTTATTTCAATATTTATTTTTCTAAGACACTTGATTTTTCAGGGCTATAAAATTGGCTTAGAATTCTTGTTGGTTATGTGTTGTGTTTTAAGTTTTAAAAATGTTGGTGTCCTTTGTGAATAAATACTCTTTCTGAAACAGTGCAAAAATGTTCAATTAATAGTCTTTATTCTGATATGTAAATTTTGGTACATAACTGAACCCCAATTCTACCTCATTTTGTTTCAACTATCAGTAAAACTTATTTAAAAGGCCTGTACTACTTACCTCATTATGTCTTTATTTAACATCCTCTGAATCATTATATGTAAACTTATATTCCTATCAATTTATTGGAAAAACACTCAGATTTTTAAAAATCTGTTTTTTCCTATTGGGAAATATTTTGACAGGTTGAGTATGTTTTGACACATCTTATTTAACTTACTAAATCAAATAGTGCCATGTTGTAAATAGTATATTGTATGTTAAATTCCAAATTCTTTCTTGTCACTCCGGATAATTAGAATGAGAATTATAGCCTTTCACAAGGTATTCCTTGTTAAAAAATATTTTTAAAGCCTAATGGATATTATAAGCATAAAGGTATACTGCTCTGTATATTTTCTGTATAATTTCTGTTCTTTTAAGGAGTTAATTTGAAATATAATGGTATCTAATAGAAAAAAATTGCCTATTCATAAAGTAAAATGAAATTTCTAATATTTCTAACTCATTAGGTCAAATATTCTTTTATATTTTTCAATGACAAAGAATTGTAAATTTTCATGTTTCATACTTCAAAGGCATCATTAATTTGGAATGAAGGTTATTCTAAAGAAGACCATTTATTCTGAATTTGGCCACCCCAGGGAGTATGAATAATAGAACTCTGCATTTATGCAGCTTGTGAAGTCACTAAACTTTCTCATACACTTTTATTAGAAATATCATTTACAGAGCCATATTTGTCTGCATATATATAATGGGTATAAGCTGCAGTGTAATTTGCAGAAGATTCAGCCCAGGACTTAATCCATTTTTCTTCTTCCTTTTCTTTCTCGCTCCCTCTCTCGTTCTTTCTTTCTTTCTTTCTTACCTTTTTCCTCTCTGAAGGTCCAAAACAGACAGACATTTTCCAGCACAACGTTCTCCCAACCACTGGTTTGGCAGCATTAGATATTGGCACGTCCTCTGAAAGCTATTTACTCGAAGAACTGATTTCCACTAAAGAGATTTCAGCAAAACACAGTCTTCCTTCCTCAGCAGATGTTTCCTCTTCTCAGTTTCTGAATTTTGGTGTTCATGACCCAGCACAAATCGTCGGGGGCAAAACATCTGTATCACGTATGCCCATCCAAACTCCAGCGGGCGCACCAGGACTCCTTTTCCCTGATAGGGGAGAGAGCACCCTGTTTATCGTCTCTTCCTTAATGACAGATTTTATTTTTCCCACAAAATCTTTATTATCTGAGAGCTTCCGGGCTGTTGTCTTGTCTGCTACCACAATGAGTTCAGTAATTAGTGGCGTTCCAGGGACTAATGTTGAGTTAAACAGACACTCATTACTCTCCCGTGGATTCCCACCCACAACTGCTTCCATGAGTGCACCTCCAGTCGTCTCTCAAGAGGATATTGAAGAAAATTCAGCTCTTTCGTTAATTTCAAGAAGAGAGTCCTGGAGACTGCTGAGTTCCTCGATGTCTCCCATTTCTCCTGCTAAGATAATCATATCCAAACAGGTAGCCGTCTTAAACTCATCAACTCTGCACCGATTCACCACACAAGCCTCCATTCCCAGTGAAGATCAGGTTATTACCGAAGCATCCAGCAACCAGAGACTCCCAAATATCAAACCACAGGCTGCTGATTCTTTAAGTGAATTAAGCCAAACATGTACAACGTGTTCTATGACTGAAATAAAATCCTTTCATGAATTTTCAGATCAAGTTTCGCATAGCAAACAGTCCCACTTTTACGAGACATTTTGGATGAATTCAGCAGTGTTAGCCAGCTGGTTTGCACGAATGGGAACTCAAACTATCACTTCTGGACATTCACTTCCTTCGGCTGCTGAAATTACACCATCAGTGGCAATCACAGAACTGTCATCTTTATTTCCTTTTACAAAGAGTACAACAAGAGGAATTTTAGTCTCATCTGTAGAAGAATATGTTACCCTATCAAGTAATTTGGATGTTAATTTATGTTTGGATAAGTTGTGTTCATCCATTATCCCTTCACAAACTGTCCCTTCAGACCTGATGAATTCGGATTTGACTTCAAAACTGACTACTGATGATCCTTCAGTATCAGAAAACATTTTTAAACTATTGAAAATAAGACTCTATGGTATAACTTTGGGTCCCACTGAGATGCTGAATGAAGACAAGTTACTGGGCATGCGAGAGCATGAAGGGTCTTATACCCGGTTCAAACCTCACACAAGGGATGGGTCTCTAGATTTTGAATTAAACTTTCAAAGTCATCCAGAAACTATACATTCAAGTGACCTCAAAAACAACCTGCCACCACATGTAGACTCCACATCTGATTTTTCAGAAGTAACCTCTCCTGTAGCATTTTCTATAGTTTCAGCAACTCAATCACTTCCAATACAGACCTCTGTCCCCATGTCTGTAGTTATGCCAGATTGGACATATTATACAGATTATCTGACCTTAGCACCTGATTTAAAAGAAGAGGTCAGAACTTCTTCAGAATGGTCCAGATGGGAGCTGCAGCCTCGTGGGCATGGTCAGGAATCTCCTGAAGCAAGTCAAAGGCTTTCCATCACTAGGTCTCTTATCTGGTCTTCCCTGGAGCCCATTCCGGCACCTGCTCAGCTGATGATTTCTGGTGAGTTTCTCAGTTTTAGTTCTGTAAACTTTTAGAAATGAGTTTCTTTTCTACAGAGAAGAAAGAGCCTGTCGTGGTCACCAGGTGCTCTAAACAGCCTCTTTGTAATCAGGGCAGCAGCCAGTTCAATGGAGATGGCCCCTGCTGCTGTACCTGTCACCAGTGGTTATTCTTTACACACTGTCACAAAGGCTCCCAGATCAATGCAGGAGTATGTTGGAGATGGCTATACCACAGGCAATCAGTCAGAAACAACTAGTTCAAGTCGTTACAATGGATCTTTCAAAGTTTTGGAATAACTCTTATTATTCTCATTTCTTGAAATAGCTTCTTTGCCAGATTGAACACAATATAACATATACTTTCTAACATTTTCTTCAGAGCTGGTACTTTTTAAACTGAAAAGATGAAAAAACTCAAGGGAACTCTATTGGATTTTCCCATCCTACATGGTGTGGTTTATCATTTTTTCATGCAAAGCCGTGATGCTTTCACTGTATACATAACACAGAATATAAATTAATGTCTTTTATTTAACAAAAACACCATATAACAACTGACAGAAAATAATATCCTGTATATGAATTTGAATTCAGAGTCTTGAAATAATTAATGAAAAGCCACTTTTCTTAGACAACTGCTCTTAGTTTAAAGCATTTTAGAAATTACTAATCTCCTTTACCCTTGTAAATTACCATCAAGTTAGGAAACGTGCAAAAAAAAGTTTAAGAAATTGTATTTAACAGAAAGAGGATTTTTTTCATTTTTAAAAGAATTCTACCTTGTGGCATTTCAAGTGTAATTGTGGCAGTGAAGTTAATTTTTCTTCAGTGAAGAATTTATTAGTTTTGTGTGTGTATGTGTGTGCATGTATGCTTCAGAAGAAATATACATTATATCAATATTTTAAAGTTTTTAGGTGTGTGGCTTATGGCTGGCAACTTAGTAATATGAAAGACTAAATCATTATATTTGGTGTGTCCAATATGATATGATTTTCTTTACAAAGTTTCTAAAAATAACATAGTAAGTTTAATTATGAATTTAAAAGTAGAATCCTCCTTGTACTTTTACAAGATGATAGCTGGTTGTCTAACTTATGACTTATCAACAATGCCTGACACATCATTGCTCACAGAGAAGGTTCTTAGTAAATGTAGCTGAGTTACACCTCCTCTCCTACAGTAACCCCACAGCCACCCCTGACTGTCCAGACAATCAGGACACAAATTCCCCATTTCTAGGAAATTGAATCCTAGTTTTGCCCTTTATGAGCAAAATCTTGTCACATTGCATTTTGCTCATCCCTCACTCCAACTGCAAACATTCTTTGATGGTTTTGACCTCCTCCAATTCTCTTAGTCTTCTTCTAGTTTCTCTTGCCTCCCTAATCTTTTTAGACAAAGTAATCAATCATTTCCAAGACATGCTGGCATTTTTCCAATATCTTCATACACTGTATTGGTCAGGGTCAAATCTGGGAAAAGATAGCAAACTCCAACTGGGTACTTGGGGAGAGTTTAATAAAAAGACCATTTACAAATATATGGGTAGAGTATAAGGAAACAATGAGGCATAGTATGGTTTGCTGGGATTAGTACCAGCAGAATGTCATTACTGCCCCTAGGCCTGAATGGGCAAAGGAAAGGGCAGTTACAGGACCCAGAAGCTATGGAGGAAAGCTGCCAGTTTACAGAAGCTGTGGCTCCTCTGTAGGGGAGGACACAGCAGTCCAAGGCAATCCAAGCTGGAGAAGCCCAGGAGATGTACACACAACCTCACTGTCTCTTGTCCCTGTTGGCCAAACCCATTCAGGATCTGGAAAAGATCTTTAAAACCACATCTGGTCTAATATTTCCATGTAAAGAAAAGGTGGGGTAGGCCATAGTAGAATGGCCTGCAGTGCTAAAATCTTCAGTACGTTCTAATACACTACCAAAGTATGGAAGGAGTGTGTCTCTGATGCAGGGAGAATTTCCTTGTATGTTTCTAAAGTGAACCATTGGGCACTACTATTTCCTCCCTTCATGCTGCTTCCATACTAGGAAGTATAAAAGGTGGAGAGCCTGTAATTCTGTGCTCCCTTGCTCTGGTGGATTCCTCACCTTGCATTGGGTTGCTGAGAAAAAAAAAAAAAAAAAGATACCCCAAGCACCCTCTTGTGATCAGCAAAGTGAGCATCATGGCACACCCTCTACCAGTGTGTCTCCTAGAGTTTGGTGGGACTTTTGATGCATATGATCACTGTTTTGCAGTCCAGCCACGGCTCTAGTAAGCTGAATGGTAGGTGTTGTGGTACGCCATCCTCTAAACAATCCAGTCTTTGTGGTTTGGTCTAACTCATGAAGAAAATGAAACTTAAGAGAGAAAAAGGAACATTTTTTAGCAGTTCATATTATTTTTCTGTAGTAATATGTCTATTTTCTTTTCTACCAGTTGTTTGGGAAGAGTGTAAGAGAGAGCAACCGGAGCTTCCTGACCCAAATATTCTCTAGTAGCAGTGGGTAACAAAAATAGCACAAAAAGAAAAGTTTGCATGAGTTCCATTTATTCCATTCATAGTTGTAACGTTTCAAGTTAAAAAAAAATCCAGTACTATAATAGTAAAATTCTAGAAAATGGCAAATGTTATTTTCTCCAGGAATAAAAGAATGAGTCAAAGTAAGATATTTAATAATACAATTTACCACATCATTAGATATAAAGACATTGACATTCAATTTATAGTTTACTGAGAGTCTTTATTTTTTCTCTTTTCTTCTTTCTTTTCTAAGGGATTTACATTATCTCCAAATCTTTTAGATATCTGTTATTATTAACAAACATAACAATATAAATAGCTCACAACAATACTTAATCCCATTCTTAAAGTTGAAACAGAAGAGGTAGTTCCATTAAATTCATAAACTAGTCAAAATGCCTTATATGTACATATTTCTTCTTATAGTATTTAGAAAATCTAATGGAAAAATGCATTATTTAAGTAACCAAAAACACAAACTACTGCTGCTGTGAAATTTGTTGAATACCTTAAAAGTAGATAAATGGAGATATATCTTTATTTGAGAGCTCAGAAGTGTGATCCCTTAACACTACATAGACACTACATTTGAAAAGTATACAGCAATTTCAAACAAGTTCAAATGGGATAATTGTTAAACCCTGATCAAGTCATTTTAAAGTGAAAGAGAGTACGAAGAGAAATGTTGAAAAGGAATAGCAATAAGAGAACTTGTTTGTAATGTATTAAAATAAACTTTAATAAATTATTATGATGTTATCACAGGGATGCAGATAAAAAAATAGAACAGAAAGTCCAGATATATATATACACATTAGATATAAAATTACATAAAAAGGAGGGATTTTAAATATTGATAAAGATTTTAATACTTACTAAATTATGTTGATGCATTCTGTTATTTTGAAAACTCTTCCCCTATATCTTATACCAAACTAAATCCTATGAGTACTAACTAGATAAA
Source organism: Balaenoptera physalus (assembly GCF_965194825.1). Lineage (NCBI taxonomy): Eukaryota > Metazoa > Chordata > Mammalia > Artiodactyla > Balaenopteridae > Balaenoptera > Balaenoptera physalus. The sequence continues at coordinate 106,595,464 of NC_138888.1, forward strand.
ATTACAAAATAAAACATTAAATAATCTAAATAAAGTATAAGTTAATATTTATTTGATCTCTAACTGGAAATTTTTAATCTCAAAGCAAAAATAGAAAATTATAAGTAAAATGTTGATAGTGAGTATATTTATAGTAGAATAACTAAAATTAATACTTTTTAAGCCAAAAATGATCATAAACATAATGCAGATATATGCAAAAATATATTACCTCATAAGATAGACATATGGCTATAAAATACTCTGTCAAATCAAAGTGAAACAGCTGACCACTGGAAGAGTAAAACAGTTTGCTATAAACAGACCATAAAAATATATTTCAAAATCATCAGAATCAATTGAAGATAGCAAATTTAAAATGAGACAAATTTTATCTGTTTGCCAGTTTTTTGTTTTTGTTTTTTAATTGTAATACTCTGAATTGGTGAAGATTCTCTACTCTTTGGGGGGAAAGTAAATGGGCGCCATCTTTTCAGAGGATTGCTGGCCATCGGAAATGTTTTAAGTTTTAACATATCAATTTCAGTTTTAGGAAATTATTATTACTGATATACCCAAATTATGTTATTAAAATAATAAATATTTGGAAACAACTGTGTTCAAAAGTGGTGGTTGTACTAAATAAATGCTGACATGAAAAGCTGCTTCTCTCATACTATTAAGTGGAACTGATAAAGCCACATATTTGCTAAGACGTGTAGTGCAAGCACACCACACATATGCATACACAGGATTCTTTCAAAACATTAATGTTGCTTTTAATATTGTTTTTATTTTCTGAAAGTTTTACACCGATTATATATTTTATACTCATAGTAAAATATGTTTTTGCAAATATTTGTGTATAGTGAGAAAAAAATTTCAGAAAGTATATTTAATCACTTTATTCATATTAGATCAAAATGATCAATTTTACAAGAATCTTGAGGAAAATATTCATGTAGAAAAAAAAAAGAAAGTCATTGCTAATTAACCTTATTATAGTGACAAGAAAGTCAGCTGAAAAAGTTGTAATATATTTCTCTGAAATAACACGGGGATACATCTTTATATTCAAACATGCCATGTACTTTTTAAAAACTAAATTACCATATATGTTGAAATCATTAGTAACGTGTCTGCAGCATTTTTACATTTTAATGAAATTGGAAAAAAATGGAATGGCATTAAGCACATCATTTTATCCAATATTCAGATGTTAACTGACTGACTACTTTGCGACAAGCACCAGACACTGCTGTAATTTTGGGTTTGTTTGTCTGTTTGACCCAGAATTGCTCAGATACGAATTACACCTCTTTAAAACAATCATACCTGTTTCTCATTTCTACCTCTTGGCAAATTTTGAATCATGTCTTTATCCTAGGGTTTTCAAATGACTCATTATTATGTTTACATTTCATAAGCCAGCAAATTTGGATGAAGGAGCTTTCCTTTGGTGAAAACTACTAAGTGTCAGAGGACACAGACACGTGAAGCTGACACATGACACATCGTACTGCACCTCCTCTTAGCCCTGTGGGCAAAGAAGCACTTGCAAAGCGATAGAAGCTTTTGTTGCAATATCAAATAGTCACTTTTGTTCTAATTTACTTGCAATTTATAAAACAAATCCCATATAGAACTGACCCTGTAATGAACACCACGGTTTTCCTGCAGATCAAACTATATCTGCTGTAACCCAGCACACGGCAGTAATAAATTCAGAAGTAACATTCTGACATTCTCTCTCCGGTGCATCTTCCAGCATCTTCCACAAATGAATACCCTGTGCTTTTTGTGTTGTGTTAGTTTGCAGTATTCAAAAGCATTCGTTATTTGCATTTTGTTCCCACTGGTCACTAAAATGAATTGTATTATTGACACCATATACAAAATATAGTAGAGTAAATATAATAATTTAATAATACAATTTTTTTTCATGCACGTTACCGTTCTTTGGTTTCAAAATGCTTTCATCTTTATTGTTGAATATCCATCTCAGCAGCATGTGACCTTGGGAAAATTAATCGCATAGACCAGGGATTAGCAAAGTATGGCCTGCAGGTCAAACCTGGCCAGGCCTACTACCTGTCTTTGTAATGAGTTTTGCTGGAATATAGCTTTACTCATTTGTTTACATATTTTCCATGGCTAATATTGTACTATGACAGCTGTCAGCTTCCAAAGTGGTGTTAGAATATGCATCTTCCAAGACATGTAATGAAAGCAGTTGAGATAGTTTGTTTCAGTGTTCAGAGTTAGCTCTTACTAAGAACAAAATGCACATACTAGCTCTGAAATATGAAGTGTGTAATTTTGATCATGTGACAAAAGGACTAAATTCTCTTATGTTTGCATTTAAAACTGGCATTGCATAATATAAAGATGAATGGTCAAAGTTTTACTAATAATTGAAAATTTAAAATTTGCTTGGAATGACCTTAAACAGCAAGTAAAAAAATACTATGAAAAGATGGGAAAGAAACCACAGGTAAAAAGGGAAAAGCTTTATATTTTAGTACCGTTAATGGAACATTTTTTTCTGCTTTATTTATTTATTTATTTATTTATTTATTTATTTATTTATTTATTTTTAAAGATTGATTGATTGATTGATTGATTGATTGCTATGTTGGGTCTTCGTTTCTGTGCTAGGGCTTTCTCTAGTTGCGGCAAGTGGGGGCCACTCTTCATCACGGTGTACGGGCCTCTCACTATCGTGGCCTCTCGTTGCAGAGCACAGGCTCCAGATGCGCAGGCTCAGTAGTTGTGGCTCACGGGCCTAGTTGCTCCGCGGCATGTGAGATCTTCCCAGACCAGGGCTCGAACCCGTGTCCCCTGCATTAGCAGGCAGATTCTCAACCACTGCGCCACCAGGGAAGCCCCTTCTGCTTCTTTTAAACAAATGACCCCACATTTTCATTTTGCATTTGTTTTCCTGAGTGGTGTATCCGGCCCTGCCTGTGCTGCTGCGGTTCTGGAATTCTCTTCCCTCCTCCTCCAGGCCTGTTTCATGTAGTTTTGCAGTTCGAATCCTCCAGGGTGTGTTCTTAAATGTTTCCCCTCTCTCTCGTCTCCTTCCTTTCACACACTCTTCACGCTTCTTCTTGCAATTCTCATTCTTTTATTCGAAATTTGTCTTTGGAGTTGAAGCACCTACATTCATGGCTTCAAATACATGCAGACGTATAAGCTCTCTCCCACTTCAGAATCACATTTTTAACCAGTCAGTGCCTCAGAAACCTAAGATAAAATCTTTATCTCCCCAACTGCAACCTCCATCTCTCTCCCTACCCATACTTTTTCTCCCCTGATTCATACCTCAGACATGAAATTTATATCCATCTATTTTTCCAAACTTCAGGGTAAACTTAAGTTCATCAAAAGCACTATGGATTCTATCTATAAAGTTCTCTCCAGCAGCTTCTCAGCTCAGCTCACTACTATCACTCCAGTTTAAACTGTTATCATCTTTTTTGGACTACCGCAGTTCTCTCTAAAATTAGCTGCTTATTTCTAGCCTCCACTCTCCCAGTCTCTCTTCCACATTACTTTCAGAGTTGTTCTTCTTATGTGATTTTTTAAATTCCTCTGCTTAAAAAACTACAGTGAGTCTTCATTTCCTATCAGAAAAGGTTTAAATCTGATGCATTACAGCTACTTCTCTACCACCCATCTCCACCCTATTTTTGAAAAAAAACCCTCAATCCCATCATACAGTTTCACAGCTCTTCTCTTTAGGGTCCATAGTCCTTTCCTCATGGGTGCCCTCTATTGCCCAGTTTGTGAGAATACCTATCCTCAGGGTCGATGCAAACATCTCCTCCTATTGGAAGACGATTGTAAAAACACTTACAATTTATGTTTTCCCTTTATTTTTCCTCCCTTTATTGTCCCTCCCCCCTTGGCACCTACAAGTCTGTTCTCTATGTCTGTGAGTCTGTTTCTGGTAAAACTTATCTTAAAGCTGGTCACAAAGATTGTCATCAACTTAGTAAAAGGGAGGTTTAGCTGTGAAGGCTACTATGACTAGAGCAATATAAGCTGTGGATGTGCAGAAGCTGGAGGTTGGGAAAAATACCCTAAAATACCCTAAGCATGGCTGAAGTGTCTGGTCCCCTAAGGAAGAAGCTGGATAGCTCCATATACAGTAATATCAAGGAATTATGAACTTATCAGGTCCGGATGCCTTTGGTTATCAAGCGACTTGACACCAGGAGACCTTAGGCAGCTGGTGAGACAGGTAAAGATGGGGAGATCATGTTTGTTTCTGAGCGTGACCCCGGCTGTTCAGGAGGTGCTATTCATTTAGGGAACAGCTATCTGCTCTTGGGCAAGGATTCAGCACAGCGGGAGTGTGAGGCAGAATGTCAGCTCTACAGTGAGAGTACGCGCGAGGATGGGAACTAGATGTTCCCAGCAGAGGACCTAAATAATCCAGTCCTGTGATCTGGGCCAGTGTTACGATAAGCCTTGAAGAACCCTGTCACAGGGAGGAAGTGCTTTGGCCAAGAAACAACACAGATCCTCGTGGACATCTCTGGATATTATGGGGATGAAGATAAAACTCCTGGTTTCAAGGATAATTTTAATAATAGTAGCTGCCATTTATTCAATACCTGTATAGTAACTGACAGTGACCTGTCCCCTCCCAACTTTGCAGATGAGAACCAGGTGGAGACTGTCCTGGCTCAGGTCCCTGAGCTAGTAAGTATCTCATGAGCATTGGAATTGGAGTTGGCGAGACCCAGATATGATGAATTGTAAGGATAAGATAACATTCAATGAAGGGAGTGTGGCTCTTCTTATTCTTCATGTCTTCGTTGGCTCCCATTCTTGGGTAGATCTCAGCGGGCCCCCCTGGGGAATAGCATCCCTTCTCTGGGGAGTCCAGGAAGCAGGGGAACAAGGTTCAAAACTAGGATAAGGACCTGCAGCTCATGGGCTTTTGCCCATGGGTAGGGCCAGCGTACCTAGTTCTTTTGTCAAAACCTTTCCCAAAAGAAAAAATAATAATAATAATGCAGCCAGTAGGCTTTATGTGGTGATGGTTTCTGGACCCCCTGGTGTAGAGCACCTTTGACAGTGTACCTAATTACTTACCTCTCCACAGACGTAGTTTTTCTCAATTCTATGTACTATTGTCAGTCACTTGTACACAGGAAATTAATAAAAATATAATTCTGTTGCCTCCCAAATCTATTTATACTTGAAGCATGTGGTGCAGTATGACAAGCTGTCACTTTTATGAACATCAGTCAGCAGTATTTTGAGATGCTATTTAATGTCAGTAATTAAGGCATTATTTAAATCCCTAGACAGTGTTTTCATCTACGTGTAACAGAGATTAGCATAACTGATGTTCTTCCTGAATAACCGTGTTTCACTTACCACACATCTTAGCAAGATGTCCTGGTCTCTGTTTGTGGTGTGAGTGATACAGTGCTAAACAGAACACATGTCTCCTGCCCTCCTGGAGCTTGAATTCCAGTGGAGAGAGACAGTTAGTAAACACTGAGTATAACAAAGCTGTATTTCTCTGTAACATGTTATATATAATAAAGTGTACATAGTGCAGTTCTAATATACATATTATGTGTATATACACATAATATACATATTATGTGTGTATATATATATATTATGTGATAATCTGCATGGATAAAAAAAGCAGGACAGACGGGTAGGGACTGTCACAGATTCTGCACTGATGGGTGAGAGACAATGGTCAGGTTTGATCTCGCTGAGGAAGCAACTTGAAGGAGATAAGGACTGTGGAGAGGCAGGGAGGAAAAACATGTCACCAAGAGCAAGTAGCTGATGCCGTTTGCTTGACATTTTCTACGAACATAAGGGAAACTCCATGTGGTGGAACAGGTAAGCAAGAGGAAGACTTGTAGAGGGTGAAGTCAGGTATATAATAGGGGACAGGAAACAAAATCAGATTCCAGGAACTTTAGGCCATTACAAGGGCTTGTCTTGTACTCTGAATGAAACAGAAAATTATACCAGAGGTTTGGGCAGGACAGTGACAGGCTCCGAGTGATCACTCTGGCTGTACTGCTGAGTATTGATTAGTGGGTGGGAGTGGGGCTGACAAAGGCAGGGGACCAGTTAGGAAGCCGATGCCCTCGTCCAGGTGAGCAATGACCTTGGCTCTGTCCGGGTGGCGGCAGTGAAGGTCTAAGAAATGGTCAGATTCTGGATCTATTTTGAAGATTAAGCCAATAGGATTTGCGATACATTGGATTATTTTTATTTATTTTGGTAATCAGTTTTTTAAGCAGAGAGAAGTGTCTTAAACCACCCTCTGAAGACAAATAAGGAAAACTAGGCAAACCAATTTTTCCAGACATGCTGCAAATAGGATTATCTGACATTTTATCAGCTGTAAATGGTGTCTTACAATAGCTCTATTACAATGCAGAAGTCTGATAAGTTTATAATGACATTACTGATCATGGCCCTGAGGCACAGAAAGACTCTCACTTCTGCATCTGTCATGAATTACCAAGTCATGTTCTGTATGAAATATGTGTTTGGTGTTCTGTATTTATGCTTATTTTGGAAATTTATTTGTGACTTTGTGTTGAATGGAGGAACTCTCTACTAATAACAATATTTAGTAATCCAAGCTATCTGTGCCCTACGTGGTAATATAACTAGAATAGTACATATATCATGTGTGTATGTGTATGTATGTGTATAGACTTGGGTGTGTTCCTGTTTGTTTGTATATAACAAGAAGTCCATATGGAGTAGACAGACCCAGGGATGTAGTATAAACTATTGAGAGAACACATGCCAGAATTAGAAAATATGGGAAGAGAAGAAGACAGATCCTGAGACACCGAGATCTGATAATATTGACTTTGAAATTTTGTAAATGTGACACTGATGCTAGAATTATAAATACATTTTGATGAACAAGGTATTACTTTCCTAGGGCCACCACTACAAAGGAACACAAACTGGGTGACTTAAAACAACAGAAATTTGTTGTCTCACAGTTCTGGACCCCAGAGGTCTGAAAACAAGGTGTTGGTAGGGCCAGGCTCTCCCTCTGAAACCTACAGAGGTGAGTACTTCCTTGCTCGCCAGCTTCTGGCGGGACTGTCAGCCCTCGGTGTTCCTTGGCTTGCAGCTGCATCACTAATTTCTGTCTTCTCTTGTCACGTGGTGTTCCCCTGTGTGTTTCACCATCTTCCTACAAGGACACGCTAAAAGCAAAAAGATTTTTTAAAACCTTGAGTTATATAATTTCATTGCCTGGTAATCTGGCAGAAGCTTGGAGGATGGACAAATCCTAAAATTCCCATTCTCTGACTTTCTAACTCTTTGACTTTAGAAAAGCTATCTGATTAGTCTCTGTTATTAAATGGGACTACCACTAATTTTGTGGAGTTAGTTTTTAGGATTATATGAGTAAATATATATAAACTGCTGTCACAGTGCCACCTGAATGCTAGCCTCTCCCTAAGCTTCTGTTTTTGTAATTCAACTCTATATGCTCTTTTAGCTTCTAGACTACTGCCCCAGACACAGCTAATACCTGTCTGGTCCTTAAGCTCTGAGTACTTGAAATCTAAGCTTGATGTTTGCCCTGGATTTTATTGATATATACTCTATTTTGATTTGCTCACTTACTGTTGACTAATTTACTCTATTTTGACATTTTCTTTCTAGACAGAGACACACTCTTGCAACTCTTGTAGTTGTAAACCCCTGGTTATACTTTAGCCAGGGATTTCTAACCCTTCCCTAGGTCTCTTTAGTTCCTATTAATGCTTTGAAGCATGTATCATCAGTTCCAGAAGAGTCAGTAGTGAGGCTCCCTAGATCCGGTGTGAGGCTGTCCTCTCCTTCCTGAGACCTTGACTCCTCATCCTGCATTCACACCCTGATGGCAGCCAATGTCTAAGCCCTACTCTCAGCTTTGAATTACAGGATCCTCCAAGTGTAGAAATAACATTAATTCCTATATTCCTAACACATTTTCTTTCCCTTTCCTCCAAAACTTCCCTATTTTACTTTCTAAACAGTGACTTTTAATGCTTAAAAAAAAGACATGAATATTCCATCCATATTTGAAAATTGAAAAAAATTCTGGATAGAATTTGGAAAATTCAGATGATAAGCACAACTCTTTTGATCTAAGATTATAACCATGAACTGTATTTTTCTATTTGATTTTCATAAATGCTCTTATTTTGGGTGAAGCTTCTCTAAATAACTTACCATTTTGCTTAGATTTTGGATAATTTTTATTTCCTCTAGTGTTTTTTCTGTCTCTTCCTTTGATACCATTGCCTCTGTCACTCTTTACAGCATCTGATGGGCTCTCTATAATGGAAGGGAATAAAATAAAGTTGTGTTTTATCATTTTGATAGTGGAAATTAATAAACAGTGCAATTTTGTACTTTTAGACCATTTAATATTTGTACCTGAAGGTAGGTAAGTATCACTGTTTCTACTTGAAAAAAGTTGTCTTTTTTTTTTTTCACGACCAAATAAAGCCTGTAATTAAAGTAACATTTTTCACAAACTAGCTGAAAAAAGTGTATTTATTTTTATTAACCTCACAGGAATTGCCCCCTATTTTATATTTATTTAATTTTTAAAAGCACAAGAGATAAATAATATCAGTTGAATTCCACAGACATAGGTGGAAACTGAAACATGCGTGTAAAGGACTTATACTTTTTTTATTGATGCCCCATAAAAATTAGCATATTGTTTTCTAAAGTGTCCTTACCACAGCATGGGGGTTTAGAATTGGGGCTCTAGAACCAAGCTATATAGTTCCAAATCTACTTAGTCATGGTGTGATCTTGGGAATACTTAGCCTTTCTCTCTTTAAAATGGGAATAATAACCATGGCCACTGCAAACAGCTCTTGTGAGGATTAAACTAGACAAGGCATGTGCTGTGCTTAACTCAGTTTGTAGAGGTAGTCAGTCTATATACATTGCATCTATCATTACTCTTAACATAAAATCAAAAAAGTGCAAAACAAATCCTCCATTAAAACATTTTTTAAATTAGGAGAAAAACATACATGGTGAAGAAAACCTGTCCACAGTTGGCGTGGTAAAGGTAGTATGCTGCTTCCTGAGGTTACTGTGCTCTTGACCCTGCTGCAGTGATGTGGTCATAGCAAGGGGGCTCGGCATCCATCCACACAGTGGACAAGTGGACAAACTGAACCCATCTATATGGACATTGGAATGTTTCTTTCTGAGTCAACTGTATATCAAGACAGAGACAGTGGTAGACATTACAAATGGTTAAGTAAATAATAGGAAGGTTCTGGCTCAAAGATAAAATCCTCACAAAAATAATACATTTTATAAACATCCGAAAGTACTTTTCAAATGTAAAGGGTCTAGGAAAAATAATTTTCTAGCATAAACTAGAAAAGGCATAATTAGAAGTACCAGCCAGTAGATGAAGAAGCAATTACCATATTTGGAGTGACAATTAATCAGCTAGTTTCACCCCTTCACTTTACAAGAAAACAGAAGCAAGAGGACAATTTGTTTCTAAATCATCTCCATGTCCTATTCATCACCAAAATATTTGTTACAGATTTGTAAACATATAAATTAAGTATTATAAAAGATATGGATTTTGCTTGAAATTATAATCTCTATAAAAAATGTAAATACTTTTTTGGTATTTTACTGATTTGGCACTAATTGTCTTTATTTCCTGGTGATAGAAATCAGTGTCCACCCATTTTTTTTCTGTTTAGCTCATTTCAAAAAGAAATTTTTTTTTTCTCTTTTTTTTTTTTTTAACATCTTTATTGAAGTATAACTGCCTTACAATGGTGTGTTAGCTTCTGCTTTATAACAAAGTGAATCAGTTATACATATACAATATGTTCCCATTTCTCTTCCCTCTTGCATCTCCCTCCCTCCCACCCTCCCCATCCCATCCCTCTAGGTGGTCAAAAAGCCCCGAGCTGATCTCCCTGTGCTATGAGGCTGCTTCCCACAAGTTATCTATTTTACATTTGGTAGTGTATATATGTCCATGACACTCTCTTACCCTGTCACATCTCACCCCACCCCCTCCCCATATCCGCAAGTCCATTCTCTAGTAGGTCTGTGTCTTTATTCCCGTCTTGCCACTAGGTTCTTCATGGCTTTTTTTTTTTTTTTTTTTTTTTCTCCCTTAGATTCCGTATATATGTGTTAGCATACTGTATTTGTTTTTCTCTTTCTGACTTACTTCACTCTGTATGACAGACTCTAACTCCATCCACCTCATTACAAATACCTCCATTTCATTTCTTTTTATGGCTGAGTAATATTCCATTGTATATATGTGCCACTTCTTCTTTATCCATTCATCTGTCGATGGACATTTAGGTTGCTTCCATGTCCTGGCTATTGTAAATAGAGCTGCAATGAACATTTTGGTACATGACTCTTTTTGACCTATGGTTTTCTCAGGGTATATGCCCAGTAGTGGGATTGCTGGGTCGTATGGTAGTTCTATTTGTAGTTTTTTAAGGAACCTCCATACTGTTCTCCATAGTGGCTGTATCAATGTACATTCCCACCAACAGTGCAAGAGTGTTCCCTTTCCTCCACACCCTCTCCAGCATTTATTGTTTCTAGATTTTTTGATGATGGCCATTCTGACCGGTGTGAGATGATATCTCATTGTAGTTTTGATTTGCATTTCTCTAATGATTAATGATGTTGAGCATTCTTTCATGTGTCTGTAGGCCATCTGTATATCTTCTTTGGAGAAATGTCTATTTAGGTCTTCGGCCCATTTTTGGATTGGGTTGTTCGTTTTTTTGTTATTGAGCTGCATGAGCTGCTTGTAAATCTTGGAGATTAATCCTTTGTCAGTTGCTTCATTTGCAAATATTTTCTCCCATTCTGATGGTTGTCTTTTGGTCTTGTTTATGGTTTCCTTTGCTGTGCAAAAGCTTTTAAGTTTCATTAGGTCCCATTTGTTTATTTGTGTTCTTATTCCCATTTCTCTGGGAGCTGAGTCAAAAAGAATCTTGCTGTGATGTATGTCATAGAGTGTTCTGCCTATGTTTTCCTCTAAGAGTTTGATAGTGTCTGCCCTTACACTTAGGTCTTTAATCCATTTTGAGTTTATTTTTGTGCATGGTGTCAGGGAGTGTTCTAATTTCATACTTTTACATGTACCTGTCCAATTTTCCCAGCACCACTTATTGAAGAGGCTGTCTTTTCTCCACTGTATATGCTTGCCTCCTTTATCAAAAATAAGGTGCCCATATGTGTGTGGGTTTATCTCTGGGCTTTCTATCCTGTTCCATTGATCTATATTTCTGTTTTTGTGCCAGTACCCAACTGTCTTGAATACTGAAGCTTTGTAATATAGTCTGAAGTCAAGGAGCCTGATTCCCCCAGCTCCATTTTTCGTTCTCAAGATTGCTTTGGCTATTCGGGGTCTTTTGTGTTTCCATAAAAATTGTGAAAGTTTTTGTTCTAGTTCTGTGAAAAATGCCAGTGGTAGTTTGATAGGGATTGCATTGAATCTGTAGATTGCTTTGGGTAGTAGAGTCATTTTCACAATGTTGATTCTTCCAATCCAGGAACATGGTATATCTCTCCATCTATTTGTATCATCTTTAATTTCTTTCATCAGTGTCTTATAATTTTCTGCATACCGGTCTTTTGTCTCCTTAGGTAGGTTTATTCCTAGATATTTTATTCTTTTTGTTGCAATGGTAAATGGGAGTGTTTTCTTAATTTCACTTTCAGATTTTTCGTCATTAGTGTATAGAAATGCAAGAGATTTCTGTGCATTAATTTTGTATCCTGCTACTTTACCAAATTCATTGATTAGCTCTTGGAGTTTTCTGGTAGCATCTTTAGGATTCTCTATGTATAGTATCACGTCATCTGCAAATAGTGACAGCTTTACTTCTTCTTTTCCGATTTGGATTACTTTTATTTCTTTGTCTTCACTGATTGCTGTGGCTAACACTTCCAAAACTAAGTTGAATAATAGTGGTGAGAGTGGGCAACCTTGTCTTGTTCCTGATCTTAGTGGAAATGGTTTCAGTTTTTTACCGTTGAAGACAATGTTGGCTGTGGGTTTGTCATATATGGCCTTTATTATGTTGAGGAAAGTTCCCTCTATGCCTACTTTCTGCAGGGCTTTTATCATAAATGGGTGTTGAATTTTGTCGAAAGCTTTCTCTGCATCTATTGAGATGATCATATGGTTTTTCTCCTTCAGTTTGTTAATATGATGTATCACATTGATTGATTTGCGTATATTGAAGAATCCTTGCATTCCTGGGATAAACCCCACTTGATCATGGTGTATGATCCTTTTAATGTGCTGTTGGATTCTGTTTGCTAGTATTTTGTTGAGGATTTTTGCATCTATGTTCATCAGTGATATTGGCCTGTAGTTTTCTTTCTTTGTGACATCTTTGTCTGGTTTTGGTATCAGGGTGATGGTGGCCTCGTAGAATGAGTTTGGGAGTGTTCCTCCCTCTGCAATATTTTGGAAGAGTTTGAGAAGGATAGGTGTTAGCTCTTCTCTAAATGTTTGATAGAATTCACCTGTGAAGCCATCTGGTCCTGGGCTCTTGTTTGTTGGAAGGTTTTTAATCACAGTTTCAATTTCAGTGCTTGTGATTGGTCTGTTCATATTTTCTATTTCTTCCTGGTTCAGTCTTGGCAGTTTGTGCATTTCTAAGAATCTGTCCATTTCTTGCAGGTTGTCCATTTTATTGGCATAGAGTTGCTTGTAGTAATCTCTCATGATCTTTTGCATTTCTGCAGTGTCAGTGGTTACTTCTCCTTTTTCATTTCTAATTCTATTGATCTGAGTCTTCTCCCTTTTTCTCTTGATGAGTCTGGCTAATGGTTTATCAATTTTGTTTATCTTCTCAAAGAACCAGCTTTTAGTTTCATTGATTTTTGCTATTGTTTCCTTCATTTCTTTTTCATTTATTTCTGACCTGATCTTTATAATTTCTTTCCTTCTGCTGGCTTTGGGGTTTTTTTGTTCTTCTTTCTCTAATTGCTTTAGGTGCAAGGTTAGGTTGTTTATTCGAGGTGTTTCCTGTTTCTTGAGGTAGGCTTGTATTGCTATAAACTTCCCTCTTAGCACTGCTTTTGCTGCGTCCCATAGGTTTTGGGTCGTCGTATCTCCATTGTCATTTGTTTCTAGGTATTTTTTGATTTCCCCTTTGATTTCTTCAGTGATCACTTTGTTATTAAGTAATGTAATGTGTAACCTCCATGTGTTTGTATTTTTTACAGATCTTTTCCTGTAATTGATATCTAGTCTCATAGCGTTGTGGTCGGAAAAGATACTTGATACGATTTCAATTTTCTTAAATTTACCAAGGCTTGATTTGTGACCCAAGATATGATCTATCCTGGAGAATGTTCCATGAGCACTTGAGAAAAATGTGTATTCTGTTGTTTTTGGGTGGAATGTCCTATAAATATCAATTAAGTCCATCTTGTTTAATGTATCATTTAAAGCTTGTGTTTCCTTATTTATTTTTATTTTGGATGATCTGTCCATTGGTGAGAGTGGGGTGTTAAAATCCCCTACTATGATTGTGTTGCTGTCGATTTCCCCTTTTATGGCTGTTAGTATTTGCCTTATGTATTGAGGTGCTCCTATGTTGGGTGCATAAATATTTAGAATTGTTATACCTTCCTCTTGGATCGATCCCTTAATCATTATATAGTGTCCTTCTTTGTCTCTTGTAATAGTCTTTATTTTAAAGTCTATTTTGTCTGATATGAGAATTGCTACTCCAGCTTTCTTTTGATTTCCATTTGCATGGAATATCTTTTTCCATCCCCTCACTTTCAGTCTATATGTGTCTCTAGGTCTGAAGTGGGTCTCTTGTAGACAGCATATATATGGGTCTTGTTTTTGTATCCATTCAGCCAGTCTGTGTCTTTTGGTGGGAGCATTTAATCCATTTACATTCAAGGTAATTATCGATATGTATGTTCCTATTCCCATTTTCTTAAATGTTTTGGGTTTGTTATTGTAGGTGTTTTCCTTCTCTTGTGTTTCTTGCCTAGAGAAGTTCCTTTAGCTTTTGTTGTAGAGCTGGTTTGGTGGTGCTGAACTCTCTCAGCTTTTGCTTGTCTGTAAAGGTTTTAATTTCTCCATCGAATCTGAATGAGATCCTTGCTGGGTAGTGTAATCTTGGTTGTATGTTTTTCTCCTTCATCACTTTAAGTATATCCTGCCACTCCCTTCTGGCTTGCAGAGTTTCTGCTGAAAGATCAGATGTTAACCTTATGGGGATTCCCTTGTGTGTTATTTGTTTTTTCTTCCCTTGCTGCCTTTAATATGTTTTCCTTATATTTAATTTTCGACAGTTTGATTAATATGTGTCTTGGTGTGTTTCTCCTTGGGTTTATCCTGTATGGGACTCTCTGTGCTTCCAGGACTTGATTAACTATTTCCTTTCCCATATTAGGGAAGTTTTCAACTATAATCTCTTGAAATATCTTCTCAGTCCCTTTCTTTTTCTCTTCTTCTTCTGGGACCCCTATAATTCGAATGTTGGTGCATTTAATGTTGTCCCAGAGGTCTCTGAGACTGTCCTCAGTTCTTTTCATTCTTTTTTCTTTATCCTGCTCTGCAGTAGTTATTTCCACCATTTTATCTTCCAGGTCACTTATCCTTTCTTCTGCCTCAGTTATTCTGCTATTGACCCCATCTAGAGTATTTTTAATTTCATTTATTGTGGTTTTCATCATTGCTTGGTTCCTCTTTAGTTCTTCTACGTCCTTGTTAAATGTTTCTTGCATTTTGTCTATTCTATTTCCAAGATTTTGGATCATCCTTACTATCATTATTCTGAATTCTTTTTCAGGTAGACTACCTATTTCCTCTTCATTTGTTAAGTCTGGTATGTTCTGACCCTGCTCGTTCATCTGCTGTGTGTTTTTCTGTGGTCTCATTTTGCTTATCTTACTGTGTTTGGGGTCTCCTTTTCACAGGCTGCAGGTTCGTAGTTCCTGTTGTTTTTGGAATCTGTCCCCAGTGGCTAAGGTTGGTTCAGTGGGTTGTGTAGGCTTCCTGGTGGAGGGAACTAGTGCCTGAGCTCTGGTGGATGAGGTTGGATCTTGTCTTTCTGATGAGCACGTCCACGTCTGGTGGTGTATTTTGGGGTGTCTGTGGCCTTCTTATGATTTTAGGCAGCCTCTCTGCTAATGGATGTGGCTGTGTTCCTGTCTTGCTAGTTGTTTGGCATAGGGTGTCCAGCACTGTAGCTTGCTGGTCGTTGAGTGAAGCTGGGTCTTGATGTTGAGATGGAGATCTCTGAGAGATTTTTGCCGTTTGGTATTACGTGGAGCTGGGAGGTCTCTTGTGGACCAGTGTCCTGAAGTTGGCTCTCCCACCTCAGAGGCACGGCCCTGATGCCTGGCTGGAGCACCAAGAGCCTTTCGTCCACACGGCTCAGAGTAAAAGGGAGAAAAAATAGAAAGAAAGAAAGAAAGAAAGAGGCTATAATATAGTGAAGTAAAATAAAGCTATTGTAAAGCAAAGCTATACAGACAAAATCGCACCCAGAAGCATATACATATACACTCACAAATAAAAGGAAAAGGGGAAAAATTAATATATCCTGCTCCCAAAGTCCACCTCCTGAATTTGGGATGATTCGTTGTCTATTCAGGTATTCAACAGATGCAGGCACATCAAGTTGTTTGTGGAGTTTTAATCCGCTGCTTCTAAGGCTGCTGGGAGAGATTTCCCCTTATCTTCCCTGTTCGCACAGCTCCTAGGGTTCAGCTTTGGATTTGGACCCACCTCTGCGTGTAGGTCGCCTGAGGGTGGCTATTCCCCGCCCAGACACGACGGGGTTAAAGGAGCAGCTGCTTCGGGGGCTCTGGCTCACTCAGGCCGCGGGGAGGGAGGTGTACAGAGGAGGCGGTGTGAGCCTGCGGAGGCCGAGGTCGGCGTGACGTTGCACCAGGCTGAGGCGGGCAGTGTGTTCTCCCGGGGAACTTGTCCCCGGATCACGGGACCCTGGCAGTGGCGGGCTGCACAGGCTCCCGGGAGGGGCGATGTGGAGAGTGACCTGTGCTCACATACAGGCTTTTTGGAGGCGGCAGCAGCAGCCCCAGCGTCTCACGCCTATCTCTGGGGTCCGTGCTGATCGCCACGGCTCGCGCCTTTCTCTGGAGTTCGTTTAGGCGGCACTCTGAATCCCCTCTCCTTGCGCTCAGCGAAACAAAGAGGCAAGAAAAAGTCTCTTGCCTCTTCGGCAGCTGCAGACCTCTTCCCGGTCTCCCTCCCAGCCAGCTCTGGTGCGCTAACCCCTTCAGGCTGTGTTCACGCCGCCAGCCTCTCCCTGCGATCCCATGGAAGCCGAGCCTCAGCTCCCAGCTCCGCCCGCCCTGGCGGGTGAGCAGACAAGCCTCTCGGGCTGGAGAGTGCTGGTCGGCACCGCTCCTCTGTGCGGGAACCTCTCCGCTTTGCCCTCCGCACCCCTGTGGCTGCGCTCTCCTCCGTGGCTCCGAAGCTTCCCCCCTCCGCCACCCGCAGTCTCTGCCCGCGAAGGGGCCTCCTAGTGCGTGGAAATCTTTCCTCCTTCACGGCTCCCTCCCACTAGTGCGGGTGCCGTCCCTATTCTTTTGTCTCTGTTATTTCTTTTTTCTTTTGCCCTACCCAAGTACGGGGGGAGTTTCTTGCCTTTTTGGAGGTCGGACGTTTTCTGCCAGCGTTCAGTGGGTGTTCTGTAGGAGCAGTTCCACGTGTAGATGTATTTCTACTGTATCTGTGGGAAGGAAGGTGATCTCCGCGTCTTACTCTTCCGCCATCTTCCCGAGGCCTCCAAAAAGAAATTTTATTGAGAGATGTAGTACTAATTGATTGAATCACAAGCAAGAAATTAAACTCATATTAGTTTAATTTTATCATATAGGCCATATAAGGACTCCAGCTTGTAAACTATAAATATTTGTGTGCCCAAATTTTGAACAGAACCACTAATATTAAAGATAAAATACGTAAGATTCCGCTTTAATAAATGTAAAATCTCTGGGACAGAGCTAATTTCCAAACATGGGACAAGTTTTTTAGGAATAGGGTTTGTTTTGTTTTGTTTGTTTTTTTCATGTTATACATGACAAGAGACATGGGTGAGAGTAAACAACCCAATGTGTTATATACATCCAATAAGAATAATTTGCTTTTAATAAATTTGTTGACAAAAACACATTTATTGCTTCTTAAAATTGTGTTGGAAGATTATTATTTTATCTGAACGAATAATCTCTTTTATCTGAATTTTTCTCATGAAGGGTCATTGGAATTCTTTATCCTTTATCCCTTTATACATTTAATTTCTATTTGAAGCTTTCCACTTTGTGCTATCAATTTTTTTCAAAAAATTACTTAACTGCTAATAGCACATAACCAAGATAATATCCATGACTTAATGATGTTTTAAAATATTTTGTTTGCAAGAAATGATCTATTACCTTTCAAAGCTAACTTTCAGCTATTTCTTGGAATGTGTTGCTTAGCACTTAGAGATGTCCTAGACTGGCAGGTCTCATTTTAAATTTATGTATTTATTTATTTTTGGCTGTGTTGGGTCTTTGTTTCTGTGGGAGAGCTTTCTCTAGTTGCGGTGAGCGGGGACCACTCCTCATCGCGATGCGCGGACCTCTCACTGTCACGGCCTCTCTTGTTGCGGAGCACAGGCTCCAGAGGCGCAGGCTCAGTAGTTGTGGCTTACGGGCCCAGTTGCTCCGCAGTATGTGGGATCTTCCCAGACCAGAGCTCGAACCCGTGTCCCCTGCATTGTCAGGCAGACTCTCAACCACTGCGCCACCAGGGAAGCCCCAGGTCTCATTTTAAATGGTAAACTTTAGTCTCCAGTGTCCTTGCTTTGAAACTTGCCCTCATCCTATATAATTAATTTCAATTAAACGCAAAGCAAATTTTCTCAAAGACATTTTTTTAAAATTAATTAATTAATTTATTTATGGCTGTGTTGGGTCTTTGTCTCTGTGCGAGGGCTTTCTCTAGTTGTGGCAAGCAGGGACCACTCTTCATTGCGGTGCGCGGGCCTCTCACTATCGCGGCCTCTCTTGTTGCGGAGCACAGGCTCCAGACGCGCAGGCTCAGTAATTGTGGCTCACACGGGCCCAGTTGCTCCGCGGCATGTGGGATCTTCCCAGACCAGGGCTCGAACCCATGTCCCCTGCAGAATCTGTGGCAGATTCTCAACCACTGTGCCACCAGGAAAGCCCCTCAAAGACAGTTTGATGTTGATTTTTTTTTTTAATTTTTTTAATTTTGCGTTTGAAATTGATTTAAGCGCCTTAGCATTTTTATCTGCTTCCCTTAATATGAAACAAATTTAGGTAAGGAAATTGAAGAAAAAAATAGGTTCTTGTAAAAGAGATAAGTATCCTGGTCTACCCACTCTATCTTCAGAAATGTCAAGTTACACCAAATTTTTAGTATTTCTGCCAACTACTATATTTGCTAACTATTCAAATATTGTTATACTTTTAAAGATAAATTTTTATCCGTTTCAAATATTGTTACTCCACATATACTTATTCTGCAAAAATAAAAATCTAATTCTAAAAATACGGGAAAACTAGAAAACATTTAAAAGAATTATACTCAGGTCGTACTAATTTCACAAGTATCATACCTTCTTTAGACCTGGTCATGGTTAATTTGAGGCTACTACATGGAAATCGGCAAATTCAGTTCAAATTTTAGAATTTTAAAAAATACATTACCATTAACTTTATTGATCCTGACAGTGTGATTTGGAGACCAAGTTAGGACCAGGACCAGATAATGTAACTGCCTGTAAAAATGCTGGAAATATCACTTCTCATCTTTTTTATCTTATTTTATCTTATTCTTTTTTCATGAATAGAGAATTCCATTTTTTTGTAATTTTCTTCATTAAAAAAAAAAACTATCAACCCTGCTACATGTCAACATCAAATTCTAAAGCCTGCCTAGGTGGCTGGCTGAAGCACAATGGGCCAGGGGAGATTGGTGTAGATGGAAGAGATCTCAGCTGGGAGACTGGGTTCAGAGTCGGCAGATACAGATGCTAGAACAAATGGCTTATGCAGAAAGCATCATGTCTTTTTTTTTTTTTATTGCTGGGTAACAAATCACCACAGTCTTAATGCTACGTATTATTTTACAGCTACTATAGGTCAGAAGTCCAGGAATGTGCCAATGGAATCTCTACTCTGGCTATTGTCCCATCTGGGCTTAGGGTCCTCCTCCAACTCACTGCTTGTGGAAGGAATTATTTTCCTTGCTGTTGTAGAACGGAGGTGCCTTTTTCTCACTGGCCATCAGCTGGGTACAGCTCTCAGTTCCCAGAAGCCATTCTCGAGGCTGTGCCCCCAACTCCCTCTGTCTCAGTAACAGAGAGCATCCCTGGTGTCTAACCTCTCTCACCCCTTGAACTCCTTGACTTCCTCTTCTGCAACTTGTGGGAGAAAATGGTTTGCTTAAGGGGCTCCTGTGATTAGATTAGGCCCACTGTGTAATCTTCCTTTGCTTATAGCAGAACATAATCACCAGAGTGATAGCTTCGCATACTCACAAGATCCACCCACATTCAAAGGGACATTGATCAAGGATGAGGGTCATGGAAAGGGTCATCTTAGTATTCTGCTGACAACACAGGAGAATCCAGAAAACTGTGATATGGTGGGGCGAGGGGGTAAATGGAAACTACAAGACCCCATAACAAGTAGACCCCCAGCTGGTGAACCATGGTTAGGAGACCTCTTTGCTGGATCTGGTCTGGGTGAATGAATATAAACAGATGTGGGTTCTCAGTGTTCAGACTGAGATCAGGACACAAAAATTTATGAATGAACAAAGGATTAGAAATGAAAAAAAAAAAAAAGAGTGAGAGAGACCAAGTAGTGTTTGTGACTCTAACTCAGGGTAGCAGTTCCCAGAATAGGTCAAAGTGTACCTGTGATTAGATGGTGGTGGTTACATGTTCTTTATATCACTTTTAACCACTTTCTTGCAAAACTAATAGCTAAATATATTAAGGATTTCCTATGTGGTAGGAGTTAGCTAAACACGATGCATTTAACTTCTCACTTTGTCCTCACAGCAGTCCCTCAAGGTTCTGTGGGGACCTGGGACAAGCTTTGCGATGGTGAGAGCCTTGGTATGATGTCACTATGATGACCCCTCTTCTATGACAATTGTTTGATGGTAATTAAGTGTATAGTTGTCCATTTGCCATCAGCACACACTAGAAAATACATTGTTTAAAAGCCTCACATTTTTTGTGCCCTGAGTATTGAGCACAGAGGTAGGTATTCAGCATAAATTTGATGTATTATATTGTTCCTAAAAACATATTTTGGAGGTAAACTTAGTGGTGGAGGAAATTGGATTTGGGTTTGGGAACCTGAATTTAAACTCAGTGCCCCTTAAGTTACTCTAAGATTATGTGCAGATCACTACCCTCAGCTTCTTCATGTGACAAAATAAAGAACCAAGAAAGATTTTCTCTGATTAGAAACAGGTATGAGCTCTTTCTTATGATGTACAATAGTTATATTTAACCTGTTTCTAATAGAAGTTTTCAAACGTATTCAGATTTTGGAGATATGACAAATGAAAATCAAATGGTCATTTTTCCAATGTATCTGCTTGTATGGTCAGTTATTCATTCTTGGTACTTTTAATTAGATAAGACATGACATTACAAAATAACTTGATTTATTTATACAAATAGCTACTATTTGTTTACTATTCATTTCTTTAAGGCATGCAGCTGGCAGCAGAAACACCCATACTTCTTTCTCCTGTTGCCCTAGAAATGGTTTCTATAGTAACTGAGTATATTGTGCTGGAGACCCAAAGACTACGCATGAGTGTATGCGTTCATAATGAGAAACTGTCTTCACATGATCTTTTATTTTTCAGCTTAAAAATAATTGCTATCAAGTCAGTTGGAACTCTTGTAACAAGTAGAGCATAAAATATTTCAATGAACAATGGAGCACAATTTTGATTTATTTCTTTAATCTCAATTAAGTAAATAACTCAAAGCTAGTCACAAAAATATTCCCACACTTTATGTCTTTGATATCAGTTGCAAGAATAGTGTGAAATTATCTCCTAAAAGTTATTACTCTCACTACAAACACTCATTGTGGTTAAAAATAAAGGCCCAAATATAAAGTCTGTCTTATTCATGTGCATAATGCATTTTAGACAAATACTGTTCTGAATAATTAGAAATACTCGTGATGTAAATTAATAAACATTATGTGAATATTTAAATGATCTCCCTGGAGCTATTATGATGCACGGCCCTTTGAAATCATTTTTTCCTATAATAAATATGCACAACTGAGTTTTTACAGAAATGGAATGTAATTTAAAACAATAAATGAGTAATTTATTTGTAATATAAAAAGGACTTCATTTTATATATGATCTAGTATCTATTTGTAGTTTGTGTTGTTTCTTTTGTTTTAGTCATTGTTCAACATTGATTATTTTCATCCATTCCTATTCTGGATCCACCTACTTTGCGATTGTCCTGTACGTTCCCCCAAGACTTTCACTTTCTCTGAAAGAATATCAAGTAATAGCTGTCTGAAGATGCCCAGAAGAAAGGCTTTTCCTCTCATGTCAGAGTTATTTTCCTTAACATTATACTTTAGGTCTTACACAAGCTAGTTTCTAAATGTAAAATGGCTTTCATCCTCAAAACCTGCTGAAGCCTTATATTTGTTTCAAGGCTTCTGTCAAAACTTCATCTCTCCAAGGAGTCATCCTTAGCGTCCCTCACCTTCTGACCCCCAGGGGAATTAATCACCATATTATTTAGAAGGATCTATGTCTCTGTATAGTCTTCTATAATATTCGTTTTCCCATGGGATTTATTCTTCTGCAGTCTTTCTCATGCTTTTATTCCCCTCCACATTACCCCCATAGAGTGCATTGAAATCGGTGTCACACAAGGATTTCTGAATTGAATTGACTCTCCTGACTAAATGCTTTTGCTGTTCCTGTGTCAGTGGATCACTGTGCTGATGTAAGGAGTTTCTTACTGGTTATTGATATTGTGCCCAAATGTTGTAGAAACTTGAAAAAGCATTAGAAGATGTTTTAAACTATTGGATTTGACCAGGGGAAGGTCTCGGCACTGCGCTCACAGGTGCTCCTCTCTCTCGGAGTCTACTTCTTGATCTGTTTTGCTGGCTCACCTTCCTTTACTTGCTCTATCTTTGCTAGTCCTTCTCAGTCACGGGAGAACTCAGGTCTTGCATATATATATATATATATATATATATATATATATATTTTAACATCTTTATTGGAGTATAATTGCTTTAAAATGGTGTGTTAGTTTCTGCTTTATAACAATCTGAATAGCTATACATATACATATACATATATCCCCATATCTTTGCATCTCCCTCCCTCCCACCCTCCCTATCCCACCCCTCTAGGCGGTCACAAATCACCGAACTAATCTCCCTGTGCTACGCGGCTGCTTCCCACTAGCTATCGGTTTTATATTTGGTAGTGTATATATGTATATATGTCCATGCCACTCTCTCACTCACTTTGTCCCAGCTTACATGACCCCTCCCCGTGTCCTCAAGTCCATTCTCTAGTAGGTCTGCATCTTTATTCCGGTCCTGACCCTAGGTTCTTCATGACCATTTTTCGTTTTTTTTAGATTCTATATATATGTGTTAACATACGGTATTTCTTGTTCTCTTTCTGACTTACTTCACTCTGTATGACAGACTCTAGGTCCATCCACCTCACTACAAATAACTCAATTTCGTTTCTTTATATGGCTTAGTAATATTCCATTGTATATATATGTACCACATCTTCCTTATCCATTCATCTGTCAATGGACACTTAGGTTGCTTCCATGTTCTGGCTATTGTAAATAGAGCTGCAATGAACATTGTGGTACATGACTCTTTTTGAATTATGGTTTTCTCAGGGTATATGCCCAGTAGTGGGATTGTTGGGTCATATGGTAGTTCTATTTTTAGTTTTTTTAAGGAACCTCCATACTGTTCTCCATAGTGGCTGTATCAATTTACATGCCCAGCAACAGTGCAAGAGGGTTCCCTTTCCTCCATATCCTCTCCAGCATTTATTGTTTGTGGATTTTTTGATGATGGCCATTATGACTGGTATGAGGTGATACCTCATTGTAGTTTTGATTTGCATTTCTCTAATGATTAGTGATGTTGAGCAGCCTTTCATGTGTTTGTTGACAATCTTCTTTGGAGAAATGTCTATTTAGGTCTTCTGCCCGTTTTTGGATTGGGTTGTTTGTGTTTTGTGATATTGAGCTGCATGAGCTGCTTGTATATTTTGGAGATTAATCCTTTGTCAGTTGCTTCATTTGCAAATATTTTCTCCCATTCTGAGGGTTGTCTTTTCAGCTTGTTTATGCTTTCCTTACCTGTGCAAAAACTTTTAAGTTTCATTAGGTCGCATTTGTTTATTTTTGTTTTAATTTCCATTTCTCTAGGAGGTGGGTCAAAAAGGATCTTGCTGTGATTTATGTTATAGAGTGTTCTGCCTATGTTTTCCTCTAAGAGTTTGATAGTGTCTGGCCTTACATTTAGGTCTTTAATCCATTTTGAGCTTATTTTTGTGTATGGTGTTAGGGAGTGTTCGAATATCATTCATTTACATGTAGCTGTCCAGTTTTCCAAGCACCACTTATTGAAGAGACTATCTTTTCTCCACTGTATACTCTTGCCTCCTTTATCAAAAATAAGGTGACCATATGTGCCTGGGTTTATCTCTGGGCTCTCTATCCTGTTCCATTGATCTATATTTCTGTTTTTGTGCCAGTACCATACTGTCTTGATTACTGTAGCTTTGTAGTATAGTCTGAAGTCAGGGAGCCTGATTCCTCCAGCTCCGTTTTTCTTTCTCAAGATTGCTTTGGTTATTTGGGGTCTTTTGTGTTTCCATACAAATTGTGCAATTTTTTGTTCTAGGTCTGTGAAAAATGCCATTGGTAGTTTGATAGGGATTGCATTGAACCTGTAGATTGCTTTGGGTAGTAGAGTCATTTTCACAATATTGATTCTTCCAATTCAAGAACATGGTATATCTCTCCATCTGTTTGCATCATCTTTATTTCATCAGTGTCTTATAGTTTTCTGCATACAGGTCTTTTGTCTCCTTAGGTAGGTTTATTCCTAGGTATTTTATTCTTTTTGTTGCAATGGTAAATGGAATTGTTTCCTCAATTTCTCTTTCAGATTTTTCATCATTAGTGTATAGGAATGCAAGAGATTTCTGTGCATTAATTTTGTATCCTACTACTTTACCAAATTCATTGATTAGCTCTGGTAGTTTTCTCGTAGCATATTTAGGATTCTCTATGTATATTATCATGTTATCTGCAAACAGTGACAGCTTTACTTCTTCATTTCCGACTTGGATTCCTTTTATTTCTTTTTCTTCTCTGATTGCTGTGGCTAACACTTCCAAAACAATGTTGAATAATAGTGGTGAGAGTGGGCAACCTTGTCTTGTTTCTGATCTTAGTGGAAATGGTTTCAGCTGTTCATCATTGAGGATGATGTTGGCTGTGGGCTTGTCATATATGGCCTTTATTATGTCGAGGTAAGTTCCCTCTATGTCTACTTTCTGGAAGGTTTTTATCATAAATCGGTGTTGAATTTTGTCAAAACGTTTTTCTGCATCTATTGAGATGATCATATGATTTTTATTCTTCAATTTGTTAATATGGTGTATCACATTGATTGATTTGCGTATATTGAAGAATCCTTGCATTCCAGGAATAAACCCCACTTGATCATGGTGTTTGCACATATTTTTTGAGCAATGGCTTTTCCGTTCTCTCAGATCTTTGTCGGGACTGCTGTATTCTAGAAGCTCTTTCCCAGCCTCATACTTGCCTCACAGAACTGTGATGATTAATTCTCACTTGGAGATTGGTTGACAACCCTCTACAGGACTCAGGCTCTCTGACGACTTTCTTCTCTCTGGCACTGTGACCAGCTAATTCTGGCCTTCTTGGCCTCCCTGAATTTTAACTCTGTCTCCTCAACTCATGGAGAATGCTGTGGTCAGTGTGTGTTCCCCCAGCCCGTGCTAGAGACCAGACACCTTCAGGTCATATTAGGGGATAATCAAAGGGATGACAGTCATGGGAAGCTTGTTGTCCAATGTCTGAAGACCCTTGTTTTTTATACACTGTCCAGTTTCTTGCTGTTTAGAACAGACACATATCATCTCTGTTACTCCATCATAGTTGGAAGGGGAGATTAGTCTTTTATTTTTTATTGCTATTTAGGATATCTTTTGTGCAAATTACATTTTTATTTTCATGCAAACTTCTTACCATATAGTTCATTTTCCTATGAAATCTGTAACAAAATTATATTTTGAGAAATAATTTATTGACAAAATCACCTGAGATTTATTTCACCTTTCATCCCTCAGACCTCCCATTTATCCTGAGTCCTCAAATTACACTACCAAGATATTGTCTCATTCTCTGCAATTTTGCAGTCTCTATATTGCATGATATTTATTTTCTTATTTGAATCTCCTTGGAAAGGGGTGCCAATTCTTACATTTATTTGGGTGTGAAGTACAGAGCACAAGGATTGAATCCTGGAAGGTCCTCAACTACTATTGGTTTAATACATCTAAATGATTAAATTGATAATTTGATGGCAAGCGACCCATTCTCCTCAACAGATAGAATTAAATTTATTCTTAGAGAAAGTCAAATTAACAGAGAGATGTTTATTATTGAATCATAATATGCTCTTTATAAAATTTATTTTACCAATTTAGCTCTGAGGCAACCCTAACTGTGTATTGAAGGATGCTGAGAAAAACAGTTTTCTAGATCTGTTGTAGGATTTATGGTAGGGATTTTTTGTGGGTAAAATCTTCAGGAATAAGGGGTCTATTGAAATAAACCATTTTTCCTTTTGTAACTGAAGGATTAGAGTGAAACAGGTGTGCTCCTCTAGGGAGCCCAGGTCCAATGCTTGGTATGTAACTTCCTTACATGTTTCCTCTTCTTATACATGTTTTTAACTTTCATTTTCTTCAAGTCAAGAGTGGACAGATGTAGAACATAAATGATACTTAAAAATATAATTTCAATAATAAATTCAGTTGTTAAATATTCCCTAAAATGTGTAGTGCCTAAGATACACCCACCTGTACTGCTGTAGAAAAGATGTAAGAGCCTATTTTTATCAACTCTGATTTTAATACAGGCATTAGGGAAGCAAACATTTCTTATAATCACTGTCAGAGGCAGGGTTTGAACCTTGGTCTGCTTCCCTAGAGTCCATTTCTCTCCCTTGTAAACAGAAGAAAATATTTTCTTTCAAAACAGAGATAATATAGTTTGTACCGTTGACATGTCAGCAGTATATTATTAGTGAGATAAGTTAGACCAAAGCACTAGCTCATCACAGATTAACCGTGCATAAGTCCTACTCCTCCTTATGCAGAATACTACACTCAAGAGCAAACTACAGTTTATTGAGATGAAAGAGATTAAATTTTTGAAATATTTTGAAAACCAAAATTTGAAATTTCAGACACATATGACATTTACTTTTTTGAAAGCAGGAAAAGTTAAATGTTGAATCTTATAGAGATAATAAATATAATAATATTTTTGTGACAATTTTTATATGAAATAACAGAAAATTATAAATTTTAAAAACAAAAACTGGTAGATATTTTTGGTTTTCTAAGAAAACGTAAATCAAAAGTCTGAAAGACTTTTATTTCTTTTAAATTTTTGTTCTGATATAATGCCATGTACTTTCAACTCATAACCTACCTCCATTGATTTCTTACTTTGCTCCTGATTATTTGATTAGTCTTATGAGCCCTTCACTAAACTATTAGCTCCCTGAGAAAATAGACTATGTCATTTTTACTCCTAAACATGGTAGCCTTGGTACTCAGCAAAAGTGTGTAGTACATAGTAAATACTGATAAAACTGATTCAATAAATGACTTAATTACAATGATGATTTGCAAAAGAAATTGACAGGTTTTCTTAAACATAAGTATCTGGTTCAGATTTAGTGGACATAATGAGTATACTCCCTGCACTAATTATAATTAGAAGACAGTGAGTGTCTCTTTTAATTCTCAAGTCAAATTTGGTCTCACAATTTTAAATGCATGAGATTTCTCTATACAGTTTAATTATTGATAATTATGTTAGTGTTTATTTGAAAAGCCTCTCTGATATTCTTTAAAGACCAAGAATCCTTTTTCATCTGCTTCAAAAAAGAAAAAGTAAAAAAAATGCTATAAACTAGTTCTCTAGATCAGAGAATAAATATTGAATGCCACAACTTCAGACTATGTATCTCTAATAACTCTAAGTCCAGAAGAAATATGGTCCTGTAATAACCCAGAAAATGTGAAACTTAGATGGTCATTGACTTTTGCTAGTCAACCAAATTAGGCATTTTGATAATATAAGTATCAATTCTATATGTGAAACTCAAGTCATCTACTTTAATATCTAAATCTAATTTTATAATGTTTTTACCGTTAATGAATATACTTAAAGTTAAAATGTTTGCCTAATGCACAACCTTTAAATAGTGAAGTATCTGTAATTGACTTACATATTGCATAGATCTGTAGTCAGAATATGGGTTTTACCCGGGACAGTTGTGCAATTTATGGACAATCACTATTTATTTGTAAAACTAGTGTAAAAATTAAGTTGATGGTTACTTAGAAAATTATCTGGCAGTAGCAAAGACATTGTAAATGTTGTTTTAAATGAAAGAATGTGTATTATATACTATAAATCATGCAAGTTATTAATTTTAAAACTAGGGGCATAAACAAAGTCATCAAATACAAAAGATATAAGTAAGTTTAGAGATAATCTAGGACAACCTCCTCATTTTTCACATTAAAAAGCTAAATCCTCCTAGTTTAATAATTTATTAAATCTCCCTCCAATATATTAAAAGCAGAGAGAAAAATTAGGTCTTGATTTCTTCACTCTAAACCCAATACAGGATAGTTCCACTCAAACTCATTAAATGGAAATATCCAGTTGTTTGGATTTTAATTAAATCATTATTATTGATAATTTTAAAAATTTGGGGTGTTTTCTTATTCTTACATACCTTTAAAGGTAAGGTTCTATAATATAAACTTACCCTATTATATTTCTCTAAATTTCTGTTTAAAATCTTACTTTTTACTGAAGATTAGAGTTATGACCACTGAAAACTTATAAGCTGCCTTTTTACTAAAAAAAAAAAAAAAAAGATTGAACAAAATATTAACCATTAAAAATATTTTTGAAATTCTTTAGCAAAAACTCAAATTTGGTTCATAACGGGTTTTCAGAATTTCATGAATATTAAGGAATATAATGAGAGATAAATGATGAATGTCAAAAAAGTAAAAGGAAGCTTAATCCTAAACTAATGAATCCATAATCATACATGTTGAGTTGAATTCTGCTAATAAATGTAGATTCTAACAGCCTGGAACTTTGGAACAATTTAACTGATACTGCTTTGGATAAAAGAACAAGTAAAAATTTTTTTTATATATTGAATATTGGCATAACCTTAACATTTTTGTTGCAAGTTACAAAAATATAGCACTAGTTTTCTAGGGTTATAATACTAATAAATAAATACCGAAAAGAGGGGCTTCTCTCCATCATTTCATAAAACTTAGTCAGCTGTGGGGCACTTGGCACTTAAGATCTAGGAGAAGAGTAATGGTTGTTTCTTAGGAATATTAAGTAAGAGCCAAAAGAGACACAATTATGGGGATCAGAAAAAAATATTCAGAGTAATTTCAATTTTCAGGGTCAGTGCTTTAGATTTAGAAATTTTAAGTTTAAAATTAACAGAACAGAAGTAAAGATGATAAGATATGTTTTAATAACGCTTGTGGTTTAAGGGACTTAGTTTTAGAGATATTCAGTCTTGTAGATACAATTGTAAAACAATCTATGGAATAGTCAGGAAAGGTCAAAACAAGTTAAGCCTTGGCACCATGGAAACATTTGAAAAACAAACAAATAAAAGAGATTACTTTCTTGAGACCCATGCTTTATTGTTTTACACCAATGATTTATTATTTCAGCAATTATATTTTTTACTTCAAGAATCTTTATAGTTCTTTGACTATTCTATTGTAGTTATAGTTTTCAGTATTTCATTAGTAAAATTATTCTCATGTCTCTTTTTCAGATAAAATTTGGAGTCTTTTTAAAGTATTTTGAATAGGCAGTTTTCTCAGACATTCCTTATGCTGAACTTCTTTTTTACACAATGAATGTAAATTTTAAACTATTTGTTTTTCTAAGTAAATAGGATCATCTAAATTGTTCTTATCTACATTTCCTAAATTTTTAATAATCAATATTGCTTTTGCAACATTGTACTCTTTTTAATAATAGTTATAAAATCATTAATTTAGAAATCTATAAATACCATTAAAATATGGCTTAATACTCAGAAAATATTAAAGTTAGAAATTTGTTCAAAGATGACACCATATAGGAAAACATAAAAGATAAATATATATTTGTCTATTTGATAGGTATATTGATAGGTACACCTCTACAATCATCATAGAAACAATATAAGTTGGAGTGAAATCTCTTTTATGTTAAATTTTTATCAGCCAGTTGTTGTAAAAATGAATAATGAATATTACAACAAGAAAATATTGCAATAATTAATGATAATTAAGAACTATTATATAATTAAGTCAGTAGGAAAATAGCTTGACAGTACAAATATTAAGACAGATAACTAATAGATGACTGAAGAAAGTAAAATCATTACATTCAACAGAAGTTTGTAAAAGTTAAAGAATAATACAAACAAAATTGTGGACATTAGACTATGTCATAATTCTAATATTTGTAAATTTTTTTGGTTCTGGCAATTACAACATCAAGAAAAAAAAAAACCTTTAAAAACTGCATGTAATTGTTAGTTATGAAGGCAGATTGTGAGACACTCTTGTATGTGTTTTCTTTAGCCAAAGACACACTGCATGACACACAAGTGCCTTTGAAACTGCTTTGTCATGTGTTCATACAGGGGTTTCAGATAAGATGTAAAAACAACAAGGCCACGTTCAGAAGGGAACTTGACATTGTTTGCAACACATGACAATAGCAACATCCTAACAACACATTTTGTTAGCAGGGAAATTATTTTATTTCCTGGAACTTGCTAAAAAATTCCTAAGTTTATGTTCTTTGTGATTACACATTGCTTATTACAGGAAATCTTCTGTAAAGTTCCTCCTATCATTTTACTTCAGGGAAGATGCTGTGATTGGCATAGATGTAATGAAAGCTGAAATAGAGATAGTAATTCCAGGGTAATTTTGTTGCCTTGAAAGCTAATTACTTTGTTTGTTGCCATATCCCTACAGGAGGGTTTCTCCACCTTACCACGGTTGACATTTTGGGTGGAATGATTCTTTGTTGTGGGGAATGTCCAATGCAACTGTAACATGTTTAGCAGCATCCCTGGCCCCTATTCCAGTAGTGTGTACCCCTTCCCCCACCAGAAATGCACCTAGCAGAAGTGTCTACAGACATTGCCGTATTTCCCCTGGAGGGGTAAAATCACCCTCAGCTGAGAGCTACCCTAGAGCAAAGGTATAAGGACGTTTAAAAAAATAATTTGGGGAAGCAAAAGTTCATGTTTAAAACATTAGAAAAAATTTTAGTCCAAGCAACAATCTTAAATTGAAGTACAAAATATTCAGAAACTAAATATTTTTCTCAACCAATGCACAGTTTTAGTTTTGGGGGTTGTTTCTATGAAAGCACATTATTGCCACCCCCCAAATCTTTCAATCCAGAAGTTGAAGAAAACTCTTTACCTAGTCAAGTACTATTAGAGATAAAGTGAATGAAATAGCTTAAATGAAACAAAAAAAATCAGCAGTACACTATACAGGAAGATATTAATTTAAAATGCTTTC
Organism: Balaenoptera physalus; assembly: GCF_965194825.1. Taxonomy (NCBI): domain Eukaryota; kingdom Metazoa; phylum Chordata; class Mammalia; order Artiodactyla; family Balaenopteridae; genus Balaenoptera; species Balaenoptera physalus. The sequence goes on from NC_138888.1 coordinate 106,626,476, forward strand.
TTTTTTTAATTAATTTAATTTATCTAATGAACAGAAAATATAATAGTAGTACATTTCTGGAAAAAAAATTCTTGTTCCTCCTCTTAGTTGAAAGTGAACATATCTCTAGTGTCATAAGTATTCTCATGATGACTATGGGAGCAGTGCAGAAACTGACTGTACTGTAAAGGGCCAGAGAGTAACTGTTTTAGGCCTTGCAGGTCTCTCTCACAACTACTCAGCTCTGCCATTGCAGTGTGAAAGCAGCATTGCATGGCCATCAGCATTATGTGAGAACTCCAACTTCTTTCCATCCTTGCCAGCACTTTCTGTGGTGTGTTTTTGTTCTAGTCTTTAATTTTTGCTATTCTAGTAGTGTGTGGTAGTATCTCAATGGGATTTTGATTTTCATTTTTCCAATGACTAATGACTTTGAGCATCTTTGCCATATACTTATTTGCTATCTATAGCTCTTCTTTTGCATGTTTATATTTTTGTTTGTCAAACTTCTTTATATATTATAGAATTAAAATCTTTATCCAATGCATGTTTTACAAATATTTTCTCCAAAACTGTGGCTTGTGCTTTTATTTTTTTAACAATGTCTTTTGAGGAGCAGGAAGTTTTATGTTTATTGATGATGACTAATTTATTTTTTTCTCTTATGGTTCATGTTTTTGTATCCTACATATAAATATTTGTGAACAATAAAGAAACAAAATTTTTCTCCCATTTGTTCTATTAGAAATTTTATAAGTTTGGTTTTACACTTTTATATTTCAACTTTATTTTTGTATGTAATGCAATGGATGATGATTTATTTGTACAAGAATGTCCAGTACTTCACCACTTAGTGACGTAGATAGAATCCTTTCTCCATTGACTTACCTTAGATCATTTGTTGAAAACCAATTTAAACACTCTATTCTGTTGCACTTATCTATGTTTCTCCTTAGGCGAATACCACATTATTTTGATTAACTATATCTTTTGAGAAAATCCTAAAATCAGATAATATGAATCTTCCAACTTGGTTCTTTTTCAAAATTGTTTGGACTATTCCAGGTCCTTTGCTTTTCCATATAAATTTTGCAACAAATTTGTCAATTTTAACTTGATGAGATTATGTCAAATCATTAGAATGCTTTTCTTTTTTACCAAAATTATTATATATGCATATACATGTAAAATCACTATACATATGTGTAGTTTTTAGTGTCTATATCTATATCTATCTGTGTGTGGATATATATATGTATATGTGTACATACATATATATATGTAGATTTGATATATTTATCAAATATTCCTGTTTCTGGAAGAGCAGATGTAGATTTTACTATGTAATCTATTTACCAGTTTCACCTAAGCCTGACAGTATAATTTCTAGAAAATTTATAAAAAATAATTTTAAAGTGCATTCAATAACATGTTTTCATTTTATATGCAAACAACATTTAGTTTATATGGTTACTAAATCCATGATTTGACTCCCTGTGTATTTATAATCTTGGACCTCTCCCTTTCTACAGTTTCATAGATCCCCTAAGTATTTCAACAAGATTTGTGGATTTAAAATAGCATTTATGTATTGATAGCTTTCCAATTTGCTTGTGAAACTCTTATTTTTCCATGAACTTCATATTCAGATAGCTATATCCCTACTTATTTCTGCTTGGAAGTACCATTGATTCTCCCCTGGAACCTATTTCTTGCCAAGACTTTCTTATTTCAGTAAGTAGCAAATGTATTCATCCAGTTGCTAATGACAAAAGTTGTTCTTGACTGCTTTATTTTTCTCATACTCACATCTACCTATTAGGTAATTCTAGTGGCTTTACCTTCTAAATATATCCCAATCTGTACACGTTCCACCACCTCCACTGATCCACTCTCGTGTATGATTTGTGGCTCAACTACTGCAATGACCACTTAGCTAGTCACTCTGCCCCAGCTGTTATTTCCTGACATCTGCATCCCTCCTAGCAGTCAGAATTATCATTTTTTAAAACATTGCATTCAGAATGAAATCCAAAATGTTCACGATGGCCTAACTTACAAGACTTATTTCCATCTCCTTCACTGCTCCTATTGTCCACATCTCTTCCCACTATCTCCAGCCACAGTGGTCAACTAGATGTTCCTTTAAATGTCGGCCTCTTCATCTCAGGAACTTTGCACTTGTTCACTCTTGTGTCTATGAGCACTTCACCCAGATAACTGTAGGGTTCATTCCTTGACTACATTCATTTCTATTCTAATTTCAATCTCAAGGTATCTTTTCCTAACCACTCAATCTCAATTTAAAATAACACTCTCCATCAGCATCCTGATTAAATTTTTTTCATAGTACTTGTATGCAAGTGACTACACATAAATTCACACACAAATACATACATATATATGATATATAGTTCTTATATGCAACTAATTATACCCACATTCTTACACAAATACATATATATATATATATGTATGTATATATATATATCTCATCTATACTCATATCTAAACATAATTTTTGTTTGATTTCCTGGAAGGCAAATGGCATGTGAGCAGGGACTTTTTGATGACTGACACATACTCAGCAATAAGGAAAAAGCCCGGATCACAAGAAGTGCCCAATTAAATATCTATGTAATTGAAATAAAGAAAATGAAAGAAGGGAAGAAAAAGAAAAGGAAAGGGAATTGTATATAGAATCCTTGAACCATTTTGTATTACAAATTTATATTAAGTTCCCCAGCAATAAACTTTACTGGTTTTATGTATTATAACATGTTTTTGTAGTTCAATATTTATTTTGTGTTTTTATATATACTCTATAAGCAATCCATTATTTTAGAGGAATGTCATTATTGATGAAAGGTAGACATCTTCCTTACATAAATAAAATTAAACTTATTTCCTCCCTGTCTGTTGATCCGTAAATGAATCGTCAAAAATGTGAATGGAGTTTCAGCAATTTTCAGGGCATATTGAATATACACTAATTTAAAATACCGACTATGTGATGTATTGATTGCATAGAAAGGGTAATCCTGTTTTCAGCTCACAATGAGATACAAGGAGGTTATGTAAGATGACGTCTACAAGGAGGTGATGTAGACAGAGAAGATACAATGGGTTTCAAATAAAAGGATAAAATTAAGAGTCATAAGGGCAGGCATGCTGAACTGACAGCCTTATTTTGTCTGGGCTACATCATGGTCATTTTTATGTAACATGCTCCAGGAGGAACAGAAGCAGGAATTTATTTAAAGAGAGTTAACAAGCCTCTTAAGCCCTATTTGGGGAAGTCAGATAGTCTGGAATAATTTGGTTAGCTAGTTCTTCATAGAAAAAACTCACAAATGCTCAGCATTCTAGCCAAGATGCAAATTGTATTGTAAAAAGTTGTCTGGAATTTATACCCTTAAGTGATTTTTATGATCTTCCTTGGCTCCAGAATATATGTACTCACAAAGCAGCTAAGCAAATAAAATGGTTAAATCACATTTATTTTAATGGTGCCTCTATGTAGCTTAAAATGGCTACTTCAATTTTTCAAAATGCATCATTCACCTTGAATTTTTAAAAATCTTGTGAATTATTCTAATGGATTTTTAAGAACATATCCTGCAAGAGTTTGAATGTCTTTGAATTCCTTCATGTTAACTATCCAAGGTCTTTGGTGTTCATGTTTGGAATTACCTAATTGTTAACTACCTACATAAAATGTAACTTAAATATGATGTCACCATATTTAGTATGAAATTTTCAAAAATTCACCACCAGACCTTTTCAGAGTGGGAAAAATTGCATGTATAATTAATTATACACCAAACTGGTGAATTAGTTTGTCAAAATAATTTGCTGGTTATACTGAAGTTAATCAATAACAGGTGAAAATTGCATAAAATTATTTAGGTCTAGCCCAGAGTTTCTCAATCTTTAAAGTGAATACAAACCACTGGGCTCTTGTAAGAACACAGGTTCTGACCCAGGTGTTAGGTGAGCCATGACCGTCTACACTTCTATGGAGCCCCCATGATGCCAGCACTGCACATTGACAGGAGGGGGCCTACTGGATAGAGTTTAATCTCTTCTGGTTTTCCAGCTAAAAATTGACAAATATCTAGCTGTTAAATACAAAATTTGTGTAATTATTCTGATGTTTTCCAAAAAAACAATGCTTTAATATCATCTAAAAATGGGTTAATTTGTTGTCATTCAACTGTTTTAGAGGAAGCTAGGTATAATGATGCCTGTTCCTCTAGACCTTACTGCCTCATTTCTCCATCTTAGGAGAAAACACACCCTTTTTTAAATTGAAAAAGAAACAAATACATACACTATCATCATTTTCCTCTATATTTTAGTATTTAGAGCTATTTCTAAGGTATAGCAAAAAATGCAAATAGCATTATGATTTAAATTCATAAGTAGGTTGTTTTATTTGGCTGAGATGAAAATAAGGAGCGTCCAGGGAATATAGCTATTGGAAAGTTGAATTTTTCAAGGTGCCTGATGCATAAAAACACTAAGCACCTTTCAAAATATGCTAATTGAATTGAACCTACAAAATGTTTCAGGAATAAAAAAATGCAGCATATAATTTCCTTTAGATGCCATTTCACAAACTTTTCACAGAAAATATACTAAAAATGTGAATTTATTTTCATAATAAATCTGTATAAAATAATCATAAGAAAGCGAAGAAAACAAGTGACATGAGCATTGCCTTAATGTCATATCTACAGACATCATATGCATAGAAAAAAGTATTAGGAATAGAGAAATGAGATTCTGGTTTGCCAGTCATTCCTTGGAAGTGGAGAATACATTTTCTGTGGTATGTTTTATTTTTCTGAAACTTTGAATGAATAATTGCAAAGGTGACATTCTTTTCTTAAAAGAACCTCCTGTTAAAGAACCAAAGACCCGTCAATGTATTGTTGACATAGAGTTAACTGTGGATACTTGAAATGATTTCCACAAAGGTACTTTTTGCTATTTAAAAGCAATTCCTTGGTTGTTGCTATGGTGATTGATGGGAGAGTATGCACATCTGCCCTGTAATTGCCTATGGGTCAAATCAACATCACAAATGTTCTTGATTTTTTATTTCTAAAGTTGTTAAAGCAACCTTTTCACTAAGGCTCAGATATAAACAATGTGCTATAAGCATGTAAGTGTTAGAGATTATCCTCTATGTGTAAAGTGGGTAGTCATCACTGCATTATATTTCATGCTTTACCGTCAGTGCAATACCGTCAGTGTATGTAAGACATTGATCTCGGGTGGACTCAGCCTTAAGCAGCTTGAAGCAGAATATCAGTTCCCCTGACCAGAGACTGAAGCCAGGCTATGGCAGTGAGAGCATTGAATCTTAGCCACTAGACCTCAAGGGCCAGTAGCTAGTTGCAAGGCCCTGGCTTGTCTGCTTTGGAGAAAGAAATTTCAACAGAGTTGGAAAGTAGTGACAATGTGTTTATTAGGAGGAAAGAATACATGTGGATAGACAAACACAGGTGGCCTCAGAGAAAGAGTAGTGCCCTTGGGGTAGTTTAAGTCTCTTACATGTGAAAGTTCTTTCGGGTTTCATCTTGCTTTTTCTGGTTCTGAGTCCATATTTGGTCTGACTCAGGGCCCTCTCCTGTGTATGCGCACATCTTTTAGCCAAGATGGATTGCAGTGTGAGGGTTTCAGGGAAGTTGACTGAACATATATGGTCTGGTGCCCCCTCCCTTCTCTGACCCCTAAGGAACCTTTCTGAGCAGGTGTAGTTTGGGAGGTCTCCTTTACCTCAAGAATGAGAAATACGTGGTCTCCTTATCTCTTATCCAAGCAGGACTCAGCTCCTCCTTGCCCCTGTCATTATCTTTATCTTGAATTGTCTGTCCACAGGAGGCAGATTCCAGGTGCTCAGCCTGGGTTCCATCTATCTCATGCCTCAGTATCAGTAAGCAATTGATTAAATGAAAACTGAAATCATCTATTTTGTTAATAATAAATATGTATGTGGACAAATTCTTGTTAATGCTTTAAGTTTCCAGATTATTATTGGATTCATTTCACACCCATGTAGTCAGAAGAATAAACAAAGTAATCTGATGGGAAGCAACAGCTTTTAAACCCTCAGTAGAGTCACCAGCCCCTCACATCTGCAATCAATGTTTGGGTATTCCTCTAACATTTCAAAAAAAACACTGTCCAACTTTTTATTTTGAAATCACCTAAAATCAGATAAAGTCTAACAGACTTATGAAGTAGCTACTGCATATATATATTTTAAAATTATATGCTATTGTTCCACATTCAAAACATGTTTTAAATTGCCTACAAATAGGAAAAAAAAGGTGACTACTGTGGAAGGGTTTTTCTACTAAGCCCTTGAATAATTTAGCAGTTTCTGACCTGGCCATTATTGGCAATTATTAATAAGAATAAGGGCAGAATTAAAATGAAGCTTCAGCATGTGGTAGGAAGGCATGAGAAATTTAGAGTGCCTATATTGGTGTTTGGAAATGAGAAATACCATAAAAGAGTCAGCTACATTTTGAGAAGTTTCACTTTCCATGACTTTAACCGTGAAACCAGAGAAGAAGGTCACACAAATGTGTCAGTGGTCAGAAGTCTGTTTAGGAATGCACAGCACGTGTAAATGTGGAGGGACTCGGTCCCACGTGCATCCTGGGTTTGCACCGTGTTTCCTTGGCCATGTGACACTTAACAGCTTGTGATAGGCGGGGACGGAGGGGAGGTCAGCCTTTCTGGTTGACTGCATGAATGTTGTGTGGGTCTGTATTGGGGGAGCAGTATCATGTGCATCCCCGGTAAATAAAAGTAAGCGGCTAGTAGTAGAAAGGTAGTAGCTTAGGAACGCTCTCTACTTTGTCAGAAGACATAAAGCTTTATTTTGATTGTGTGAGTGGGTAAATTGATCTGAAGCTTCAGAAATTAAATGTGTAACAGCTTGTGGAGTAATGATCGTAACCTAAGAAGGTGACCTCTGTGTGCTGTGTGTCCCACGTGCCACATTTCCCGACCCCCAGCTGAGGTCAGCCCGTGAGAGATGCCGCGTGGAGCCCGCGGGGCAGGAAGCAACTCAGATGGTCCTCCCCTCACTCTGCCACTTAGCAGCTCTTCTGCGAGTGGCTCTCCTTCCCACAGGACAGGCCCCTCCTTCCATCCAGGCACTGGGGCTGCTACAGGTGATACCGTTGTCTCCCTTTCCCTCTCCAGCCTGGGAGCTGTGGGTGCTTCCCTTCAATTACTAATCTCTCAACTCCCTACCCTCTTCCGGTTCATCTTCAGCTTCCTCTTTACCTTCCTAACCAAATCTTTGAACTGAATTCCCTTTGTTGCAACTCTTTCTTTCCCGATTGTGCCATGAGTAAAAGAGTGAAAATTCAGAGAGCTATCTTATTAGACCTGTTTCTATTAACTTCTTCCAAATTGCATATTCTCTCAGTGCACTGACTAAAAAGAAAAACTCTCAAACTGAGGGAAAACTGGTTTTGTCTCCGAGTCTCAAATGGTCATACCCAGTAAGTGTTACATTAAGAGGTGAAAGATCCAAAACAATTCAACATTTACCTGATAGGAGTTATGGGTATTTCAAACATAGTTTTAGAGATAATTCCTAGGAGATACGCCTTGTACAAGTAACATATCCTAGTCATGAATAAGATTTAAAAATCTGAATCTCTTTAAGCAGCTACCTATTTATTGAGGAAAATATTATAGTGTTTAAGAGAATGGAGGATGAAATTTGAGTCCTACACCTGCAATTTTTTCTTTGTGATAAGTTGGCTCACTTAGACTTTGGTTTTCATATGAATATGAGAGCGATAATCCTCACAACATCCTGCCATGACTGTTGTTATTCTCATTTTACAGAATATGAAACATAAATTATTTTATTCTCTGAAACTCAAAGTCCGATAACTAGTACATAGGGGGCTGAATTTTAAATCTCCAAAGTCTTTGAATTTATAAATATTTATTTGCAAATCGTGCTTTGTAAAGTTATTTAAACTGTGTTCTGTTAGCTAGATTTTATTAACCCTACTAATTTTAGTAGCAAACACCTCTCCTGGGTCCTTCAAACCATTTTCAGAGGTACAAAATTTCAAATAAATAAAATCCAAATTTATGATGTCACAAATGTCATTTGAATTTTAAATTTTGAAAAAAATTGCAGATCCAAATAAATTGAGCCAAAGGGATTTTTTTTTTCTGTAAAGTGAAAACATCATCAATCTAAAAAATAGCCAGTTTCTTCAAATGTCTATAATTTTGGCTAATCTTTCTGAAAGAAATAAGTAATGAGATGATTAGCCTATATTTAAATAGTGAGTTGTTAACCTTTTTTCCCTAATTTTTTTACACATACGTATGTATTTTTTCAGATTCTTTTCCCTTATAGATTATTACAAAATACTGAGTATAGTTCCCTGTGCTATATAGTAGGTCCTTATTATTTATCCATTTTATATATAGTAGTCTGTATATGTTAATCCAAATCTACTAATTTATCCCTCCCCCTCCCCTTTGCCCTAAAATTAATTAGAGGAATTATTTTCCTGATTCTTTTCTCATCTGAACACCTGTCAAGATTTAGATAAAGCTGAGCATTCAAAGGAGAAGCTGAAACTTAAAAGGCCCTGGATATTGTAGTAACTTATAATTCTCCTGTGAAACAAAGCTATAAATTAATGACAATTTAAAAAAACAATATATTACCTATTCTTTTTGGTGATGTGTCAGGCGGTGGACTTTAAAGGACAAGGACTGGTGAGCCTGATTCTACTCAACTGTGGAAATTATATGACAATTAAAGGGCTATCAATTAAAGGGATAGCCCTTTTGAACTAAGACTTCAATTTCTTAAGACAGAAAGGCACTTATCCCTAGAGCAGATATTTGCTGTGGTATAGTTATAAACACACAGATTGTTGGTAAGAAGATGAAAGTAAGGAATGAAGCAGAAATCGTGTTTTGAAACCTTTTCTATAATATGACGGTAAATTCTCTCTTAAGGAAATTGCTTTGTGGCCATTATTAACCTTATCTCTTTAGAAGTATATCTACTATGACTCTTTCTCCTTTCATGAAGGATATTCTTCCATCCCATTCACTGAATATCTGAAGTTCTTGAAACGTGCTCAATTGTTTGTCTGTCCTTATATATATATATATATTTATAATTGTACATCTTTTATTCATCTTAAATGTGAAATTGGGCACTGCTTTAATCTCAGTTTTGGAATGGCAAAGGGAATAAGGCCCAGAAAGCTACTGACAATACTTGTATCCCAAATCAAATCAACAGGAGCATTCAGCAGTCAATCTTCAGTGTCCAATACCCCATTAAAGTATATGTCTTCTCTATCCAAATGTTTTATATTCAGGTAAATGCGAGAGTTTATGTCTTAGCTAATAATACAAAAAGATTGAGAGGTTTTCCTTCCCTAAGGGAAGAAGTATCAGATAAACTTTGGTAATACTAGAACTTCTAAATGGGCAGAAAAATCAATTGTTAAGCACAGAACACAGTTCTGGGATACATTTTGGTAGATGATGACATTTTGGTAGATGATGTTTACATAGATGACTTTAAGTGTAAGTTGTAAAGGTCATTGTGCCAGCAATATTAATTTGATCATATAAATAAAAAATATTTGAGTGAGACAGCTATTTTTTCTTTCTCCATGGAAAACTGAACATGGTTTGCTTATCAAAATTCACAGGTGGACTATTTCATTATTTCTAACAACTAATATTCAAAGCTTTCTGTTTTCTATTTATCTTTGTATTTTAACAAACTATGAGTACAGGTTCAAAAAGAATATATTTTATACAAGTAAAAATGTGATGACACTCTTTAAAATGGTGTTGACTGAGTAAATATAAATGAAGGACCACATTTTTAAATGCAATGACCTTTCTGTCTGAGAGAAGTTCACCACTCAGTAATTTGTTTCTTACTTTGTAAAATGAAAGTAAGATAGTTCTCTTGGTAATATATAAAACTCACATAAAGATTTACAATTACAAAACAACTCCATGTGCAATAGCATCTTCCTTTCTCACCAATCCACATGAAGTAGAAAACACAGGCATTCTTAATCCCCTTTACCAATGTAGGAATTATGAGTTAGTAGGATGGAGTACACCACATGGAGGTAAATAGTGGAAAAAGGAAAAAAACCTGATACTTCTGAAATGTCAGTGGGGTGAGAGATGAATGACAGAGTTGAAAGTATAGAAAACAAACATAAAAGGGAGAGAAAAGGATAAGGTAATAATATGAAAAAAAAGGATAGAAAATGCAGTATTTTTTTTTTTACAATTTATTTATTTTGGGCTGTGTTAGGTCTTCGTTTCTGTGCGAGGGCTTTCTCTAGTTGCGGCAAGCAGGGGCCACTCTTCATCGCGGTGCGCGGGTCTCTCACTATCGAGGCCTCTCTTGTTGAGAGCACAGGCTCCAGATGCGCAGGCTCAGTAGTTGTGGCTCACGGGCCTAGTTGCTCCGCGGCATATGGGATCTTCCCAGACCAGGGCTCGAACCCGTGTCCCCTGCATTGGCAGGCAGATTCTCAACCACTGTGCCACCGGTGAAGCCCAGAAAATGTAGTATTTTTGAGGTTTCTGAAAGGATGCAGTAAAGAGGGAGAAATCCCTAATAGACAAAGCACACATATGGGTTAAGGGCATAGTGACTGGTGGGGATATAGTTTGGAGAGGTGGATGACCACTCTCTCTTCTAAGCAAATAAGCAGCGAGACAAAGGTAAGTTTAGAAAGTCTCAAGAATTATTTTTGATTGGCTAAGTATACATTTTTTAAAAGCTGCTGGGGAGCTATGATAAGAATAATGAAAATAAGTATTTGATATTCTTCTGGAGAAGGAATTATTTCCAAATACAAAATAGAGTTGCCCTTAGTACAGATGCCATGAACACTATGAAGGTGACTTAATAAGGGGCCTGTCCTGACCTACTATGACCAGGCCAGTCATCAATGGAGTAGACCACATAGCCTTAGTAGGACCAGAATCTGGCAAACGTATCAAGTGTTGATCCACAGGCATGAATAGTTGAGTGTTAGACATTTCTTGTTAGTTACAAGAAATCAAGATTAACTCAGGCCTATTCTAATTAATGGAGAGATATTGGAAAGACTTCAGGAAAGTAAAGAAAAATAAGAAACTCAACAACCAGTTTCAGGGTTAGTACAGTTCTGGGAACCATTTTCTTAGCAGCACACATCTCTTGATTCTCTGCTTCCCTGTTAATTCTCTTTGTATCACATTCACATTCCCCAAGTCACAGACTATTATAGGCAGAGCTCATTGCCATGCGGTATAGAACTGTCACGTCAGGCCACTTAATAAGGTACTAGAAAAACTTGTAGATGGACTATTGCATCAATTTCTCTTGCCTTTATCATATATTAGTGAGGCCGGGGTTAAAAAGCAGAACAGATTATGCATAAGTAATGACCTTATACTGCTTCCCTGAACAAGTGGCTGCCCACAGGCTTTCCTCCAGGGATTATGTGGGGTGTGTCAGGGAAGCTGAGACTGCAGGTCCTGCTCAGTTGGCATTTTGGCAAGCTACTTGAGCAGAGGCAAGCAAATGCAGGACATGGGCAGAAGCTCTTCCTTGGGACTCAGACCACGGGAGGAACCCTCCTACCACCCACAGGATTTAAAGTTGCTCCCTCAGCTGCAGGCAGCTGACAGCAGCTTTTTTTCTAGAAAAGATTTTCCCTGATATTTTCTCAAACTCTGGAAAATCATTCAACTTGTCAGTGGAGCTGAAAAGACAGGCTTTTCTTTGATATGTAGCAGCAGCTTGGAAACTGTTCCTCTCTTCTCAGCTGTCAGGATGGGAGGAAACTTTTCAACAAGTATCATCACAGGAGATATTTCAGGACAGCATTATCTTAGAAGTTTAAGGAAGACAAAGATTCTTCCAAGATTCTTCCAAGGCCAAAGGTATCATTAGAATCAGAAATTTCTAATGAATGGAAGGGCTTCAGAAGCAATGGGCACTTTTTGCTCACTCATCCTACTAGCGTGAACAATGATATATACATTGGTTGTAAGGCAACGTAGTAGAGGAAGGATTTTCAATAGGTTTTGTCCCACACATCAAATCAAATGGCAGCAGCTTCTGAGAAAAATATCTGTGCTTTTGCTATTACAAGCGTCATTAATGGACCAGCAGCACCAGTACCACGTGGTCCTCCCCCCAGACCTACATACACGTTATAAAATAACTTACCTGTTATAGAACACACTGCAACATGGATGAAACTGGAGCACATGATGCTAAGTGAAATAAAGCAGTCACAAAAAAGCAAATACTGCATGATCCTACTCATTTGAGAATCTGTATTTTAACAAGATCCTCAAGTGATTCATTTGAACATGAGGGTGCTAATCTAGGTCACATCTGGGCTCAGCCACCATGAGTGCCATAAAAGGTTAGCAGCACAAGTACTAGACTTGTGCTAGTACAAGTGGAGTAGAAAGAACATGGGTTTCAAGTTCAAATGAATATGTCTACTGCTTACTAACATTTGGTAATGGGTAATTGTTTTAAGCTCACTAAACATCATTTTAAAAAATCTATAATATGGTCATAATAAAAACCCATTATGAATATTTTTCATGATGGTTAAAGGAGATGCAGGCTGAGCATTCCTTGCAGCCCTTGGCTCACAGTGAGCACACTTAGTAGTTAATTTATTATTATCTGGGTCAAAAACACTTCCACTACTGGTTTTTCAAATGTATTCTGTACTCTAGCAGAATAGTAAGTTCTTGAAATTTACAGAATCTTGACCTAATAGAGAAAATAATCTCAAATAAACATATTGAACATGATATAAGGGAATGGACATTATGAAAGTCAAAAGGTTGTGCAGCTTTCAATAACTCTGAAAGCCATCTTTATAAAAGACTAAATGTAAGGTACCCCAACAATTACAGAATTTCCCTCTTTCTGTCTTCAGAAAGAGAATACACACAACCAATGTAGGATTGTATTATAATTATTCAAAGTTATTCAACTTTAATAATGAAGATATGTAAGTAATATATTTTTTTTTCTAATGAAGTTTAAACTAATTTATCTCAATCTTTTATTCCTGGAAACAAAAAGCATGGTTGGGAATCTTTAGGTACGACAGACATAACTCAAGCTTAAATAATAGTTGCTTCCTTAGACCATTTAACCTTGACCACCAACCAACCTTTTCACCTTTTGTTACAGCCTAACCTATGTAATACTGGAGAATAGTTTTCTACCAAAAGTTTCCTGAACCAATTTTTTATGCATCCCAGCTTTATACTTAATAGCTTGTTTAATCATTACATCTCTGGTATAGACCAGACACTTATTAAGTCTCTGATGCAATGTGCCTAAAGCCAATATTTTAAAACTAAATCTAAATTTTAAATTGAAATCTAAAAGCAGAATTGTGCCTGGGTTCTCTTAATCAATGACACAGATATTCTTAAAACATACAATCAATATATCACTTGTGAATAGATCAATTTTATTTGATTTATAAAGATTCTTGTTTAAAAAAAAATATTCTAGAAGGGGCAGCAATGGAAAGTCAAGGAAAACCTTACCACTGGGTGTAACACAGATAGGGAACTTCATTTCAGAAGGTTAGGAACAAAAGAGATATAAAAGTTAAAGTAGCAAACATATTAGAAAGACTTCTGAGGGATTCAGGGCAACCACGTGGTCACTGTGGGGTCTCTGAAATCTGTTTTGTTTGCACCCTGCAGAAGGGGTTCTGCACGAAGTGAAAATCTGATGAGTGACTTAAAGCAGTCATAAAAGGCAAAATTAGATGTTATGATGATACATTTTTAGAGAAAAGTCATGGGAATGAAAATATATGCTATACTGTTAAAGAAATAGAAACCTACCAATTGAAAATAAAAATTGCTGTTTTTTAAGTCAAAGTGTTTAAGCTAAAGTGATTAAGCTATGTGTTAAAGCAGAATAAATATTACAAAGAGATATACAAACTTAGCTCTAATACCTAAACAAATGCATATCAAGTCAGGAAAAAAGAGTTTTGAACAAAATATTATGTTAGATTAAAAATCATGCAATCTGCTTAGCTAAAGAGCTGTACTTATTTTTAAAACTTATGTGGAGGAGTGGTTTGCTTTTGTGTGTGTCTGTGTACCTGTGCAAAGCAGATGTCTGGGAGGCCTGGTGTGCCAGCCTGCCTGTATCATTAGTGGCTAGTTACCTGGTCATGATCCATTGTTTAAAAAATAGTGTCACTTTCTTCAAAACATGTTGAAATAAGGTGTTGGGTGAAAATTTTGGTATATGAGAATTACGACTAACAAAGGAGCAAACAGATTAGTTTAAAAAGCCAAAATTCAGTATTGGTTGAAGATAACAGTCAGGTAAATAAAATATCTGCAGCCCAAAGATTGGAAATCAAACTAAAAGAAAGAAAGGAAAAGAAGAAAAAGTATGAGGAAATATGTAATCATAAGAAAAGCAAGGTAGAAATAAAAGGGAAAAAAGAAAACAGAGAAAAAATTGAAATCTGAGATTTTTAGCTTATAATTACTGAATAATGAATGTAAACTGAAAGATTTTATTAGGAAATAATCTTCCTTTTTACTAAGTTAGTGCTATTATTTTATTTTTATATTTGTTTTGAATGGTACATATTTCTATTCTCTGATGATGTAGACTGATTTTAGAAAATTTGGGAGAGAAAATCAAGGAAAGCATTTTTTAAAAATCAGTAACAAATTTAAATTTTTGAAACCAAGGTAGAAATAAGGAAATAAATATGATGACCATACTAAACTTGGATGAATCCAATATATATTTTTTATTCTCTTTATAATTTATGTAAAATAAACTGTAAGACTAAGGGTTTTAGTTTCATGAATTTTGACGTTTGCATATTTCCACATAACACACAAAAACAAATAGAAAATATTTCCACCACAGCAGAAAATTCCCTTGTCCACTTTTCTAATTTATCTAATTTCTGCCCAAATAACTTTCTGATTTCTAATACTACAGATTACTTTTACTTCTTTTAGTTGTATTGTTACCATATATTTTACTTTTACATATGATATAAACCCTACAATACATTGCCAAGTTTGCTCTAACCAATTAACCATCTTTTAAATAAATTTTAATATTTATGTATGTTTGTGTGTCTGTATGTGTGTGATGGTAATGTCTTTTATGTTTATCCACATATTTACCTTTTGGGGCTCTTAATTTTTTTCTTATGTTCTGTGTTTCCCTCAACCTGAAAAAATTCTTTTAGTAATTCTTCTACAGCAAGTGTGGTGGAGTCAAATAATCTCAGCTCGTTTTTTCTACCAAGAAAATGTGTTTTCTTCTTTCTTTTTGAAAGACATAGATATAGAATTCTTACCCAACAGTTTTCTCCATGATTTTGAAGATTTTGTTTTGGTGTTTTCTAGTCACAACATTTTTAATGCGAAGTAAATCATCATTCTTATCATCGACTTCCTTAATGTACTGTGTTCTCACCCTACCGCATTTATTTATTTATTTGTTTATTTAGGCTGCACCAGGTCTTAGTTGCAGCATGCAGGAGCTTCACTGTGGCATGCGGACTCTTAGTTGTAGCATGCGGGATCTAGTTTCCCGACCAGGGATAGAACCTGGGCCCCTTACATTGGGAGCTCGGAGTCTTATCCACTGGACCACC
Source organism: Balaenoptera physalus (assembly GCF_965194825.1). Lineage (NCBI taxonomy): Eukaryota > Metazoa > Chordata > Mammalia > Artiodactyla > Balaenopteridae > Balaenoptera > Balaenoptera physalus. The sequence goes on from NC_138888.1 coordinate 106,642,195, forward strand.
AGGGAAGTTCCCTTACTGTTTTTAAAATGTTCTCTTTTTCTCTGGTTCTAAGCAGTTTGATTATAAGGTACCTATCATATTTATTCTATAAATTTATTGCACCTGTAGTTTGTTGAATTTCTTGGATCTGTGGCTTTATGCCTTTCATCAATGTTAGAAAATTATTATTCCATACCTCTTCAAATACTTCCTTTACTCCACTCTTTCTTCTCCTTCTCTAGTTGTAATTATATGTAAGACAGATGTTGTTATTCCACAGATATCATTTGTTATGATCTTTTATTTTCTTTATTTTTTCTTTGTGACTATTTGGAAAATTTCTATTGAATGTCTTCAAATTTGCTGATCCTTTCACTATTATTAACCTTTTAATCCCTTCAAATACATTCTTCACCTCAATTATATCATTTTATTTCTAGCATATCTATCAGAATTTAATTTATAGTTTCAACTTCTGTTGACATTCTTTTCCTATTCACACATGTTGTCCACTTTTTTAGAACATTTTGTATATTATTCATAATTATTTAAAAGTCCCTATCTGATACTTTTAGTAACTAAGTCCAAAATAGGGTTGCTTCAACTGAAATTTTCCTCTATTGACCATGGGTCACGTTTCATTTCATTGCATCTGCACATGAGTCATAATTTTTTTTTATTGTATGTTGGACATTATGTGTGAAAGAATAGCAAATATTGTGGCAATAAATTTTCCCTCATGAAGTTTCATGTGTTTTCTGTCAGAGTTCTAGTTTGGTGAGGTGGAGGAGAGTTGAGTCAGTCTAATCTATAAGCATGCTAGGTCTGAGCTTTGTTGAAATTTAAATTCATTTCAACAGTCTTCAAATATTTTGAGGATGAGATCAAGATTTTGTTTTAGCAGGGCTTGGGTTCTGAGCAAGGGGAAACTTCCCAAGACGTCTTGAGTTTTACAGATAGCTATCAGCTTTCCAAACTCTAGGACACCTCTATTTGCTCTGCAGCCTGGTTGATGACTTCTTGGATTACTGGAGAGTTCTTATTGCTTTCCAGTCCTGCCAGGCTTTCTTCACCCCAGGAGATCACTCACTGTCCCACTGGCTTTCCTCCAGCATTTGAAAGGCTGCTGCAGTGAACCTTATGAAAGACCAGGCTTCCTGGTAGAAATTACCTTAGCTCCCCTGCCTAATCCCCTGCTTTTTAAGACTGTAGCAATGGACTCCATTAAGACCCAGAGTGCCTGGACAGAATTTTTCTCAATTCTCTGTCTCAACTCCAGCTGTCTCACACTCTCAGACCCGTGGGAAAGCCTTGTGAATGGGGTAGACTCACTTCATGGCAGGGGTGCCTCAGCTTTGTAACCTACCACAGCCCCTGCATGGAGATTACATATTTGTTAAAAGTTCAGTTGGTTTGTCCTTACCCAATTCTATTACAAATTCTTCCTCCTCCTGCTTTCTGCCAGGGATGAAAGCAATCATTATTTCAATTACTTCTTTGAGTTGGCATATTTTCTAGCTTGTTCTTATTCTTAGGATGAAAGTAATGATATCTTTGGACCCTGTATGCTAACAAGAATCTAAGTCTTTTTTTTTATTTGACTTCTAATATAGTGGTATATTACAAAATACAAGCATGGATCCCATTAAAAAATAGCTTCTAATTCCTCTTTCTTCTTACCTATTCTACATAGCTTCATCTTCTATAGGATGATGAATAAGTCAGTTTAGTTTTAAAACTGCCCTTAATCACAAAAGAGTTTGAACATCTCTTCAATTTCACAAGTATATCACATATTAAATGTGAAATGTCAGAAGAAACAGAAAGTGGCAGAGATGGTTCAGAAAATGAATATGAATGGAAGTTTCCTGAGAAAAATTGTTGATTAATTAACTTTGGAGAGGACACACTCACTTTTGGTTTTCAGAGTCTCAGTGTGTTGTGATTCTGCTTGACTTTGACAAAAATGACAAAAGCAGAAAACCAAATTATGATATTACTTTAGGAAGGTGTTTGTAGACTCTTTTCTTCCCACCCATATGTAGTTTCTCAAGATTATTAGAAGTTTAAAAGATGTAATATCCCTTATAGCTTTCAACTAAGAGAGTAAAAATGAAGAAGAAGAAAAAAAAACCACAAAAAACTAAGGTCATTAGTTAGTATTTTATACCAAATGATGCTTTTTAACTTAAGAAATTAAAATTTTTCTCTTATAATAAAATCATTTTATAAATCTCCAAGTTATTAAATCAATGTTATAGTTGTAAGAGATGTAAAAAATATTGCATAAATTTTCCATTTTCTTTGATTATTTCTCCCGAAAAAGATGTATTACCAAAAAATCAATACACATTCTATATCTAAGAGAAAATGATCCTGCAGATATAATCATATAGGAGTATCACTCTAAAAAGAGTAATAGAAGAATAAAGACATTTTCTTAGATTTAAGTTATACAAGCACATTTACCTTTGTTCCCTGGGATCAAGGCCTTCCCAAATCTTATGTTCATTACTTAATGAAAATCTCAGTTTTTTTAGTACTTCTTGATTATGCTTATTATTTAAGGAACAATTGATGAACTTGGTCTAACATTTTTTAATTAATAATTTACTTGTTTTAATTTCAGTGTCAGCTCTTTACACTGAAGCAGTCACTGTACTAAGCACTGCTTCAATGAGTACTGACTTAATGGAAATATAGACTAGAACATTGCCGAAGCTTGAAACATGGACTACATATGAAAATGAATAGATATTTTTCATGTGATGCCAGGATTGAACACTTTTGCTTCTCTTCCTCAAGAATAAATATATCCATGCACAAATTTCAAGTGACCAACCACCATCAAGCTGGCTTTCCATTCACAGAATAATTTTTTCTTTTCTTTCATTTCTTTTCTTTTCTTTTCTTTTCTTTTCTTTTGTATTTCTTCTTCTGGCTTTAAATTCTAAGATTCCATCTCAATTCCTTCTGCTGCAATTTATTTCTCCAACTTCTATATTTCATTTCAAAACTTCACTGAACACAACACATTCTGCCCAACACAATAAAAGGCTCTGCAAACTGATTTCCTGCTTTAGGTTTGTAAGCCTTGACAGTGTAGTCCTAGTACTCATCTATTTTACTTTAACAAAAACTAATATTGCACGAATAATATGCTAAGCAGTGTTCTAAATGCTTTGCGTTCACTCATTTAATCACCATAACAACCTTATTAGATACTATAATTATCCCCATAATAGAAGTATCATCCATCTTTTAATCCTTCTAGTACCTGGCACATAAGAAATGTCCATTAAATGTGGAATTTGACTTCAATTGTTTGCCTAATGATACACATTTATTTATGTCAATGTTCTTGGAACTCCATTAGATTGTGTGGATTACGAAATGACTAATCCAGCTCTTAATTCCACAAATCCAGGAGAATGAGACACATAGGATAATGACCTTTTTTTTTTTTTTTTTTTCCCCTGGAGAGGGCAGATTCATCAGGATATGATCAAGAGATTATGTATGAATTAGAAATTAATAACATGTTGGCATGCAGTAGACTACTAGGAGAATTTCAAGCAAATGATAAAGAGAGGTGTGACATGCTTGGACAACTACAAAGTTTGGTGTAGCCAGACCCGAGCATGAAATATAAAAACAGAGTAAAAAAAGGTAGGCAGAAATTACTTTGTTGGCCTCTTTTTATGCATACACAGAAGTTCAAATTTAATCATGACCTAATGTTTCCAGAATGTATCCTAGGGAACACTGGTTCTGTGTGGTGTTCCATGGAACAACAAATAAATTTCAGCAAAACCAGAAAGCCTTTTAGGATCAAATAATTTTAAGAAACTGTCTGTACTACATCTTGCACTTGGGAAGGCAGCATATAAGTGTTTTAAAAGTTCTTAGAAGCACTGCAGTATGGAAAATTATTCATTGTTGTTTAGTACAGAAATCTCCATATATATCTTATGACAGAACTCTTTCTTAGAATAACTATCCACATGCACTGAGATATACGTAGAACTCTGACTTGCTTAAAAAACAAAAACAAGAACAAAATGCCTTAAATGAAAGAATTCTCAATTTTTAGGCAAACAATGTTTTATTCTAAATGATTACTTTTCAGTAACTTGGTACTTTCCTTGTGATCTTTCTCTTTTTTCCCCTGTATTTACACTTAAAATTTCAAAAATCTGTATCTCTTCTAGTGGAGATATAGGTAAAATGTTGCACAACAAAAACATATACTTTGGTATTCTTTTAAATTGTTTTTTTTTTTTTTTAATAAAGTCTCTTTATTCTTTTTTTTTTTTTAATTAATTAATTAATTAATTTATGGTTGTGTTGGGTCTTCGTTTCTGTGCGAGGGCTTCCTCTAGTTGTGGCAAGTGGGGTCCACTCTTCATCGCGGTGCGTGGGCCTCTCACTATCGCGGCCTCTCTTGTTGGGGAGCACAGGCTCCAGACGCGCAGGCTCAGCAATTGTGGCTCACGGGCCTAGTCGCTCCACGGCATGTGGGATCTTCCCAGACCAGGGCTCGAACCCATGTCCCCTGCATTGGCAGGCAGATTCTCAACCACTGCGCCACCAGGGAAGCCCTAAATTGTTATTTTTTATTCTTGGTCTCTCATTAAACATCATATATAAAATACGATGTGCTTACTTAATACTATTTTTGTGTATAGGAAATATTAGAATAATCAACATAAATTTCCTCTTTAATTACCTTAAATATTTGTTTCATAGTCACATTTCATTGAATTTTACCATAGTTCAAAAAAAAATTAAAAAGCTTGTCATCTTAAGGTATCAAGATATCAAGAATAGTTATGTAAACAATAAAGTATTTCAAATATATACAGTCAAGGATGTAAAAATGTTTCTAAAATTTGACTGAATTTTTTATTTGCAGAAATTGGCTTGCAGGCGTCATCTTATTTTATTAAAATCATTGCATAAAAAAGGAACAGAATTAGGCCCCTGGGCCTGGCATATCGACTTCATTTTTTTCTTACTCATTTCCATTTTCCATTCCCCTTTTGGCTGTTATTTAAAACAGGCAACAGAACCCTGCCATATGTTGAACCCAGGAGCTCTCACCTAAATATGTTTCTGCTTCATATGTAAGATCATTTGTTGACTGTTGAAACATTCAGTAAATCTCTATATTTTATGTAGTTTCTGGGCTTGTTTGCAGTTATTTCCTTTTAATCTATGCATTTCCACTTATCTGTAGCAAAAGCATTCAAAAATTATCAGAGAGAAATTTCAAAAAAACTTTTTTTTGGCTTTACACAAAGGATAATCAAGTACCCTCCAACTATGATCCCCAGCATGCAATCTGCTTTCTTGAAATCTTATTAATAGAGGGTGACCTAAAAATATAATGTTTGACCACTTAGAGTTTAAGAGGGTATAAGTCAATAGGATAATGTAGTTCAGTATTGGTCTTGCTTCAAGAAGGATCCTTACTAACAAATAGTGGGACAGAAGTCTGGATGTTGGGAAACTTGGCTTTGAGTCATTTAATTCCTTCAATTTATTTAGATACACAAACTGAAGAATAGGAATAACTATACATGCTTTCACTTTTTACTTCCCAGGTTTTCTTTCTTTTAAGTCCTTCCTCACAAATATGATCTGGGGGTAGAATATAATTTCAGATGTGATGATATTATGAAAAACAAAATTTTTAACTTTGTAAAAATGTAGGATCTTACATGTATTGTGTATATACAGAATAATGTATTAGATATGGTGCAGCATACGTAAAGTTGTCAATATGTAATTTGGCCATCATCTAAACTTGCGTCTGGAAAATATTTTTTAATAAATATATAAGATCTATTTAATTTTTACCTTAGTGTTTTTAACTTTAAATGAATTTTAAAGATGTCATAGTTGAATGCAAATATATGGAATCATTTTACAAAGATTTTTGTACTCTTTAAAAATTAAGGCACCTTGGCAAAAATATTTATCAGGGAACATACATATATTTTTGGATAAGAGCATGTATTTCCTATGTGTAAATTGGAAGAAGTTCTTTTCTTAGCCTTTGTTATAGTTCCATCTCAGATTATGTAAGTGTGGTCTTTAGCTCTATATCTCTCTCACCACAATACCTGGAAGATAAGGAAAGAGATAAAAATGCAAAATTCAATAACATAAATAAGAAAAAAAAATAGAAATAAAGATTAGAAGAGGACATAAGCAAAAACACTATCCAATCATGGAAATCTCTTTTGTTTAACTAGATAGAAATTTAATTTCAATATTCAGGTTCAGGTCTTTAAATGGATGGTTTTCTAAAAATTTCAGAAAGAAGGGAAGGCTTTCACTGAATTGTCACAAACATCAAATAAAAAAATCTTACCACCACTTTAACCTGAATTTTGGATACTCATCATTTGGGAAGTGTCCCACGCATTGTCCTGGGTCCTTCCCCTCTTTATACCCCTCCTTTCTGAAGAAGCACAGAAATAGGTCTTCTCATCTTACACAGACTATCTTTTGTCTTCCTTACTAAAAAGCCTTGGAACCAGAAAACACAACTTTGGGATCATGCCTTCCATCCCAAGTATTTATTAAGGAAATATTCTACATTCACTGTATCTCACCTAAGGAAAATGCATAAATTTCCTAGTTTGCTAATAGTTGTGAGGAAGAGTAGTAATGAATGAATGAAACCCTTACAATCACACGGCTTTGGAGATATTTATATGAATCTAAATATGCATTTCGGAAAGTAATCTGATTTAAAAAATACACAAAGTGAAAATACGACTTAGGTAAAAAGTGTTCAGTAGGAGGGGCAGAAAGGGGCAAACTGGCTGACATCAACTACATTACCAAAAGTTAGAGACTCTTACTGGTATGCTTTCTTATTTTGAATTCTCTGAACTTATCTGTTTTAATTAATCAGTTTCTAGACAGACCAAAGCCATCACTAGTGAAATGAGAACTTCCTTCATGTCAAGAGGATTTAGTTGTAAGCTCAAATAGCCTTGTTTAAATGCTAAAACTGTTAACCATTTCACCTATGGGGGAAAGAAAGCTTATAAACCTTAAATAAAATTGCATGTCATGCCCTGACATTTTGTTCCTTTGAAAAGGCATTGCAAAAGAAATGTCTGCTGTTTTTTTAAATATGTAATTGATCATCCAGATATTCTTTTGATCACCCAAATAACTGAGCTATTTTCTTTAAATCTTTAAATGTGCACTTCACATCACTGTCCCCTGGAGAACTTAACATTCAGATACACTTAATGATATTGTGTGCTTTCCTTTGACATTTGTTTTATTTATAAATTGTGCTCTATATTTTTAACCTTCAGAGATCAAGTATATTTGAAAATGAAAAGACTTGAATATGTGAAGAAAACAGTAATTCAGGTCAGGTTCAACTGGAGCACATTGTGGACGAGAGCTGTGAAATGGGCCAGACATGCCTGCTCAGCCTCCCAGCCCTAAGTCTCCACTCTCCCTACACTTACCCAGCTGAGAATTTAAGGATCCCTTGCAGCTACTGTACTGGGAAATTGCCTCTCAAGCTTGCTTCAAAAAAGACCATACAGATACATCCAGTTGGTCTTTAAATACCACTTTCAGCACATTTTCTTGCCCAGTCTGCCTGTTGGAGTCTGGAGATTTCTTCCCACCCCATTTGCACCTTCGAGTCTGAGTTTCTGTTTTTTAACATGCCCATGATAGCTTGAAGGGGTGGGTCAGAGCATAGTCTGGCTTATCCCATTTATAGTGTCCTCTTGTTCCCCATGAATTTGAGGTTCTTGCCTTGCCGAGGAAGGAATTTGGAGATAATACAGGGAGGTCAAGAAAGTAAAGTGAGCATTTATTTAAGCAAGAACACACTCTCAGAGGGGCAGCGAGTAGACAGGTGAGGAGATGCTGCCCTGGGTTTCTTCTGCAAGCCAGTTGTGAGGGGTATACAAATGAAAGGGTGGGATATTCACTGGAGAAAGAGGAGTTTGGGGGTCATGTTCCCTGATTTTCATCCCAGCTCCATCCTCCCGAGGGGAGGAGGGATTTTTGTCCTTATTCAGCTTAGATCAGACGTGTCATGGGGTCGGTGCATGATGGGTACTTATCTGCAAGGCTAATTATTATAATGAAAGCATAATGAGCAACAGATTACATCCACAGTCAGGAGTTTCCCGCCTTTCCCCACCTTTCTTTGTCTGCCTCCAAGACACTTATCACCCAAAATGTGTGGTTTCCTGTCAGTCTGGAGGTTCCTGCTTTTCTTTGCCCATGGACGCCCACCGTTCACAAGTTGCCTGATTTCCTGCCGCCTGGCCCCTGCCCCGCTTTCTCTGCTCATACCTGCCTGCTCTAACACTCAGGGATAAGCACAATTCATATATGCTTACACATGTGATATACAGTGGTATCTTCCCTACACACAGACAGGAGGGAAGGGATTATTTTTCTTAAACTCGATCATTGATTGAAAGCAGACACTGTTTTCATGAGCCCCAGGAAGAGGCACTCCCTGTGTGAATTTATGTTCCCGATGTTTCAGCTTGTGGATGTTGCACTCCGATGTCCACCTCACCCAGCATCTTCCTGGATTCATCATTTACCTACCACACTCTGCTGGCCCAGAGACAAATAATTGTTTTCTGCCCACATGTGAAAGTGCACGTTTATGCATTTTAATGTATTTGTTCACTCATGGACTCACTCTTTAAGTCTTGAGTGTTTTTTATGTGCATGTAAATGTGGAGCATAAGAAAACCATTCTAGGGAGAAGCTGTATCTTCGGATCCCGTGTGCTGAGAGCCAAACAGAGACTCAAGGGGCCAAGTGCCCACGATCTGCTGAATGAACACGTGACCATTGACTGCCTTCCCGGACAACACACTTACAAAGGTAAAATAAAAGGTTAACAGGAGTAAAATAGTAAAGTGTCTCACTATAAAAAAGGTCACAAGGAAAAAGTCATGAATAATTAAGTGCCAAATTAGTTGTGCGGCATTGGCTGTTGGCAACTTGGGACCATGGCCACCCTTTTCAAGACCTGCATCCCTTAGATTTTTCTGCCCTTATGGGTCCTGTGTTCACCTGTCAGTGAGAGGCACTGTGCATGGTCTGGAAGGTAGAATGGAAGAAGCAGGCATGATTCTTGCAGCCTCAGGCAGAGGCGGGTGCAAGATCCTGGAATGATTCCGTTCAGGGTTATGCGGAGCTGAGATCGCAGGATGGTGCTTCTTAGAATTACTTCTGTTGGTGCCACAGCCCAAAATAATGTGTGGCAGCACTCCATGGGTCCTGGGAGTCACAGAGGCTTCTAGGGGCTCCTGGAGCCCATCTGACCCAGCTGAGACCCCGACCTTCACTCCTCCATCACTGCTGTGGTGGCGGAAGCCTCAAGTCCCTCAACTAAAACCTTCCACATCTGAACACGGAGAGTGGCTTCTGCTTCTTGGCCAAATTCTGACTGATCTATCAGTCTTCTAGAAAATGAGAGTTTTAAATTACAAAGTAAAAGATGATATTAAACTAATTAATTTTATATGTACTATGAAGAAGGTCAGAGTGCCTGGAGCAAAGTTAATAGGCCTGTCGAACAAACAGAAATCTCAGGGAGAGTTTTTCAGTGTAACGGTAATTTCTTTCTCCAAGCTGCCCTGCATCCACCCACTTGGGTGAAATAGACTTTCCTTGTCACTCCCAAATAATAAAAACATCCTGCAGGAAGTTTATTCCCCATAATGTCTTAATTCATTAATATTTATATCCTACTCCATATTATAATAAAAATTCGAACTCCATTCAAAATCAAGTTCATCTCTTCTACAGCTCAGGCCCCCACAGGGAAGAAGTCTACTGTGGGTGGGAGAGAGGTGCTTGGCTGGCTTTTTTTTATTATTATTTAACTGGTGTTAGCTGATATCTGACCATTCTAGATTTAGAAGAGATGGAAGAACAATGTGACAGAAAAAAAATCTTTCTTAAGATCACATCTGGGATGTGTTTCCTGAGTGTGACTGGTCAAAGCTGACTCGTTCAGGCATTTTCGTGATTTCTTCAGGCATATTCTCCCCTCCATGGCTGGGTCTCTCACCTGCAGTTCTCAAAATAGGTTGAGAGCTCCCTGGGCAACTGGTGACCTCCACAGAGAGGCTGGCCTCTCTCTCTGTCAGGGTCCCCACAACACGCCCCGTGTACCTCTTGCCCAGGATCTACCACAGTCCAAAGTTGTTTCTCATCCTTTCTCTCCTTTTATCAAGGTCCATACTGGGTCCAGAGGAAATACACACAATTGAACCATTCATGGGTGGAAGTACAGCTTCTATCTAAGCTCAATTCTTTTCATTTTGCTGTGTGGTGGTAGTTTCAGCCACTGTCTCTTACCCTTTAGATTTCTGGGTGTAAGTTAGACACCCACCCATCCTTTCATAAAAATTCCAAAAGACACGTATAAAACTCTGTGAGTGGTTCCTTTGACCCCTCTCCTCCCCCATTTGATCTGAGGTGGTGATGGAGCACCATCCCTCCCTCGTGGTGTGAAGGACTCACAGTGCACAGACAACATGCTCCAAAGACATCCTCCGACTTTCAGCTCCTATAACTTCTTTGATTTTAACCCCTTCACATCCTCAGATGGGTGAGGAGAAAATGGGGCACGGAACTTGTTCGTAACTAACTCTGTTACAAAGCCAACAAATGTGAGCAAATGCCTTCCTCTGGTTTGTAAGGGTAATTAACAATTATTTTCCAGTAATCTCTGCTAAAAGTAAAGCCACAGTTTAACATCAAGTTACATATAGATACATTTAAAAGGCCACTAAGATTGCTTTGATCTTTATCAAGGAGAATGTGTTCTCCTTTTCACTTAGCATTTATGCTTCTGAATAATTTGTGTAAGCTTCAAATTAGGAGCAGACAAATCTCCATATCAGACTTACAGAAAAATCTGGAGTCGGCTGTCACATTTTTTTTTTTCTCAAGAAACTCCCAGAACCACTCACGTTGAGCCTTCCCTGGAGGGATCCTTGCCACTCACAGCCATGCTCAGTGCTGCCCAGCTGGTCCTCCTGGTCCTCTGGGAGCTGGCCAGCGCTCCCTCATCTGCTGGAGGGTGAGCGGTCCCCCCCTGAGCCCTGTCCCACTGCCCAGAAGCACTGCATTCAGCTCTTACAAGTGCACACTCCCTGGAGGCTCTGTATTCACTACTCGCTACACAAGCTGCAGGGGCTTCAGCTCTCCAGCAGCTCCTGATTGGACCACCTCCCTGCCAAAATATTTCCCTAGCTCTTTATGGTAAAGCAAGATGTTAGCTTACACTTAAATGTGATTTTCAACCAAAGGCTACTTTTAAAAAGAAAATATATATTTATAATCCCATCATAAAGGAGGAAAAGTTAACTTGAAAGACAGTTTTTCAGCAGTCTATATGTGGATCATACATTTCAATCCACAGAATGAAATGAAGCCTGGGCAGAGACCGCAGAGTATGTATGCAAAAGCAGGAAATGCCGTGAGTAGAATCCGGAGAGATCCACCCAGGGCTGGATGCCATGACAAAGACCAGCCACAGCACAGAGGTGGAACTGGGTCTGCACTAGGCGATAGTTTTATTACTAGGAAAACATACTTGTTTTTACAGACAAAGTCCGTTGGCTTTATTTCTTAGAAATATTTAGGAAAAGAAAAGAAGGTTGGATAATTCTTTTAGGAATTTGTTGCTTTGTTTAACTGACAGCATCAGAAATTTGAATGATGTTTTTCTTAGGTTGTCAGGTATCAGCTTCCCAGCATAGATGAGATGATTGTTAATAACATGTAAAATTTGAAACAAGGCAAGCTTTGTAGGACCCTTTTACCTTTGTTAATGAAATGGCTGGATTGTAAAGGAATGTATGGTATTGAGGGCACATGAAGTAAACATGGGCAACTTAGTTTGGAAAATAGCAAAGGGCTAAATGCCAAGTAAGTTCTTTCCATGTTTACAGCATAAAGAGGAAATGAAAATGTATTTCATGATACAAATTGGTTTATATGTACTTTTCTGGGAAAGGGTTGAGGCTCTCCAAGAATATGTGCATTTCTGTAATTGAAAGAACACATCTGCTAGAATACTCTAGTGAAAATAATCACTTTCTTGATTTTCTACTCTGAGAACCAGGTCTAAGATTCAAAAGAAGAATTAATTAGCCAGAGAGATCACGTGGCCCACCCAGCATCTAGACCCCTTCTGTTTGCAAGAGAAATGTGAAAACCATTTCCAGCAGAGAGATCTCCACTCTCACCTGTTTCACTACCTAGGATCCTACCTCTTCGTTCACCATCAACTCTTCATGCTTTGCATCTTTTCTTGTAACTGGGGAATTGTGTTGTCCCTTACATGTCTATTCTTGAAGTTTCGATCCCTGCCAAATTCTTATCAATTTTTACCCCACTCAGTTATTGCCTTAAGTTCTAGTTCTCCAAGTTATGGCTTTCCTACCTACTCCCTTCCACCTGCTCACTAAAACCTTCTCAGAAAAAACTGCTGTCCTATCTTTTTACCCTGAGCACACAGTTAGAAGTCCCCCAGCACCTGACACTGTCTTCTAGGCGTAAGTCCTGATTCTTGGATCTCACTGGAATGTGGCCGTTTGCCTTGTGTGTCTTTCTGATATGTGAGGTTCCATACATAGCTTCTCAGCCTTATCTCCCCACTACTGAACTCAGAAACAATCATGCTGTATGACACTAGTGAGAAAGACAAGGTTAAGTCCAAGTTTATGGCTTTCAAAAGGTTATGGAATATAAACTTATAAATGAAGATATGAAGATTATTGTATTAGCTTTCTCCAAGAAACTTGTAACTGATTTTTCAACGTTGACATCTACGCTATGCTACTATAAAGATATACTTTTATGAAAGGATGACTTTACTATTAAACTGATGTTTGAAATCACATGTACTTATAGAATGTACCTTTGCATAAAAGTTCAAATAATTATTTTAACATCTTTATTGGAGTATAATTGCTTTAAAAGTTGTGTTAGTTTCTGCTGTATAACAAAGTGAATCAGCTCTATGTATACATATATCCCCATATCCCCTCCTTCTTGTGGCTCCCTCCCACGCTTCCTATCCTATCCCTCTAGGTGGTCACAAAGCACCAAGGTGATCTCCCTGTGCTATGTGGTCGCTTCCCACTAGCTATCTATTTTACATTTGGTAGTGTATATATGTCCATGATGCTCTCTCACTTCATCCCAGCTTCCCCTTCCCCCACCCCATGTCCTCAAGTCTATTCTCTATGTCTGTGTCTTTATTCCTGTCCTGCCCCTAGGTTCTTCAGAACCATTTTTTTATTATATTCCATAAATATATGTTAACATATGGAATTTGTTTTTCTCTTCCTGACTTACTTCACTCTGTAGGACAGACTCTAAGTTCATCTACTTCACTACAAAAAACTCAATTTCATTGCTTTTAATAACTGAGCAATATTCCATTGTATATATGTGCCACATCTTCTTTATCCATTAATCTGTCGATGGACACTTAGGTTGCTTCCATGTGCTGGCTATTGTAAATAGTGCTGCAATGAACACTGTGGTACATGACTCTTTTTGAATTATGGTTTTCTCACAGTATATGCCCAGTAGTGGGATTGCTAGTTCTATTTTTAGTTTTTTAAGGAACCTCCATACTGTTCTCCATAGTGGCTGTATCAATTTACGTTCCCACCAACAGGGCAAGAGAGTTCCCTTTTCTCCACACCCTCTCCAGCACTTATTGTTTGTAAATTTTTTGATGATGGCCATTATGACTGGTGTGAGATGATACCTCATTGTAGTTTTGATTTGCATTTCTCTAATGATTAGTGATGTTGAACATTCTTTCATGTGTGGGTTGGCAATCTGTATATCTTCTTTGGAGAAATGTCTATTTAGGTGTCATCCCATTTTTGGATTGGGTTTTTTGTTTTTTTTAATATTGAGCTGCATGAGCTGCTTGTAACTTTTGGAGGTTAATCCTTTATCAGTTGCTTTGTTGGTAAATATTTTCTCCCATTCTGAGGGTTGTCTTTTCACCCTGTTTACGGTTTCCTTTGCTGTGCAAAAGATTTTAAGTTTCATTAAGTCCCATTTGTTTATTTTTGTTTTTATTTCCATTTCTCTAGGAGGTGGGTCAAAAAGGATCTTGCTGTGATTTGTCATAGAGTGTTCTGCCTATGTTTCCTCTAAGAGTTTTATAGTGTCTGGCCTTACATTTAGGTCTTTAATCCATTTTGAGTTTATTTTTGTGTATGGTGTTAGGGAGTGTTCAAATATCATTCTTTTACATGTAGCTGTCCAGTTTTCCCAGCACCACTTATTGAAGAGGCTATCTTTTCTCTACTGTTTATTCTTGCCTCCATTATCAAAAATAAGGTGACAATATGTGCCTGGGTTTATCTCTGGGCTTTCTATCCTGTTCCATTGATCTATATTTCTGTTTTTGTGCCAGTACCATGCTGTCTTGATTACTGTAGCTTTGTCGTATAGTCTGAAGTCACGGAGCCTGATTCCTCCAGCTCAGTTTTTCTTTCTCAAGATTGCTTTGGCTATTCAGAACCTTTTGTGTTTCCATACAAATTGTGAAACATTTTGTTCTAGTTCTGTGAAAAATGCCATTGGTAGTTTGATAAGGATTGCATTGAATCTGTAGATTGCTTTGGGTAGTATAGTCATTTTCAAAGTGCTGATTCTTCCAATCTAAGAACATGGTATATCTCTCCATCTGTTTGTATCATCTTTAATTTCTTTCATCAGTGTCTTATAGTTTTCTGCATACAGGCCTTAGGTCTCCTTAGGTAGGTTTATTCCTAGGTATTTTATTCTTTTTGTTGCAAGGGTAAATGGGAGTGTTTCCTTAATTTCTCTTTCAGATTTTTCATCATTAGTGTATAGGAATGCAAGAGATTTCTGTGCATTAATTTTGCATCTTGCTACTTTACCAAATTCATTGATTAGCTCTAATAGTTTTCTGTTATCATCTTGATTCTCTATTTATAGTATCATGACATCTGCAAACAGTGACAGTTTTACTTCTTCTTTTCCGATTTGGATTCCTTTTATTTCTTTTTTTTTCTCTGATTGCTATGGCTAAAACTTCCCAAACTATGTTGAATAATAATGGTGAGAGTGGGCAACATTGTTTTGTTCTTAATCTTAGTGGAAATGGTTTCAGGTTTTCACCATTGACAATGATGTTAGCTGTGGGTTTGTCATATATGACCTTTATTATGTTGAGTCAAGTTCCCTCTTTGCCTACTTTCTATCATAAATGGGCGTTGAATTTTGTCAAAAGCTTTTTCTACATCTATTCAGATTCTCATAAGGTTTTTATCCTTCAGTTACTTAATATGGTGTATCACATTGACTGATTTGCATATATTGAAGAATCCTTTCATTCCTGGGATAAACCCCACTTGATCATGGTGTATGACCCTTTTAATGTGCTGCTGGATTCTGTTTTCTAGTATTTTGTTGAGGATTTTTGCATCCATATTCATCAGTGATATTGGCCTGTAGTTTTCTTTTTTTGTGACATCTTTGTCTGGCTTTGGTATCAGGATGATGGTAGCCTCATAGAATGAGTTTGGGAGTTTTCCTCCCTCTGCAATATTTTGGAAGAGTTTGAGGAGGATAGGTGTTAGCTCTTCTCTAAATGTTTGATAGAATTTGCCTGTGAATCCATCTGGTCCTGGCTTTGGTTTGTTGGATGATTTTAAATCACAGTTTCAATTTCAGTGCTTGTGATTGGTTTGTTCATATTTTCTATTTCTTCCTTGTTCAGTCTCGCAAGTTGTGCATTTCTAAGAATTTGTCCATTTCTTCCAGGTTGTCCATTTTATTCGCAATAGTTTCTTGTAGTAATCCCTCATGATCCTTTGTATTTCTGCAGTGTCAGTTGTTACTTCTTTTTTATTTCTAATTCTGTTGCTTTGAGTCTTCTCCCTTTTTTTCTTGATGAGTCTGGCTAATGGTTTATCAATTTTGTTTATCTTCTCAAAGAACCAGTTTTTAGTTTTATTGACCTTTGCTATTGTTTCCTTCATTCCATTGTCATTTATTTCTGATCTGTTCTTTATGACTTCTTTCCTTCTGCTAAGTTCGGGGTTTTTTTGACCTTCTTTCTCTAATTGCTTTAGGTGTAAAGTTAGGTTAGTTATTTGAGATTTTTCTTGTTTCTTGAGGTAGCATTATATTGCTATAAACTTCCTTATTAGAACTGCTTTTGCCGTATCCAATAGGTTTTGCATCAGCGTGTTTTCATTGTCATTTGTTTATTGGTAGTTTTTGATTTCCTCTTTGATTTCTTCAGTGATCTCTTGGTTATTTAATAGCATATTGTTTAGCCTCCATGTGTTTGTATTTTTTACATTTTTTTTTCCTGTAATTGGTATCTAGTCTCATAGCATTGTGGTTGAAAAAGATACTTGATACGATTTCAATTTTCTTAAATTTACCAAGGCTTGATTTGTGACCCAAGATATGATCAATCCTGGAGAATGTTCCATGAGCACTTGAGAAGAAAGTGTATTCTCTTGTTTTTGGATGGAGTGTCATTTAAATATCAATTAAGTCCATCTTGTTTAATGTATCATTTAAAGCTTGTGTTTCCTTATTTATTTTCATTTTGGATCGTCTGTCCATTGGTGAAAGTGGGGTGCTAAAGTCCCCTACTATGATTATGTTACTGTCGATTTCCCCTTTTATGCCTGTTAGCATTTGCCTTATGTATTGAGGTGTTCCTATGTTGGGTGCATAAATATTTACAATTGTTATATATTCTTCTTGGATTGATCCCTTGACCATTATGTAGTGTCCTTCTTTGTTTCTTGTAATAGTCTTTAATTTAAATTCTATTTTGTCTGATATGAGAATTGCTACTCCAGCTTTCTTTTGTTTTCCAGTTGCATGGAATATCTTTTTGCATCCCCTCACTTTCAGTCTGTATGTGTCCCTAGGTCTGAAGTGGGTATCTTGTAGACAGCATATATACAGGTCTTGTTTTATATCCATTCAGCCAGTCTATGTGTTTTGGTTGGAGCATTTAATCCATATACATTTAAGATAATTATGAATATGTATGTTCCTATTACCATTTTCTTAATTGTTTTGGGTTTGTTATTGTAGATCTTTTCCTTCTCTTGTGTTTCCTGCCTAGAGAAGTTCCTTTAGCATTTGCTGTAAAGCTGGTTTGGTGTTGCTGAATTCTCTTAGCTTTTGTTTGTAAAGCTTTTAATTTCTCTGTTGAATCTGAATGAGATCCTTGCTTGGTAGAATAATCTTGGTTGTAGGGTTTTCCTTTTCATCACTTTAATTATGTCTTGCCACTCCATTTTAGTTACAGAGCTTCTGCTGAAAAATCAGTTGTTAACATTATGGGTATTCCCTTGTATGTTATTTATTGCTTTTCCCTTGCAGCTTTTAATATTCTTCCGTTGTATTTAAAGTTTGATAGTTTGATTAATATGTGTCTTGGCATGTTTATCCTTGGATTTATCCTGTGTGGGACTCTTTGCACTTCCTGGACTTGATTGACTATTTCCTTTCCCATATTCGGGAAATTTCCATCTATAATCTCTTCAAATGTAGGTCACCTGAGGGCATCTCTTCTTCGCTGAGACAGGACGGGGTTAAAGGAGCAGCTGATTCCAGGGCTCTGGCTCTCTCAGTCCAAGGGGAAGGAGGGGTATGGAATGTGGGGCGAGCCTGTGGTGGCAGAGGTTGGCCTGAAGTTGCAACGGCCTGAGGCACACCGTGTGTTCTCCCGAGATAGTGTCCCTGGATCACGGGACCCTGGCAGTGGCGGGCTGCACAGGATCCTGGGAGGGGAGGTATGGATAGTGACCTGTGCTTTCACATAGGCTTCTTGGTGGCTGCAGAAGTAGCCTTAGTGTCTCATGCCCATGTCTGGTGTCTGCACTGATAGCCATGGCTCACGCCTATCTCTGGAGCTCATTTAGGTGGTGCTCTGAATCCCCTCTCCTTGTGCACCCTGAAACAATGTTCTCTTGCCTCTTAGGCAGTTCCAGACTTTTTCCTGGACTCCCTCCCGTCTAGCTGTGGTGCACTAGCCCCCTTCAGGCTGTGTTCATGCAGCCAACCCCAGTTTTTTCCCTGGTTCTGACCTCTGAACCTGGAGATTCATCTCCCAGCTCCTACCTGCTCTGGTGGGTGAGCAGACAAGCCTCTCAGGCTGGTGAGTACTGGTCGGCACCAATCCTCTGTGCGGGAATCTTTCCACTTTGCCCTCTGCACCACTGTAGCTGCACTCTCCTCCGTGGCTCCAAAGCTTCCTCCCCACCACCCCCACCATCTCTGCCAGTGAAAGGGCTTCCTAGTGTGTGGAAACTTTTCATCCTTCACATCTCCCTCCCAGAGGTGCAGGTCCAGTCTCTATTCTTTTGTCTCTGTTTTTTCTTTTTTCTTTTGCTCTACCCAGGTACGTGGGGAGTTTCTTGCCTTTTGGGATGTCTGAGGTCTTTTGCCAGCATTCAGTAGGTGTTTTGTAGGAGTTGTTCCACATGTAGATGTAATTTTGATGTATTTGTGGGGATGAAGGTGATCTCCATGTCTTACTCCTCTGCCATCTTTCAAGTAATTTTTGATTACTTTTAGCCCTACATTTTTTCTAATTGAATTAAATTAAAAACGTGTTTTTCCATGTTATTTTGGAGCTAATTGTCATACCAAAGTGCAATGTGAAACTATTAAAGTTAAATATTTGGTAGAAAATAAATAAATTTGCTTAGACTAAATATCTATGAAACCATTATAATTTTCCTTTTAACCAAGTATAAACGTGAATATTTTTATTTCTCTGTGTTCCACAGAATACACCTAGGATTATAATTGTGTAGAAGAAAGGGTTGGTAGATCTGGCATTCTACGTTTGACTGAACCCCTGTTTAAGTATGTGACTTCAGGATAATCCATGATTTCTTTATCCATTGTACAGTTCTGTTTGTAAGGAGAAGTAACTCATTTAACTCTGCTATTTGTAATTAAACTGTTTTGAGTGTGTTTGATCTTCAATATTTGATTTAATCGTTATAGATTTATTTAACAGCATGGAGAGTATAAATTCAGAATGTATGATGCAATTATTATAAATTAATTCCATCTTAGTTGACTTTTAAAAGCTGGAATTTAATGCACTTATATAAAAGGGGAACCCTAGTTAATATACAATAAAATTATATGAGAATTACTTAAACTTAGGCTATAAATGTAAATTACATTCTTATTAGCATATAAA
Source organism: Balaenoptera physalus (assembly GCF_965194825.1). Lineage (NCBI taxonomy): Eukaryota > Metazoa > Chordata > Mammalia > Artiodactyla > Balaenopteridae > Balaenoptera > Balaenoptera physalus. Next base: position 106,661,456 of record NC_138888.1, read on the forward strand.
ACTTTCAGTATTACTGTTGTCAAGATATTTAGGCATAGCCATAAAGCATAGTTACTGCTAGAGCTATTTTTTTTTTAATAAAAATGGGATTATCTTTATTATGTTTTCTGGTGGCATTGAAAATATATTTAATTAGTTTCTTAAAAAACAATTATGTGAAGTGGAGATTACGATATGGTCATTATCATCATTGCCTAAAATTTTATCTCACACACACATAGCAATATACACATGTGCACATGTACAGATATATGTAGCTCATGAAACATATACACAAGAATTGATCAATATGTTAATATAAACATTTAAATCAACTCTGATACTTGATAATTACATAAATTAGTATCTATTTGAAAAGAAATACCCATATGAGGCCATTGAGATCACAAGGTTTTAAGGGTGCTGAAATTTACTAGCAAGATTCAATAACAAATTTTTAGCAGAAATTGAGGAATTGAACATAAATAGCTCATATAAAATTAAATAGACATTTAAAATTAAATACATAATCATTAATGCACTTAAACAAAGTATTCCCATTTACTTACTTTTACAAATGAATCTATAGGCTTACTCAAGATATTTTCTTATTCATACTGAAAGTGAGACTATATTTTACTGATCAACTGAAGAGTGGAAAATTATCCAAATCTTTGTACAAGTTTAAAAAAGAAATACTGCCTTTATGCTTATAACAAAATGTGCAGTCAAAATGCGTTATGCTAAGTACTAATTTACATTTCAATTTTGTTTTCAAGTATTATTTTCATAGCTATAACTAATTCAACTGAAAGTAATGGAAATCAAGCAGCAGTCATCTCTTGAGCTATAGATTCCGAAGACCTATTTGGAAAATAAAATGGAACAAATAAATCTATTACAGTAGAGAAAATGTGCAAATATAATTTAAAGGTGGAACAGTCTTGCACTTATTTGTAATGTGCAAGGCAAAATTTGTGAACCTCAGATATTTGTGACTACTCCTTATTTTTGTGAATAAAACTTTCCACACTTCTGCTTTTCTTACCTAATCTGTGTTCCCTTTTCTATTTTTCTCATTCTCCTGCCTCTTTGATATCCTAAGTTTGAGTCTCTCTATAGCCTTTCCTTTGACAATCATATCCACTCCTGCAAATTCTATCATAAATGTTGTGAAAATGCTTTACTCGTCAGGGTTAAACTGAACCTGACTCTGAAAACAGTTACTCATAGAACCAGCAGGATTGCTGGAGAAGCAGCTCTTTGCAAGAGAAGACAAGATAGGCAAAACCTTGACACAAGAACATTTACTTGGGATGCCATCACTAGCCTTGCCACAGTTAGAAACTAGTGTAATGTAGTCAGTCTTATACTATCTCAGACCCTCTGCCTTTGGCACATTCTCTCAAGATGTTAAGTATCATTCAGGAGCATTCAGTTGGCCATGCTTGGGTCACATGGCCATGCTCCAGCTCTCTAGGATGGGTAAAAGAAAGGTCTTCATTCTCTCAAGATAGGTGGTGTCACGTAGCCTCCTAATTTTCTATCTACTTGTTACTTGTTTCCCCCTGGACTTCCTAATTAACATTGAAATTCATCATCTTATATAGATAACAAATTTCCCAATGATTTTTTTTTTCTTCTGACATCTTGATCTTCACTCACACCTGAGTTTACATGTTGATGAGGAGTGAAGAAGAATGCACTGTCCTGGCCAGAGAGAGATCAGAAGCGTGGGAGAGCTCCTACCATGGGCTGTGCTCTCATGGGAGAAGCACAATTCTATTCATGGAAATAGTTTTATGCAAATTCATGGGGGGAAGGATTCAGTGTAAGATATGTTAAAAGTCATCATAATTCTTTCTCTTAAGAATGTTCTTTCTAAAGCACAACAGCAATCACACTACTTTCTGTTTTAAGAATTTAATTGTTCATCTGTTACCACTGTAGAACAAAATTATAGTCTTTCTCATTGGATTGAAAGTCCCACAATATTTACCTTTCATTGACCATTACAATTTTACTTCTTGCTAATCAAAATTCTTCACCTTTAAGCATACCAAAAATTTACATGGATCACAACATTCACTGAATTGATACCTTTCTTCACAACGTGCCCTCCAACTATATAGTTATCTCAATTGTTCTTATAAATATCCTATAATATTCATGAAGATGTAAAGTTTTTCTTGGTTGCCTTGACCTGCGGAATTGTCTTCAGAGATATCTATTAGTGATCCATTAACTGTCCATTATTTATTATCCATTTATCACTCACCCATTTGTTTTAAGGGCAGTGAAAATATTTTCTTCTTATTTTCTGCTCAGTTTATCATACATAGAGTAGATGCTACAATTTTATGTTTCAAAATTCAAAAGTAAATAAATACTTTTCTTGCTGTGTAAGATACTAATTTATCATTTCAATTTTCATAGAATATAAGTTTAAAATATAAAAGTGAGTTGTTTAATAAAGAATGGCAAAATATTTTGATAAAGAAAAGAAAAACAGTAGGTCAATGACAGTTTTACCAATTTGTACATTTTCTTGGGTAGAGAACAGAACAGCTCACATATAGCTAATACATTTTTAATTCAATTATGTACTCTTTCATGAATTTTTATATTGCTTATCATAAAAATGTCTACCTGACTATTTTATAATTAAAATTAAATTGAATTCCCTAATGGGTTTTAGATTCATAAGTATCTTATAGTAAAACTATATCAAAGTATTTCTATAAAAGTATAAGTAGAAAAAAAATATAATATGTAGGGATATTTGGGTCAGTCTTACTCAGATTTCTTTTTTTCCTTTAAGTAGAATCAAAGTAACAGTACTAGGAGTTATATATCTATTGTTTTATCAAGGTGTCTCTATTTTTCAGAAACATTACAAAAATAACAAAACCATGCACAAGTATAATAATTGAGAGTACATCATGAGTGTTTTATTATTATTTTTGATAGAGCTATTTTGCACATCATTTTGGAATGATTTAAACACGAAAAGCCTTTGTATTCTAAAAATTTATTGACCTGTAAATCTAGAGTGTCTGCACTCTTGCTTCCATTTTTGTTGTTTTTCCTGGGCAAATCCCTATGCCTGTCCTTGCTGCCTTCTCTTTCAATCTTTTTACACTCTTTAAACCACTTCTATATATTTGCTCCATCTATTATGACCTATCATATCTTTAAAACCTGTCTTTGCCTTTTTTCTTCTCATTTACCTGAAGTATCTCAGATCAGTTAACATACCAATCTTCAGCCTGCCTCTCACTGAAGCCACTGATCTTCTCATTTCCTTTCCAGGCCTTCCTCTTCCCCCCTGAACCTTGACACAGGGCAGCCTCCCCGAGAGGATCGGCATAGGCAACTTTCTCTGAGAACATCACCGTCTTCATTCTCAAAATCAGTGATCTTCCTCAGCCACATTTCCTTTAATCTCGCTACAGTGTTTACTGCCCTTCTTCTCCCCTGCTTCTTAAATGCATTGCCTACTCTGGCTGTTACTTTCCTTTCTAAATCCCCCTCCTATCTTTCTGAGCATTATTTGCTGGTGGCATTTTGCATAGAATACCCTCTGACAGAATAAATTATATTCTAACTCTTTAGAATTTCATTATAAATACAGGTCTTGGTTACAACCAGTAGAATTCAACGCTGGGTAATTTAGTAAATGCACACACATACTACATGTGCACACACATGTGTATGTAGGCACACATGTATATGCATATATGTATGCATGTATAAATGTGTATATGTATAGACATACACCAAGGGGCTTTTATCAAAAAGATATTGAGGGAAAAAGCTGAAGAGATTTCAGAAAGGACACGTTTCAGAAAGGTCAACAGTAACAGAACTAATGATGGTGTTTAGGTGCTGCCATTCCCATGGGCATGTTCCAAATATTCCTTGGTTTATATGTCTTTTAGCTGAAGATGCAAACTTTAGGAAGCTAGCATCTGATTTGCATAGATGGGGTCAGGAAAGGTGATACAGCTTAACACTACCGAAAATTTAGTGTATAAGTGCTAAGTGCCAAAAACAAAATTCAGATGTTATTAGAGAATAAGGAGAAGTAAATACAGGGAAGGCAGAAACAGCAGATATCCACTGTATGTGCCTTTCCTTGTCCTCTCAGAAAGCTCCCTGGCTCTGAGGGAGCTGGCAGAGAGAGGGAGGCCAGGGCAGCTGACTGGTGCAGTGTTTATGTCCTGCACGTCCAGAACCCAGTCTTGTATATCCTTCCAGCTCTGATCAGTGACACACCATCTATTTGCCTAAAAAGAGGAAACGATAGTGATAGTCTGATATTGGAACTCAATTACGTATCACACTAAATACATTGAACTAAAGCATGAAGAAATAATATATCTCCAGAGCCATTTTAATTGAGTACTACTCTTTGTCCTAAATCATCCTGAGATGGTGAGACACATTCACAGACCAAAAAGAAGGAAGTAAACAAATCAATGTTTTTGTTATAAGGACTCCTCCATTCGGATCAGATGTTCAGCTTTTTGATAAGTATGTATGTGCATATAGTTGTAGTGACTTTCTCTTCTGTTTCTTGGAATCTTGAGTTTCAGCTACATTATGATCTTAACTGGACAAAACAAACAGTTTTACATAAATAACTATTGTTGCTTTGCAGAGATGATTATTTTTTATTTGTACAAGATTCTTTTTGCCTACTGTATAACATAGTTCAGACCTTTAAAATCAACCGTTAATATCCCTTGTCATTGCTACTAGTAATTAGAAAAAGGCTTAGCAGGAGAGAAGAAAGAAGACGGAGCAGATATGGCGGAAGCATCACCTAAGGAGTGTGGGTTCTGGATGTCCTGGACGCTCAGGCTTCCCTGAGTGGGCAGTCAAGTGGTGCCTGGAGTGCATGGACTCCCCTTGCTCAGTGGGTTCTGACTCTGGCATATTTTAGAACTAATCATTAATGCTTTCTTTCCATTGACCCATATGGGAAAGAGATATAGATTCACAAATTGAGACCAAAGCAAAATTGAAGATCAGATGAATTTCCACCCTGATATAACTAAGCATCTGACCTATATTTTGGTATTTAGCAAGTAAATACTTAAAATTTCAATATGAATTTTGATTTTATAACATAATAAAATATAAAACATTTACTTTTGGTGCAGTGCACTAATAATCACCTTTGTAATCCAATTTTTCACAGAAGGGTTTTTGACTTTATCAAATAGTTGTTTTTTAAATGAAGTCTGTCTCTTTCAGTATTGTATAATCTTTTCAGGTATATCTTTCGTTTTATTGGAGTATAATTGCTTTACAGTGTTGTGTTAGTCTCTGCTGTACAATGAAGTGAAGCAGCTATATGTATACATATATCCCCTCCCTCTTGGACCTCCCATCCCACCCAGTCCCACCCATCCAGGTCATCACAGAGCACCGAGTTGAGCTCCCTGTGGTATACAGCAGGTTCCCACTAGCTATCTATTTTATACACGGTAGTGTATTTATGTCAAACCTAATCTCCCAGTCTGTCCCACCCTCCCCTTGCCCTGCCCCATGTTCACACATCCGTTCTCTACGTCTGCATTTCTATTCCTGCTCAGCAAATAGGTTCAAATGTACCACTTTTGTAGATTCCACGTATATACTTTAATATATGGTATTTGTTTTTCTCTTTCTGACTTACTTCACCCTGTATGACAGACTCTAGGTCCAACCACACCTCTACAAATAACCCAATTTCATTTCTTTCTAAGGCTGGGCATTATTCCATTATATATATGTACCACATCTTCTTTATCCATTCGTCTCTTGATGGACATTTAGCTTGTTTCTGTGTCCTGGCTATTGTAAATAGTCCTTCAATGAACATCGGGTTGCATGTGTCTTTTTGAATTATGGTTTTCTCAGGGTATATGCCCAATAGTGGGATTGCTGGGTCATATGGTAGTTCTATTTTTAGTTTTTTAAGGAACCTCATTCCTGTTCCTCACAGTGACTGTATCAATCTACATCCCCACCAACAATGCAGGAGGGTTCCCTTTTCTCCGCATCCTCTCCAACGTTTATTGTTTGTAGATTTTTTGATGATGGCCATTCTGACCGTGTGAGGTGATACCTCATTGTAGTTTTGATTTGCATTTCTCTAATAATAAGTGATGTTGAGCAGCTTTTCATGTGCCTCTTGGCCATCTGTATGTCTTCTTTGGAGAATGTTTATTTAGGTCTCAAATTGGATGAAAGAAATAATGTAAGACCAAACACTATAAAACTCTTAGAGGAAAACATAGGAAAAACATTCTTTGAAATAAATGACAGCAAGATCTTTTATGATCCATCTCCTAGAGTAATGAAAATAAAAACAAAAATAAGCAAATGGGACCTAACTAAGCTTAAAATCTTTTGAACAGCAAAGGAAACCATAAACAAGACAAAAAGACAACCCTCAGAATGGGAGAAAATATTTGCAAATGAAGCAACAGACAAAGGATTAATATCCAAAATATACAAACAGCTCATGCAGCTCAATATCAAAAAAAAAAAAAAATCAGAGAACCCAAACAGGTATATCTTTATCTTCTTAAGAAAAAATGAAATGAAAAGCATTCATAAATGAATTATGTTCTATAATTTTAAGAGTTTCATATATCATATCAAAAATAACAGAATTCAGATTGTGAAATGTAATATTAACATTTTCACTATGAATTTCACTCTTTCATGTTGTGAATATCTCTTCAATGTACATGATATACATGATAACCTGAATTTTCATTAATATTTGATAAACTAACATAGTGTCTGAAAATTAGTCATGAACATTTTCATTGAAAAATATCTTGTTCATGAAATTGCATGTGGATTTTATATCATTGTATGATATTCTCCCCTCTGTGCTTTTTGTAGATGTAAATAATTTGAATGTATTTGTCTTTCCCATGTTTATTTCAAGCAGACTTCAAATTATCACTACCAGTATGCAAACATTTACTGCTAGACTAAATTTCCTACCCGGTAAATTTGAATAGCAATTATAGAATTTAGGAGAACCAAATAATAAAGTGAAGGAGAAAAAAAAATTGATTCTCAGTATTCATTGAAAACAGTTATGCCCTTATCAAAATTTGTGTGGTAGAAGGGAATTAGACACACCAGTCTTCATAAATTGACTTAGCTTTTGCCTATGTCATTGCAAAACTAGCACTAACAAAAAGTTTGCAGTTATGTTTTTCTTTTCTTTTTTATTATGTGCAATTAGTAAAAATATCACATATGTATGTAATTGTTACCATTCTAGAGCAGAACAATAGCCATCTGTTCATGATTATTTTTTGTGATATAAAATTGCTCCTGAGAAGGACTCAGTCTTCCTTGATATACATAGTTGCAAACTACCCTGTCACCACAGAGAAATTATTTCACACCATATTATATTCATTAGTGTGCACCCTGTAGAATGGGAACTGATCATTATTTTAATGTAGCCATGATGACAGTCTATATTTTCTAATTTCATCAAATCCATTGGATACAATCGAGGTTTGTTTCCATAGCAACCATGAGTGAAAGGAAGAACTACAGTACAGGTATATCCTGCACTTCAAAGAAGATGAAATTTCAAAAAGGGGGGGTAGGTGAATTCTGGGACGAGGGGATTCTGATTTAATAGCCAACAAGAAGTGTCTATGAATCTTTGACCAAGGACTACACATTAAATAATTTACTACACTGTCAGGCAGACAAATCATGAAGAAGCAATAACTTCCAGGATAAAATTTGACTGTTCCAGGAAACACAGTGTGTTCAAATTTCCTACAAGGCTGAAAAACTTTTTTAAATCTAAAATTTGAGGATGATAGAATGACCATGACAGTTTAAAAAAAATCAGGGTAGGGTCTTGCCACTGCTCTGTAATTGTGAAACTGTAATTTTTATAATTTACAATTTCTGTAACTTAAAAAGAAAACTCATTTAAAACCAACATTCTTATTATTTTCAAGTTGACAGAACGAAAATTTGCAACCTCTTTCCACAGGAGGGAGTAAAGATGAGTTATGAGAGACAGAAGAAATGATATCTTATTGATCCATTCTGAGAAGGTAGCAAAGACCTGCCTAGAGAATAACCTAGAAAAAAGTTGCAAATTCTGGAAAAAAAGCAGGAGAATAGCAGCTAAGGTCACAGTGCTTAATCTAAAGATACTAGTAAGGAAATTAACTCTTTTTCCCTGAAGACCCAGTGGAGTCCCTCTAATACTGATGAGAAGAGAGGCTTGGAGGAGAGCCAGGGTAGCAATTGAACAGCGACGCTTTGCATCACTGATCGCCTAAGCCTGAATGTGATGTAATGTAATCCACAGAAACAAAAGCCCTTTGGAGTCCTCGATAACTTTTAACAGTATAAGAAAGTTCTGAGATCAACAGGATTGAAAGCCACTGGTCTGTGGTATTAAATCTTCTAAAAATACAGCAACAACTTGAGCCCAAGACTACAGAAAACACATAAAGAGAGAAGACATCACGCCAGTCACATCATTTTAGGGCTTGAATGAAAATTAGAGCTTATTCGTCTATACAGAACTCATTTAAGGATGAGGAAACTGAGACCTAAGGCGTGAACAACTACCTAGAATTTTACATTGGAAAAAGCACCCACTGTTCTTGACCCTAAAGCAATGCTCTTTCAGTTATTCTACATTGCTTTATTTAAAATGTATATTTTTTATTTAGCTTTAAATGGGCAATATTACATTGTTTTAATCAATTTGAGTGACTAAAGGCAAGAATTTTCTTGTTTATTTTTGTAACATTTCACAGTTTTCTCAGATATATGCTTCTTTCTTTCATTTACAAAAATATTTTAAAAAGCAAGATACAACACATATTTTTTTGTTATACACCCAGTTTCATTAAGTTGCCACTAGTTGCACCTCTGTTAACATTATAACATATGGATGGACATTCAGAATGTTAGACACTCAAACTACTAGAGTAGTAGTAAGCATAATCCAACCAGTAGTAAGCATAATCTAACCAGTAGTAAGCATAATCTAACCATAATCTAACCTTCAGTAAGGCTAGAAAAACACCAATCCTATTCATGAATGGTTTCAAGTGTGAAAAGCCCTTCACATTCCTTTACCACTTTATGTAAAGATGAGTTCTTTCCGTCTGGCCTCTTTATTTGTGGTAGCAGCTCTTCATTATTTTTTTAAAAAAGCAAAACAAAACAAAGCAAGCTCATTGTTATAGAAACCTGACCCCAATAAAATTCTGTAGATAATTGACCAGTAAATTTTTTTTTCTAAATTTGGAGATAAAGGAAAGAATGAGGATCCCTTCCCTCCCTGAGTTTCTATGTATTTGTTGACCTCACTTGAGTCTCCACGTTTTAGAATCATTTAGTCCAACCCTTACCCAGTTGACTTTCATCTCTAAGAAACAAGATGTTTTCAATTTGAAAAAACAAAAACAAAAAAAC